>NC_057711.1:32214989-32257118 GCF_004010195.1 Chiloscyllium plagiosum | reverse complement strand
CCCTAGTTCCAAACTTCCAGCTCAGCATTGTCCCCATGACTTGTCCTACCTGCCTACCTTCTTTTCCACCTATCCACTCCATCCTTCACCCCCGACCTATCACCTACATCCCCTCCCCCACTCACCTATTGTACTCCATGCTACTTTCTCCCTACCCCCCCCCTCCTCTCGCTTATCTCTCCACCCTTCAGGCTCTCGGCCTGTGTTCCTGATGAAGGGCTTTTGCCCGAAACGTCGATTTTACTGCTCCTCGGATGCTGCCTGAACTGCTGTGCTCTCCCAGCACCACTAATCCAGAATCTGGTTTCCAGCATCTGCAGTCATTGTTTTTACCTAGATAAATGCAGTTACCAAGTCTGCAGTGATCAGCCCTGATTATAATTGAATTTTGGAGCAGGGCCATATCTTCTTTTCCTGCGCTTAATTTGTGTTCCTTGCTTGTGTATTCTATTGAAGGCATGAAATTAAAGGGTTAAATGCACAAATGCTGTGCTAACTGTAGAGTGACCCTCAGATTTTGCAAACCATTGCAGAAAACATATTTTTGCTACTGTACAAAACCTGGATTCCACAAGCAATTGCAGAGAGAGAGGTTCTTCCTGTCATTGTAAATGTTCCTGCTATTGAGCAAAGTATGGTCGTAGTATGCAACAGCCAACAGACATCTTGGAAACATTTTGCGACAAACAATGGCCCAGAACATTCTGTCGGTTCTCTGAAGGCAAGGCATGTACATAACTCTTGGGAAGGGGGTGGAACACAAAATGTATAAATCCTCAACACTTAATGAGAAGCTTGGCTACACTGTATTCAGTGTCTTGCTCCTCCCAAAAGCTTTTGCTAAAGTAAACTGAAGTCTTATTTTCTACTAAATTCAAGCATTATTTTATCTACAGCAAATTACCTACAACACTATACACCCTTTTATGAAGCCCACAATCCCAATGAAATTGTAAACCACTGTCTCAACCTGCCTTTCCATCAGAAATTGTTGCACATATGCGCCCAAGGTACCTGCCTGCCAATCTTCCACAGTTACGTAGCACCTAAGTGATCTTGGAGATGGAGCATATGGTGTAGGCCAGTACACTGAGGCCTTCTGCAAACAGTAAGTACCACAGTATACCAACAGCTCAGTTATTTTATTTTGATAACTTTTCTTTGTAGTTTTTGCATTCTGTTACAGTGCCTTTTAAGGGCTGGTTTCTTTAGTTAATTTGATTATTTGCTTTACTCAAGGGCAGCACGGTAGTTCAGTAGTTAGCACTGCTGCCTCACAGCACCAGCGTCCCAGGTTTGATTCCAGCCTCGGGTGACTGTCTGTGTGGAGTTTGCACATCGTCCCTGTGTCTGCGTGGGTTTCCTCTGGGTGCTCCGCTTTCCTCCCGCAGTCCAAAGATGTGTAGGTCAGGTGAATTGGCCGTGCTGAATTGCCCATAGTGTTAGGTGCATTAGTCAGGGGGAATTGGGTCTGGGTGGGTTACTCTTTGGAGGGTCAGTGTGGACTGGTTGGGCCGAAAGGCCTGTTTCCACACTGTAGGAATCTAATCAAGACTGTAAACCAGGCTCCTCTGCTCCTGCATCACCTTTAGAATTGCATCCTTTAGTTTATATTGCATCTCCACTTCCTTCTTCTCCTCAAGATAATCACTTCTCTTACATTAAATCTTTTTTGCTACTTGCTCCACCAACCTATCTTCTTTTGAAGTTTTCACATTATCTTCTGCAAATTTCAAAATTATGTCCTGTAAAAGTCTAGGTCATTAATATACTTATTATAATCCAGCTATAGACCAGTAACCTCTACAGTAAAGTAGACAAAATTGAAATCCCCTAGTATCTACTGAAAGAATAAAGCATTTACCAACACTACTCGCGGTCCCATGGATTCCATGGTTTTAAACAAGCAATTTTATTTTACTACTGTGATAAACATGGAAAATAAACTGCTACCATTTTTCAGATATAGTAAAAACAAAAACAGGCAGACTTTGGTTAGTTCTGTAAAGGTAAATCTTTCAAAAGTCCATAAAATCATTTGGACCATGACATAAATACATCATTGCTAAGATGGCATGTGACTTCAAACACAGGTTCAATAACAGAGTTGGGTGACTGTGTGGAGTTTGCACGTTCTTCATATGTCTGCATAGGTTTCCTCTGGATGCTCTGGTTTCCTCCCTCAGTCCAAAGGTGTGCAGGTTAGATGGACTGACCATGCAAAATTGCCCCATGGTGTCCAGGGATGTTAGGCTAGGTGGGTTGACCATTATAAACGTGTGGTTACAGGGATAGGGTGGGATGTTCTCCGGAGGGTCAGTGCAGACTTTATGATCCAAATGACCTTTGTCTGCACTGTAGGAATTCAATGAATCTATGAACTTTCTAGAAGGCCTCCGTCATGTTTTCGGACAATATTTACTCTGTTGAGGTAATGACAGATCGGGCAACATATTAAGGCAATTAGTGGACAGCCTTGAACTAAAGAGTTCAGTTCAGAAGAGAAGTTTTTATCCTAGCAAGAGAAGTAGGATTTTCAGTCCAGTTTCAGAAATCTAACTCAGCAGAAATGGTTTCCAGTCTGTGGCATTTCCTAGCAGGGAGAGCTCAGGTAGTAGTCTTCAAGTTGTTCGAACTGAAAAGGTTAAGCCCATCAGAATTGAAAGAGGTTCAGACTCAAAAACGAATGCAAAAGTAAAGGAACTCAGCAATTCAAGGAAAAGAAATTAGAATGCATTGGCAAATATTTAATAGGCTGAGAGGAATGATATTTCTCTAGATAGTGTCTGTGAGACAGTTTGGTAAATTGGTTGAAAAGTATGTCTACATGTTTATGTCAAGAGCTAATTTTCTTTTACATATTATAGCTTTGTCTTTTCTTCCCTCTTCCAACGTAAACTTGCATTCTGTTCTAAAATAACATCTACAGCTCAATTAAATATTTCAGTGACTAACCACCACATTAACCAATTGCAAAAATTAAATATGTCTATCAAGCCCAACTTTATCCTGGGATTTGTTTTGTCCACTTTTACCATCAATTGGGATCACAGCACTATGCAAGTCAACAAAACAAACACTAAATATTATCTGTCTTAATTTAGTTGATTTATTTATTGCCAAATGTATCTTGTAACGAAAGCATTAAAAATGTTGCATAGTGTCGAATTAAACAAAACAAAATATAAAGGCACAAAAATGAAGTACTAAAGGAACAGTTTACAGTCCTTCTTGTTAAGTGCTCCGTCATGGGCTCTTTGCCTTGCCACCGCTACCAGAACAAAAATTAATGAAAAGTCAGCACTCTTCCACACCACCAATGCCCCACCATAGAGTCTTCACTGGACCTCAACAAAGCAGATCCCACCGATGCTGCCAGGTACTGCACCAATTCAAACCCAACTCCCCAGTTGCCACAAATCTGCTTCAGGTCCATCTCACCAATGAAGACAGTCCTTCGAGGTGAGACAGAGGTTCACCTGCCTCTCTTCCATCCTCGTTTACTGCATCAGATGCTCCTGATGTGGTTTCTCTACATCAGGGAGACCAAATGTAAACTTAGGGAACGGGTCACCGAGCATCTCAGCCAGGCATGCAGGGGCCAACTGGACCTCCCAGTCACTGTCCATTTTAATTCCCTTCCCACTCCCTTTCCGACATAACCATCCTTGGCCTCCTCCATTACCACAATGAACCAAACTGCAAACTGGAAGAATAACACCACCTCATCTTCTGCTTGGGCAGAACTCCACATTGAGTTCTCCAATTTCAAACAACCTCCCTTCCCAGCCCCTCTCCCTCCCTCCCACTGCTCCCTGCCACCAACCAGATTCGACTTAAGATTAAAAAAACCCATAGTGTTAGAGGTATATATTAATATGAAAAGAGAATTGGCTAATAGAAGATATGGAGTTGGGGTAAAGGGGTATTTTCAAGATGGCCACCTGTAACTGGTGGAGTGCCACAGGGATCAATGCTCAGGCTACAATTATTTCCAATATGTATTAGCGACTTGGATAAAATAAATGAATACACTACAGTCAGGTTTGCAGATGCCAAAAAATATGTGGGTAGACAAACAGTGAGGATGGCACAAACACTGCAGTGATAGAGGCAGATTGAGTGGACAAAAACTTGGCAGATGGAAGGGACAATGCAGCAAAATGTGAGGTTATGAACGTAGGCAGGAAGATTAGAGGAGTAAATAGCAGGGCAGACTCGATGGGCTGAATGGCCTGCTTCTGTTCCTAAATCTTCTGGCCCTTTATAGCAAAATTCCAACATTGCACACCCTGATCACAGGTTTCCAGTTTCAGAATCCAATCTTTTAACCCATTACCGTCATCAGGGACTCATTATTAAAGGTGGGCAGATGGAATTGACACAAAGATCAGCCATGATCTTCTCATTGACCAATGGGCCAGGCTGGAGGCGCTGAATGGCCTCCTCCCGTGTCTGACCTCACACCCAACGGTCCCATGCAATTCTTGTCAATAGAAGGGATAATATTATTGACAGTGGAACTAAGGGCTGCTTCAAGTTTACAATCAGTTCCCCATTTAGAGCTTAATTATCACCACACTGTGTACTACACTCTGATTTAAAGTGAACCTACCCGGCTGGCAGAGAGGCACTCACCGGACTGACGTGCCCGGGAAAAGTTAACGTGGTAACTGTCACGCAGGAGAAGGAGATACCGGTCAGCGCCGCCAAGATTGGAGCGGGAAGAGAAAGGCGGAGCGACTCCAACACCGGACTGTCAACATCCACCACAGCTGCCACACCCGGAAATGACGCAGCGCTCCCCCTCCCGGCTGATGGGTGCAATGGCTGATGGGAATGAGGTCGGATCAAGGCGACGGGGAGCGGTGTCTATGACGTCACCGGGGCAGTCAGGAGTAAGGTCAGGGAAGGTGTTGTTGGGTAGAAAACACAATCTGGTTAATAACAACCAGACATTCAGTTCTTTTGTTAGTTGACTGGGGGATGAATATAGGCTAAAACACTGAGAATGACTTGTCTGCTTGTCCTCAAAATAATACCACAGGATCTATATCCACCCAAGCAGGTAGACAGGGGTTTGCTCTAACATTTCATGTGAAAGATGATCCATCCAACCATCCTGAGTAACAAAGGATCAGCTTTGACTTTTGCATTCAAATCCTGCATCTGGGATTTGAACCTAAAGCCTTATTACTAAAAGGAAAGTGAGGCAGCAACTGAACCACTGCTGACACTTTATGTTGTGATTTTGATTTGATTTGATTTATTGTTGTCATATGTACCTAAATACAGTGAAAAGTTCTGTTGTGTGAACAGTACAGGCAGATCACAGCATACAAGGACACACAGATCATGGGGTGTTTTGACATAGCGAGGTATACAAGTTTACAGCTGCAAAAGAGGTGCACACAAATAAAATCAACATTAGATTTGAAATTAGAGAGGTGGATTCAGCAGTCTAATAACAGCAGCATAACCACCATTGATACTCAGTTCATGAACATTTAAATGATGAATTTATCATTGCCCTGAATCATAGAAGTCGAAATGTGTGGCGCTTGAAAAGCACAGCAGGTTAGGCAGCATCTAAGGAGCAGGAGAGTCAACGTGTTGTCAGGAATGTGTATGCCCGAAACGTTGACTCTCCTACTACTCCTGACCTGCTGTGCTTCTCTAGCGCCACACTTTTCGACTCTGACTCCTCAGTGTCTGCAGTCTTCACTTACTCCTGAATCATAGAAGTACCAACTGAACTGTGTGCATTTGTATCAGTTGAAGGTGAAATATTGACAAGAGGTTGGGAAGGTTCCCAAAGCTTTTACAAATAGTCAATTTCACTGTATACTATCAGAATAGGCCAGACGATTTTCTTTTGAAACCACCATCAGAGGCATGTTTGTACAACAATAGAGCACTTCCTCATTTCTGCATTGGAGTGAAAAGCTTGATTAAAGGATGAGTTGCTTCTAAATGGGATAAAATGTAGTGAAAATAATATCCTCAGTTGTTTATTTAGAGTGATAGAGATGTACAGCATGGAAACAGACCCTCCATCCAACTCATCCATGCTGACCAGATATCTCACCCCAAACTAGTCCCACCTGCCAGCACTCGGCCCCTATCCCTCCAAACCCTTCCTATTCATATACCCATCCAACCGCCTTTTAAATGTTGCAATTGTACCAGCCTCCACCACTTCCTCTGGCAGTTCATTCCATACCCGTACCACCCTCTGTGTGAAAAAGTTGCCACTTAGGTCTCTTTTATATCTTTCCCCCTCACCCTTAACCTATGCCCTCTAGTTCTGGACTCCCTGACCCAGGGAAAAGACTTTGCCTATTTACCCTGTCCATGCCCCTCATAATTTTGTAAATCTCTATAAGGTCACCCCTCAGCCTCCAACGCTCCAGGGAAAACAGCCCCAGCCTGTTCAGCCTCTCCCTATAGCTCAAATCCTCCAACTCTGGCAACATCCTTGTAATTCTTTTCTGAACCCTTTCAAGTTTCACAACATCTTTCCGATAGAAAGGAGACCAGAATTGCATGCAATATTCTAACAGGGGCCTAACCAATGACCTCCCAACTCCTGTACTCAATACTCGGACCAATAAGGGAAAACATACCAAACGCCTTCCTCATTATCCTATCTACCTGCGACTCCACTTTCAAGAAGCTATGAACCTACACTCCAAGGTCTCTTTGTTCAGCAACACTCACTAGGACCTTACCATTCAGTGTAAGGTCCCAAAATGCAGCACCTCGCGTTTATCTGAATTAAACTTCATCTGCCACTTCTCAGCCCATTGGCCCATCTGGTCAAGATCCTGTTGTAATCTAAGGTAACCTTCTTCGCTGTCCACTACACCTCCAATTTTGGTGTCATCTGCAAACTTACTAATTGTACCTCTTATGCTCGCATCCAAATCATTTATGTAAATGACAAAAAGTAGAGGACCCAGCACCGATCCTTGTGGCACTCCACTGGTCACAGGCCTCCAGTCTGAAAAACAACCCTCCACCACATCCCTCTGTCTTCTACCTTTGAGCCAGTTCTGTATCCAAATGGCTAGTTCTCCCTGAATTGCATGAGATCTAACCTTGCTAATCAGTCTCCCATAGGGAACCTTGTCGGACATATTACTGAAGTCCATATGGATCACATCTACCGCTCTGCCCTCATCAATCCTCTTTGTTACTTTCTTCAAAAAACACAATCAAGTTTGTGAGACATGATTTCCCATGCACAAAGCCATGTTGACTATCCCTAATTAGTCCTTGCCTTTCCAAATACATGTACATCCTGTCCCTCAGGATTCCCTCTAACAACTTCCCCCACCACCTAGGTCAGGCTCACTGGTCTATAATTCCCTGGCTTGTCCTTACCACCCTTCTTAAACAGTGGCACCACGTTTGCCAACCTCCAGTCTTCCAGCACCTCACCTGTGACTATCAATGATACAAATATCTCAGCAAAAGGCCCAGCAATCACTTTTCTAGCTTCTATGCCCGATCAGCTCCTGGGGATTTATCCACCTTTACCTGTTTCAAGACATTCAGCACTTTCTCCTCTGTAATCTGGACATTTTGCAAGGTGTCACCATCTATTTCCCTACAGTCTATATCTACCATATCCTTTTCCAGAGTAAATACTGATTCAAAATACTCATTTAGTATCTCCCCCATTTTCTGCGGCTCCACACAAAGGTTGCCTTGCTTAACTTTGAGGGGCCCTATTCTCTCCCGAGTTACCCTTTTGTCCTTAATGTATTTGTAAAAACCCTTTGGATTCTCCTTAATTCTATTTGCCAAAGCTATCTCATGTCCCCTTTTTGCCCTCCTGATTTCCCTCTTAGGTATACTCCTATTCCTTTATACTCTTCTAAGGATTCACTTGATCTATCCTGTTCTTACCTTACATATGCTTCCTTCTTTTCTGAACCAAATCCTAAATTTCTTTAGTCATCCAGCATTCCCTATACCTACCAGCCTTTCCTTTCACTCTGACAGGAACATACTTTTTCTGGATTCTCGTTATCTCATTTCTGACGGCGTCCCTTTTTCCAGCCGTCCTTTTACCTGCGAAAATCTGCCCCAATCAGCTTTCGAAAGTTCTTGCCTAATACTGTCAAAATTGGCCTTTCTCCAATTTAGAACTTCAACTTTTAGATCTAGTCTATCCTTTTCTATCACTATTTTAAAACGAATAGAATTATGGTCGCTGGCCCCAAAGTGTTCCCCCACTGATACCTCAGTCACCTGCCCTGCTTTATTTCCTAAGAGTAGGTCAAGTTTTGCACCTTCTCTAGTAAGTACATCCATATACTGAATCATAAATTGTCTTGTACACACTTAACAAATTCATCTCCATCTAAACCCTTAACACTATGGCAGTCCCAATCTATGTTTGGAAAGTTAAAATCCAAACACTCAGAATCTCAACCTTTTCCCTTTCTATGTCGTTGGTTCCAATATGGACAATGACCTCTTGCTGACCCCTCTCCCCCGTGAGAACATTCTGCACCCTCTCTGAGACATCTTTGATCCTGGATTAGGGAAGCAACACACCATTCTGCTTTCTCGCTGCTGACCACAGGAACATCTGTCTGTACCTCGGATTACAGAATCCCCTAACACAATTGATAACCACCCTATTATTCATACAAATAGCTGAGATCTCCTTACAAGTTTGTTTCTCAATTTCCCTCTGCCTATTAGGGGGTCTGTAATACAATCCCAATAAGGTGATCATCCCTTCCTTATTTCTCAGTTCCACCCAAATAACTTCCCTGGATATATTTCCAGGAATGTCCTCCCCCAGCACAGCTGTAATGCTATCCCTTATCAAAAATGCCACTCCCCCTCCTCTCTTGCCTCCCTTTCTATCCTTCCTGTAGCATTTGTATCCTGGAACATTAAGCTGCCAGTCCTGCCCATCTCTGAGCCATGTTTCTGTAATTGTTATGATATCCCATTCCCATGTTTTGTTTGGCCCCTTGCATTGAAATAAATGCAGTTTAATTTATTAGTCCTACCTTGTCCCTGCTTGCCCTGACTCTTTGACTTGCTTCTGTTCTCAGCTGTACCCGTCTCAGATCGATCTCTTTCCTCACTATCTCCCTGGGTCCCACCCCCCCCACCTTACTAGTTTAAATCCTCCCAAGCAGCTCTAGCAAATCTCCCTGCCAGTATATTAGTCCCCTTCCAATTTAGGTGCAATCCGTCCTTCTTGTACAGGTCACTTCTACCCCAAAAGAGATTCCAATGATCAATAAATGTGAATCCTTCTCCCATACACTAGCTCCTCAGCCATGCATTCATCTGCTCTATCCTCCTATTCCTGCCCTCACTAGCTCAAAGCACTATGAGTAATCCAGATATTACTACTCTCGAGGACTTCCTTTTTAAATTCCTGCCTAACTCTCTGTAATCACCCTTCAGAATCTCAACATTTTCCCTTTCTATGTCGTTGGTTCCAATGCAGACAATGACCTCTTCTCTGAGACATCTTTGATCCTGGATTAGGGAAGCAACACACCATTTTGCTTTTTGTTTGCTGGCAACAGAAACGTCTGTCTGTACCTCTGACTACAGAATCCCCGAACACAATTGATCTCTTGGAAGCCGATGTATCCCTCGTTGCATTAGAGCCAGTCTCAATACCAGAAACTTGGCTGTTTGTGTTACGTTCCCTTGAGAATTCATCACCCCCTTCATTTTCCAAAACAGCATACCTGTTTGAAATGGGTATATCCACAAGTGACTCCTGCACTAGGTGCCTAACTCTCTTACCTTTCCTGGAATTAACCCATCTATGTGACTGTATCTGAGACTTTCCCCCCTTCCTATAACTGCCATCCATCACAGACTGTTGCTGTTGCAAATTCTTCATTGCTTCTAACTGTCTCTCCAGATCCAACAGTATTTATGGCAGATATAATCCACAGTAACCCTTAAACTCTCTTAAACTCCCACATCTGACAAGAAGTACATATCACTCTACTAAAGGCCATTTTTGCTCTATTGGAGCAATCTCACAATCTACAGACCCAGAAAATAACACTGTCTTATTCCTCTACAAAACACTGCCCCAGGTTAAATTCATAGTTATGGCTTATATTTTAAGTTTAATCAAGAGACATATTTCCAAAAACATATAATCAAGAAAGAACCCACTCTACTCACTACTGCAGCCTTTCTGTTGGCCACACTTAAAACAACGATTAACTTATCTGATTCTGAGCTGTGAACTTCGCCCAAACAGGTTCCTCCAAGGTTAGTTGTGAATTTCACTGTTTGTTAATTTTTTAAAAATTTTGCCAGACGTACTCCGATGTCCAGCGATACATGAATTCAAAACAGCAAAGGCAGTAACTGTGCAGGTTCTCTCTCTCTCCTGCACTGTCCTCACCATGTGCTTCCTTTGTCTGTGCTTCTCCCTTTTAAAACTGCTGTTGTTTTGGCTTTCTTTTCCCAAAGTTCCAAAACAATGCAACAGCATATGAAACAGTAGTTGCTGCTCCTGGAATTCGAGGAAAGTACCTCCAGCACCTAAAATACCTCATAAAAGGTATTTCTGTTACAGCCAGAAATTTTTCCCATCCTCCATCTTGGATTACCCTGAATCCTTTGAACCATTAAACACTGTTGCAACGTTAGTTGATATTGTTTAGTGTTCTCACTTTTCAGACACTGACGTACTTTATTTCAAATCAGGTGTCATCAACAACCCTCTCACCAACTCCTAAAGAAACCACCCCATGACTCACCTCCACTTTCCCTTTCCTCCCCAAGATGATTGAACCAGATGATTTATTTGAAGAACACGTATGTTCTATCCACAAAAATAACCCCAAGCTTCAGCTTCCCTAGCCAACTTCTCTATCTCAGGCTTGATACAGTGCTCCAATGAAGCTCAGCACTTGGGAACCCTGCACAGTTCAAATATTGAGTTCAAATAATTTTTGGATCTGAGCACCTTCTCCCACGTTCTTACTCCAGCCCCCTTACATTTAGCCTTGTCATCATATGGGCTACTGCAACTTACAACTCACTGTCAGCCAGTAATGATTCCCAATATCTGCTATTCATTCTCCCAGGCTAGTTTTCATTCATTTGTTTGTCTGCCCAACTGTTTTTCTCTTTCTCTTGACTCCATCTCCACCTATCATTTACTCCTTCCCCACTCCCTCTGCCCCTTCGTTCGCATATAAACCAATCTTTCCTAGCTAGTGAAGAAAGATCGCTGGACCTGAAACATTATCTCTGCTTTCTCTTCACAGATGCTGCCTGACCTACTAAACTTCTTTCGCAACTTTTGATTTTGTTCCAGATAATTTATTATAGGTGTTATTGCTAAAGAAAAACATTCAACAACAACTTGCACTGATATAACACAGAATACATAGTTAATCTTCCCATTACAGCCAAGATATTGAATATTCTTCATTAAATATTGCCACAAATTGTTTCTAACCCTCTCAGAAAACAGCCTGATCTTTGGTTTATTTCAGCTCTCAAAAACAAGTGTACACTCTCTACTATGTCAACTTGGAAATCAATACACACTTACCTTCAAGAATAAGTGAGCAAATATCTAACAACAGCATTGATGATAGCATTCTGTATTTGCAATGGACTGCCTGGAGTGATTTCTAACTCTAGTACTATAGAATTATAGAATGGGCACAGTGTGGAAGGAGTCTCTGCAAGAGCAATTCACTGAGTTCCAACCTCCACTGTTTCCCCATTGCTTCTTTAGACAATTATGAAATTCACCTTTGAAAGCTACAATTTAATTTATTTTTGCTACATCTTGACCTTTCCAGGTCCCAACCACCGCTGCATAAATTTTCTCATGTTGCGAGTGGTTCATTTGTTGACATCCTTACATTGCTGAAAAATGTGTTGCTGGAAAAGCGCAGCAGGTCAGGCAGCATTCAAGAAGAAGGAGAATCGATGAAACGTTAATTCTCCTTCTCCTTGGTTGCTGCCTGACCTGCTGCGCTTTTCCAGCAACACATTTTTAAGCTCTGATCTCCAGCATCTTCAGTCCTCACTTTATCCTTATATTGCTGCCCTCTATTTCTGGCTCCTTCAGGCAATAGTAATGGTTTTATCCTTCACTGCTCTGTCCTGACTCTTCGTGATTTTGAAATTTTTTTCAACCTGTTACTCTCATCAAAGACTCATTATTAAGGCTTACTGAACTAAGGTAGGTGGATGGAGTTGAGATAAAAATCAGCATTGATCTTCTCAATGACTAAGGGGCAGACTGGAAGAGTTGAATGGATGTATTTTGAAGAGAAGCAGTGTTTTAGCCAATATTCATCCCTCAATCAAGTAACAAAAAAATTGAATATCTACGTTATCATATGGCAGTTTGTGAGTGTTTTGTGTACACTGTCTGCTATATTTTGTATGTAGAGATGGAAATGTGTTGCTGGAAAAGCGCAGCAGGTCAGGCAGCATCTAGGGAACAGGAGAATCGACGTTTCGGGCATTAGCCCTTCTTCAGGAATGAGGAAAGTTGGTCCAGCAGGCTAAGATAAAAGATAGGCAGGAGGGACTTGTGGGAGGGGCGTCGGAAATGTGATAGGTGGAAAGAGGTCAAGGTGAGGGTGATAGGTCAGACTGGGGTGGGGGCGGAGAGGTCGGGAAGAAGATTGCAGGTTAGGAAGGCGGTGCTGAATTTGATGGATTTGACTGAGACAGGCTGGGGGGAGGGGAAATGAGGAAACTGGTGAAATCCGAGTTCATATTTCGTATGTAACCATGCTAACTGTTACAGAATTTTATGTTCCACCCTTCCCAAAGAGTGATGTATCAGGTGGGAAGGGTGAAATCAATTGGTCTGATGTTAATGTCATATCAATCACATAATTAAGGTGAAGAGCAAACAGATAGGTGTTAAATGATTAATCATATTGAGTACATTACACATGCCTGGGTGTCCTTGGAGAGAGACCACATTGTGGCTGACAGCATACTTGATGCTTTTAGAGGCCTTTGACACTTAGGGGTCTTGTGGTCCACTGGTGGTGTTCCTACTTCTCAGCTAAAAAGTTCAAAATTCAAGTCCGACTTGTCATAATTCAAACTGTTATATGATAATAACGACATTTTTGATCACTCCCATTAGAGTAAAATAATTTATATAAAATGGGACAATATGGACATTTTCTTTGACACACGGGTGATGCCCCATCTCTAGTTCAGAGATTCCAAGTTTAAGGCTCACATACCACTAAGGTGTATCTGTGATATTGAAGAGTTAATTTGCTCTGCTGACCTGCAAGAAATTGATTACCCCAGGGGTTGGGTGGTGTGTGTTTGTCTTATAGGTGGAATATGGGAGGTTTACATCCCCATCCCTTGCCATTCAGGGATGATTTACATTGTTTTCATCCCCTATTCAGAAATCAATAAGAACATTATAGTTGGAATTCTGACTACTCCCTGTAGTTAAAAAAATACAATTCACACCAGATCTGGCCATTAAGGGATGATTTGCATTACATTGTCTCTGGAGGTGAGGTGGTCACTGCATTGTATCTTGAGAGACATGTGACTGTGAGGGAGTAACTGAGGGGTTGTCTTGTGGGCATTACTTACTGTGATGTAAAGATTTTGTATAAAAGAAGGACTGTTTCCTTTGTTCAGGGAGAGCTCTTGCCATGATGCCATAAGCCCTACGAGGTATGTGTTAAAGTTCATCCAGAGAGAGACCCCTGGACACACCTCGCAGGCATGGCAAGGAGTGTTCTGAATTTCTCCAAATCTTGTATTGTACTGCGCTTAATAAAATTTGGTTCTGTTCACAGAAGTTAGTATGTTGCAGTTGCAGCAAGTGTGTAAGAACCAGAGGAGAAAACAACACAACATTTGGTGGCAACCGTGGGATTCCAGCATACATGGAGCTTCCAGATGGACTGAATAAGTGATTGTCTGAGTGCTGTTTGTGTGAGACGATGGGCCCACGAGGTAAGATTTACCTTGATTTCTATCCTTAAACTACCTCTCAGTCGATCCCTTGTTCCCTGGGACTCGGTGGTGTCGAAATCGCACACTTGCACTCCAGCGAGTCACTTTGCATGAAAAAGGGTTTTAACTGGGGTTAGAGTCCCCAGAGTTTTAATTGGGATTAGAGTTCCCAGACATATAGAGTAAGAAAAAGGAGTTTGAGTCCCCTAGGCAAAAGTGGGTTAAAGTCCTCTAGAAATGGGAGGTTGGAGTCCTCCGAAGCATAGTGTAAAAAAAACTGCTGTGCCTGTCTCTGTCACCCTGCCTTAGGCCAGCTATTAAGAGGGGAAACCCCCATGCGAAGATCAGAACCCTGAAGTGGGTGTGGAAACTGTAGACATGAGATTTTTCGCTCCGTAGCATTAAAAAAAGAAAAGTTAGAAATCAGGAACTTTAAAGAAAAACATCTAAACAAAATTTGGTACTTCTTAATGTTATCGCCTTTATGCCCCACACTTCCTCTTAGAAATACTTTTAGGACAACATGGCATCACTGGGAAAAAAGGGAGAAAGTGGAGCCTGTCTGCCCATGAGATTTTTCGCTCCGTAGCATTAAAAAAAGAAAAGTTAGAAATCAGGAACTTTAAAGAAAAACATCTAAACAAAATTTGGTACTTCTTAATGTTATCGCCTTTATGCCCCACACCTCCTCTTAGAAATACTTTTAGGACAACATGGCATCACTGGGGAAAAAGGGAGAAAGTGGAGCCTGTCTGCCTGATCCCGACAGTAAAGTACCTTAACTACTGGGGAAACTTTGTCTGGGTTTTTGTTATGGGAGTAAGTTTTTGGGCGGTGGACTCAACTCTGCAAGTCTTTCTTCTGGGTGAAGGGGAGTGGCATGGACTGTGGTCCGCTATGAGGGCTTTCTCTTTTTATAAGTGTAATTTTATCAAGAGGATGCAAAACAATGAGAAATTCTGAAATTAAGGCTATATTAATAGTTGGGTTGGAAAAGGAAGTTTCAATGTAAATTGTGTCATGCTGAGAGTGTTTGATATTTAAATATTTTGGTTTGTTAAATACAGAAGATCCTTTTAATTAACTGTTTTGCCTTGTTTGAATCAGGATCCAATTCAGCGTGTTATGTGGACCATGTAAGAGGGCAGATTTTGTTTTTACATTGAAACTGTACAGCATTAGGTCCTTTTTAAAATGATCAAATTTATAACCTTAAAACAAATTGTTTGATGGCTTTGAGCCCCTGTGTTGTTTGAGATTCTTTAATGTCTATTTAAAAAAGCAATTGTGTCAGTGGTCATGCTTTCGCCAGTTGAGAGTATCTAACTCGATGTGTTTGTTGATAGAGTTCAACAAATACATCAAGTTAGACCCTATCTACCACCCCCTGAGAAAAAGAACAGGAAATGACATCACCACAGGAAATGACATCACCAACCCAAAGAAACCCAAACGTATAAATATAAAGCAGGAATTATCAGCAGTGCTTTGCCTGGAGGCCGACTGAAGATGTTACCTAGTAGGGTGATGAAATGTCTGGAAATGAACCTTGCAGCTCAGTGAGCAAACCTATATCGAGAACCTCAACCTGGGCTACAAATCTTCTCAAAATGTGCTATTGTATTAAATTATCTTTGCTGCTGTGTTTTTAATGCAGAGTGTTCACAAAAAGAAGAGTGCATTTTAATTTTGACGTTTTGTTAAGATTTTAGAGAATATCACAACCTGAGGTGGAGCTGTTTAAGTTCTTTCAATTATTGTTGAGATTTCATATTGCAAATTCAAAGAAAGTTGATCTCTACCAAAGTTGCCATTGTAATTCTGACTGTTTTATTTGGGAAGCTTCATTTGGAGAACATACTTTAATATATTCTGCATTTGTTTCCCACGAACATTTGAGATTTAAATCTGAAATGAAACTGACTCTTAAATGGCTTAAGCACAGGAAACATTTTGTTGATTTCTTGCTGTTCCAGATTTTGAAATACTTTTCCTGACAGCTTTCACGTTTGGTGAAAGTGAGTACTGTAAATGCTGGAGATTAGAGTCAAGAGTCTGGTACCGGAAAAGTACAGCAGGTCAGGCAGCATCCGAGGAGCAGGAAAATCGAAGTTTCGGGCAAAAGCCCTTCATCAGAAATGTTTCCACAATGGCCAAGTATTAATTTGTCAAAAGAAAATAATTTTTAAATAACCTGAATGAGGTTCCCTGCGGGCTTGATTTTAGGACCATTGATTGTTGTTTATAAATGACTGACTTGTTTAGGCAGTACAATTTAGAAGTTTATGGATTGTACACAACTTGATAATGTCATAAATAGTGAACAGAGTAATAGACTTCACGAAAACTGAGAATGGTAATATAGGCAGATGCAATTTAGTGTAGGTGAAAGTGAGGACTACAGATGCTGGAAACCAGAGTTTAGATTGGTGCTGGAAAAGCAAAGCAGGTCAGGCAGCATCCGAGGAGCAGGAAAATCGACGTTTCAGGCAAAACCCCTTTTTCAGGAATGAAGGCAGGGAGCCTCCAGGGTGGAGAAACAATTTAGTGTAGTTAAAATGTGTGACTGTCTTCATGCTGATAACCACCTTGTCAAGGAAGGAATGAGAGGAGATATGCAAAGATACTCTCAGCAGCTAACATCATCTCTAGAGTTTCTTCATTCGCAGAAGAAGCTAACAACAGTGAAGAGGAGGTCTCTATGCTTTTTATCAGTGGCCTTCCTATGATATTAAACCACGGGAGCTTTATCTTACCTTTCGATCATTTAAGGGATATGAAGGTTCACTGATCAAGCTAACATCACAACAGCCAGTTGGCTTTGTTACATTTGACAGCAGAGTGGGAGCAGAAGCAGCAAGGAATGCTGCATTCACCTAGCCTGCAGCTGCAGCTGCTGCACTGCACACTCACACGTGCTGGGATCCTCCACCTGAAGCATCTCTACAAGGATGGAAGTCTCGTCAGTTTTGTTAAGTATTTAATTGGCCTTATCCAAGAATTCAGATTTCTCCGTGGAGTGGTGTGCAAAGACAGACTGAATTTTGTTTTCAGATTAGTCTTTACTAAAGGAGATTTTGGAGAACTGGCTCATTTCCACTCAACTTGGAGGGGATGGAGTGGTCACTCAGGACTTTGGATTTTTTTTCCATATGGAAGGATGCTGCAGCTTCTATGTACTGCATGGACTAGTAATTTTTGTTGTTATAATCATTGTATATTGTGCATTAATAACTTACTTAAGTGCTGGCAGTAAGATTCTTATAAAGAAGGTGGTAGTGCCATCTAGGTGGATATCATGGAATGATAAAAGAGGGAATGTGATATTAAAGAGTTAATTTGCTCTGCTGACCTGTAGAAAGTTGAATGCCCTGGGGGTAGAATGGTGTGTCTTTGTCTTATAGGTGGAATGTGGGAGGTTTACATTCCCATCCCTTGCCGTACAGGGATGATTTACATTGTTTCATCCCCTATTCAAAAATCAATAAGAACGTTATAGATGGAATTCTGACTACTCCGTGTAGTTAAGATCTGCCTATTAAGGGATGATTTGCAGTACATTGTTTCTGGAGGTGAGGTGATCACTGCATTGTATCTTGAGTGGCATGTGACTGTGAGGGAGTGACTGGGAGGTTGACTTTTGGGCATTACTAACTGTGATGTAAAGATTTTGTATAAAGGAAGGACTGTTTCCTTTGTTCAGGGAGAGCTTTCGCCGTGACCCCGTAAGCCCTGTGAGTTGTGTGTTAAAGGTTCATCCAGAGAGAGACCCCCTGGACGTGCCTCCAAGCATGGTGAGGAGTGTTCAGAGTTTCTTCAAAGCTTGATTTGTACTGTGCTTAATAAAATTTGGTTGCTATCCGCAGAAGTTGGTATGTTGCAGTTGCATCAAGTGTGTAAGGACCACAGGAGAAAACAAAACGCAACATATCAACACACGTCCCAAGAGATTGATTTAAAATATATTTTTATCAAAACAGGACAGCAGGAACACTGTGTGTTGAAAATCTAAGACTGCACAAAAAGGAACAAAGCTTGTTTGAAGGAAACTTTGCTTACTTCCTGATTTACTGTCTGGCTGGGGTGAAGGAGGGGAGCTGGGATCATTACCAACCATCTCCAGTACTAATTTACCAGTGGAGCAGGAGGCATCAGCAGCCTATCCAGCCAATTAAGTCTCTTAAGTGGAAGATCCCTTCCCCACATCATGTGGGAAGGCCACCTCAGTCACTATTGTTTGTAGAATACCAGTGGCACCAGGTAGAGACATCCGAACTAGTCATGGAATCATAGAAGTGTACAGCACAGAAACAGACCCTTCAGTCCAACCCATCCATGTCAACCAGATATACTAATTAATCTAGTCGCATTTGGCCCTTATCCCTCTAAACCCTTCCTAGTCATCTACCCATCCAGATGCCTTTTAAATGTATAATTATACCAGTCTCCACTATTTCCTCTGGCAGCTCATTCCATATACATACCACCCTCTGCATGAAAAAGTCTCTTATAAGTCTTTTATCTTAAGCTTATGCTGTCTAGTTTTCGATTCTCTTGTCTTGGTGGAAAGACCTTGACTATTCACCCTATCCATTCTCCTCGTGATTTTATAAACTTACAAAACATCACCCCTCAGCCTCTGATGCTCCAGGGAATATAGCTCTAGCTTATTCAGCCTCTCCCTATAACTCAAACCCTCCAACACTGGCAACATCCTTGTAAATCTATTCTGAATGCTTTCACATTTAACAACATTCTTCCTATAGCAGGAGACCAGAATTGAACACAGTATTCCAAAAGTGACTTAATCAATGTACTGTACAGCTGCAGTATGACCTCCCAACTCCTATACTCAATCCACTGACCAATAAAGGCTAGCATACCAACTGCCTCCTTCACTACACCATCTACCTGCAACTCCATTTTCAAGGAACTATGAACCTGCACTCCAAAGTGTCTTTATTGGCTCAAAGGTAGAAGACAGAGGGAGGGGTGGAGGGTTGTTTTTCAGACTGGAGGCCTGTGACCAGTGGAGTGCCACAAGGATCAGTGCTGGGTCCTCTACTTTTCGTCATTTACATAAATGATTTGGATGTGAGCATAAGAGGTACAGTTAGTAAGTTTGCAGATGACACCAAAATTGGAGGTGTAGTGAACAGCAAAGAAGATTACCTCAGATTACAACAGGATCTGGACCAGATGGGCCAATGGGTTGAGAAGTGGCAGATGGAGTTTAATTCAGATAAATGTGAGGTGCTGCAGTTTGGGAAAGCAAATCTTAGCAGGACTTATACACTTAATGATAAGGTCCTAGGGAGTGTTGCTAAACAAAGACGCCTTGGAGTGCAGGTTCATACCTCTTTGAAAGTGAAATCGCGGGTAGATAGTATAGTGAAGAAGGCGTTTGGTATGCTGTCTTTTATTGGTCAGAGTATTGAGTACAGGAATTGGAAGGTCATGTTGCGGCTGTACAGGACATTGGTTAGGCCACTTTTGGAATATTACGTGCAATTCTGGTCTCCTTCCTATCGGAAAGATGTTGTGAAACTTGAAAGGGTTCAAAAAGATTTAAAAGGATGTTGCCAGGGTTGGAGGATTTGAGCTATAGGGAGAGGCTGAACAGGCTGGGGCTCTTTTCCCTGGAGCGTCGGAGGCTGAGGGGTGACCATATAGAGGTTTACAAAATTATGAGCGACATGGATAGGGTAAATAGGCAAAGTCTTTTCCCTGTGGTGGGGGAGTCCAGAACTAGAGGGCATAGGTTTAGGGTGTGAGAGGAAAGATATAAAAGAGACCTAAGGGGCAACGTTTTCACACAGGGGGTGGTGCGGGTATGAAATGAGCTGCCAGAGGATGTGGTGGAGGCTGGTACAATTGCAACATTTAAGAGGCATTTGGATGGGCATATGAATAGGAGGGGTTTGGCGGGATATAGGCTGGGTGCTGGCAGGTGGGACTAGATTGGTTTGGGATATCTGGTCGGCATGGACGGGTTGGACCAAAGGGTCTGTTTCCATGCTGTACATCTCTATGACTCTATGACTTCCCAGGACCTTACCATTAAGTGTATAAGTCCTGTCTTAATTTGCCTTACCAAAATGTAGCACCTCACATTTATCTAGATTAAACTCCATCTGCCACCCATTGGCCCATCTAATCAAGGTCCTGTTGTATTCTGAAGTACCCTTCTTCAATGTCCACTACACCACCAATTTTGCAATGATGGCCCACAACCCCAAAGAATTTTAGCTTGCCCTTCAAAAATACTTCACTGGCTAATAAAGTATTTTGAAATATCCCATGTTGTGTGAATACCGGTCCTTTTTTTTAATGTAAATATACCTAAAATGGAGACCTGAAGAAGGGCTTATGCCCAAAACGTCGATTCTCCTGTTCCTTGGATGCTGCCTGACCTGCTGCGCTTTTCCAGCAACACATTTTCAGCTCACCAAGTTGACAGCCATGTTAAGTGTTGCTTAGTCATTAACCATTGCCAATACTGAGCTGGTAGGGGCAAGATGCTGGGCTTGTGTCATCTGGCGACCCACGCCATTCACCCTCCTGGAGTACTTAAATACTGTCCATACTGGCCTCACCACTAAGTCAATTATCTCAGAAATCTTGTGACACCATGGATTGTAAAATGAAAATTGCCTGCTGCATTCTTCAGACAAGCGGCCTGTCTTCAGGAAGCCAGCACACTCTCATTTCACTTGGTTTATCACCAGCCAAATGGGCATCAAGTCTCTTTGACGTCAAATGATCGCTACCCATCTTTGTTTCTAATAAGGTTTATGTCTCAAGGTTGGGGGAGAAAGTCTCATTTTTCAGTTAGTTGCAACACCGATTTCTGTGCAACCACAGGATATTGCGTATTGGATCCTGGCAAACAGTGACACTGTTCCTGGGGGCACACAACACTTGCAGCAGGAGTGCACAAAACATCCAAGGAATGTTGGAGCCATGTGTTTGTCATAAGATGTCAAATCTACTGATGATTAGGAGGTCACGCAGAAGGTTTTAGAGAATTAGAGCTAATTTGTCATTTTAATATGCCTTCGTTTCACATGTTTTTGCCAAACCAACTTGGTTCAGAAGGAGCCAAAGTTAGTTTCCAGAGAGTCAGCCCACAGAATTATGGTCAGTTTTTTTACAGGTTCCTCATTAGGGCTAAGGAAGAACTACCTCAAGATTAGTTATTCCCAAAGTTCAGCTCATTTGCATATAAATTAAGTATAAACACTTAAAATAGCATTCCCCTTGTAGACAAAAGCTAAATTTGAAAGATAGTCACAAATGCTGGAAATCTGAAATAAAAACAGCATATGCTGGAAAATATAGGGTGGGTTAATCAGTATGAGAAAAGTTAATGTTTCAGATACAACCCTTAATCCAAATCAAATGCTGAATGATCTGGAAAGCACTGCCTGAGAGTGTGGGGAAGGCAGTGCAAGTTCAGGTATTCAAGAGGAATTTGGGTTATTATCTGAAAAGGAAGAATACTGAGAGATGGGGAAAAAGGCAAGGATTGGCAGCAGATGCACTGCTCCTTCAGAGAAACATGATAAGCCAGATGGCCTCCTGCAGTGCCGTAATTATTCTGGTTACAGAATTGTTATAAAACCCACTCTGTATTTCCATGTTTATTTTAAATTTATTACATAGTACACAATTTGTTCCTACAAATCTCCAGTCAAGGGAGATTTGTGTAGTTGCTATTTTGCAACATTCAACTTATCCATGCATCAAAAGTCAGCCATTTACTGTTCCATAAGTCAGTCTCCAAGCTGAGGTTTTACAAAACATCATTTTTCAAAATCATGTTTGTCTATTCATTCCCAGGATGTGATTGTTGCTGATTACACCAGCATTTACTAGCCAACCCTAATTATCCTGGACAAGATCCTGGACAAGGACTGCAGCAATTCAAGAATGCAGCTCACAACCAAGATGGTTGTGAGCTGCTTTCTTGAATTGTTGCAGTCCTTGGATTTTTTTTTAAGATTACTTACAGTGTGGAAACAGGCCCTTCGGCCCAACAAATCCACACCAACCCACCCAAACCCATTCCCCTCCACCTAATACTACGGGCAATTTAGCATGGCCAATTCATCTAACCTGCACATTTTTGGACTGTGGGAGGAAACCGGAGCACCCGGAGGAAACCCACGCAGACACAGGGAGAATGTGCAAACTCCACACAGAGAGTCGCCTGAGGTGGGAATTGAACCCGGGTCTCTGGCGGTGTGAGGCAGCAGTGCTAACCACTGTGCCACTGTGCCACCCACTCACATTGTAAGGACACTCACATTACTGTAGGCAAGGCAGTTCCAGAACTTTGATCCAGTGGCAGTGAAGGAACAATAGTATAGTTCCAAGTCTGGATTATGCGTCTTGGAGGGGATTTTGCAGGTGGTAACATTACCATGGATCTGCTGCCTTTTTATTTCAATGTGGTAGAGGTCACCAGCTCTCTGTCGAAGGATCCTTAGTGATTTACTGCAGTGAATCCTGTAGATGGAGTGAATGTTGAAGATGGTGGATGTGGTATCAATTAAGTAGGCTGCTTTGTCCTGGATGGTGTAGATCTCCTATAGTGTTGTTGGAGCTGCACCTGTCCAGGCAAGTGGGGAGTATTCCATCATATTGCTGACATGTGCCTTGTAGATGGTAGACAAGCACGGAGGAAGCACAAAGTTTATTACTCCCTGCAGAACTACCAGGCTCTGACCTGCTGTTGTAGCCATTTGTTTATTTGACTGGTCCAATTCAGTTTCTCAACAATGGCAATCCCTAAGATGTTGACAGGTTCAGCAATAATATCATCATTGAATGTCAAGCATTGAAGATTCAAGTTCTCCTTAGAGTTGGTCATTGCCTGGCACTTGTGTGGTACAAATATAACAGCCACTTACAAGCTCACTAAGCTCTTATGAGCTTTGAAAATATGGTCAAATTGATAAAAACAATGTAAGACCATGAAGTTTTGTTGCAATCTGGATTGATCATTCAGCTTAATTTTGCCTCTTAGGTAAAGTAGTAAAAATGAGCTATTATTCTTTTCATTTTTCCCTTCTTCCATTGTATAGAAAAAGGAAAATCCCCTGCTTTTAATCAGCAACAAACAATGGTGTATCCATTACTCCATGTGTTGAGGGTCTGATTAAATTAAATGCAATGTGAGAATAAACACAAGACCCCAGACACTTATGATAATGTACTTCTAAACAATATAGACCCTGACCACAGCAGTCCAAATAGCAGATTTGAGTTGACCCTGATAACACTCCAGACCAGCAGAGCAAAAGAGTAGTGCAGTTAATTATGAGTAGCTCACACGCTCATTACCATACATCAGTAACAGCATGCTCATCTATTACACTCCTGTAAACACACATCTGAAAATGCCATATGGTCAACTGAAAATGATGGAGGAGGAGTAACAGTCTGCCAAACCTGAATTTTTGTGCCAATTTTGAGAGCAAAATCTCTGAAGAATTTATTACTAATCACCACTAGATGGGGGTATTTAATAACATAACTCCATCCAACTCTGATTTGAAGGTGCCGGTGTTGGACTGGAGTGTACAAAGTTAAAAATCACACAACACCAGGTTATAGTCCAACAGGTTTAATTGGAAACACTAGCTTTCGGAGCGTCGCTCCTTCATCAGGTGGTTGTTACATAAGAACAGGAAATCACCATTCAGTCCCTCACGCCTGTTTTCACAAGTTCATTTCTTTCCATTCATATTTTATCAATCCCAGTTATGCAAATTTCATTTTATTCAGCAAAAGTAGTCTTCTAAGAAAGATTTGATATTTTCATCAGTTCATAAAGATTTTACAGCACAGAAAAAGGTCCTTTGCACCATCCTGTCCATGCCGGTCATCAAACCTTTATTGTAATCCCATTTTCCAGAGTGCAGGGAAGCAATGTAATCTAACATTCACAGCAAGCTACAAACCATCTGCAGTGAGACATCCATGAGGAAAGGGCACATTTCCTTCACTAACCACCTGTTCAGCCAACTGAGCTAACTGAACCTGATGTGGAATCGTGTGACTGCAGTAACCTAACACCGTGCCCTTACCTCTGCTGCTGGCCTCCACCGATCCTTCTGCTGGGTGGCAAGTTCCCCCTATCGCAAGCATTAAATTCCATCTTTTGTTTGCAAAGATACTTCAGGATTTTACACCTGAACTAGTAACTAACTAATTTTAAGATTATGATCCCTGCTTCTGGGCTCTATACCAAAGCATGCCCTTTCTCTGTACTTATCCTATTGAGTTTGTTTATTATTTTAAACTGTATCACTTGGATTACCCATCAATCTTCTAAACTCAAGAAATATAAAGCAATTTTATATACAATACCTGTCCTGGTATCACAATAGCAAATATGCAATGTACTTTGTCCAAAGCTAATATAAGATAATGAGAATTCAGGGGCAGTGTGTTACCGTTAGAGTAAAGGGTCAGGCTGGTAGAAGTAGTGAATAATGGATGAATAAAGATATTGAGGCTCTGGTCAAGAATAAGAAGGAGGCTTATGTCATGTATAGAAAACTGGGATCAAATGAATCTCTTGAAGACTATAAGGGGAGTAGGGGCACTCTTCAGAGGGAAATCTGGAGGGCAAAATGGGATATGAGATAGCCTTGGCAGGTAAGGTTAAAGAGATTGTATAAATACATTAAGAGCAAAACAGCAAATAGGGAGAGAATAGGACCCCTTAAAGATCAACCATATCATTAACATGAGGAAGCGCAAGAGAAGGGAGAGCACTAAATAAATATTTCGCATCTGTATTTACTATGGAGAAAGGCATAGAGGCTAGGAAACTCAGGGAAATAAATATTAATGTCTTGAAAACAGTCCACTTTACAGAAGAGGAGGTGCTAAATGTCTTAAACATAAACATTGATGTATCCCAGTATGTTTGGGAAGCTACAAAAGAAAATGAGGGGCCCCTGGCAGAGGTATTTTGTATCATCCACAACCACAGGCAAGGAGCTGAAGGACTGGAGATTGGCTAATTATGTGCCTTTATTTAAGAAATGCTGCAAGGACAAGCCTGGGAACCTATGGATTAGTAAGTCTGACATAAGCGGTGGGTAAGATGTTGGAGGGAATTCTGAGAGATAGGATTTATATGCATTTGGAGAGGCAATGGATGATAGAAGGTAATCAGCATAGCTTTGTGCATAGGAAATTGTGAATCGCAAACTTGATTGAATATTTTGAGGAAATGATTAAAAAGATAGATGAAGGCAGAGCGGTAGATATTGCATGAAATTTAGTAAAGCCTTGACAAGTTCTACATGATAGACTGGATAGTAAAGTTAGATCACATGGGATTCCAAGAGAGTTTGCCAATTGGACACAAAATTGGCTTGACAGTAGGAGACAGAGGGTGGTGGTGGAGGGTTGCTTTTCAGACTGGGGGCTTGTGACCAGTGGTGTTCCACAGAGATCTGTGTTGGATCCACTATTTTTTGTCATTTATATAAACTATTTGGATGAGAATTTAGGAAGCATGGTTGGTAAGTTTGCAGATGACATAAAATTGGTGGTATAGTGGACAGTGGAGAAAGCTATCTAAGATTACAAAGGAATCTTGATCAATTGGACCAACAGACTGTGGTGTTGGAGATTGAGTTTAATTTGGTAAATATGAGGTGTTGCATAAATGATGAACAAGAGGCAGGACTTACACCATTAATTGTAGGGCCCTGGGGAGTTTTGTTGAACAGAGAGACCTCAGGGTTCAGATACATGATTCTTTGAAAGTTGGGTCACATGTAGTCAGGGTGGTTAAAAAAAGAGCTTGGCATACTTGCCTTCATTGCTCAGGCCACTGTGCATAGGAATTGGTACGTCATGTTGTGATTGTACAGTGCATTGGTGAGGCCACTTTGGAGTACTATGTACAGTTCTTGTTCCCCTGCTATAGGAAGGATATTATTAAATTGAAGACGGTGCAGAAAAGATTTCCAAGGATGTTGCTAGGTCTGGAGTGTTTGAGTTTGTTATGAGGGCCATGGATAAGGTGAATAGCAAAGATCTTTCTCCAAGGGTAGGGGAGTACAAAACTATATGGTATATTTTTAAGGTGAGAGGAGAAAGATTTAAAAGGAACCTGAAAGGCAACTTTTTCACACAGAGGGTGGTTTGTTTGTGGAATAAATTGGTAGAGGAAGTGGTAGATGCAGGTACAACATTTAAAAGGCATTTAGATAGGTACGTGAATAGGAAAGGTTTAGAGGGATACGGGCCAAATGCAGGCAAGTAGGACTGGCTTAAGTTTGTGAAATTTGGCTGCCGTGGACGAGCTAGACTGAAGAGTCTGTTTCCAAACTGTATCTATGACTCTATATCTAACTTGATATAACAAAAGAAGATGCTGTAAATATTCAGCAGGTCAGACAGAATCTGTGAATATTTCCTGATGTTCAATGACTAAAAAGAAAGCAGAAGTGGATGCAATTTGATTAATATTTCATACAGTTGATGCATCACTTCTTCACTCCCTGGCCTCGTTTCCAGGGAGCAGAGTCAGAGGGAGGAGCACAGGAAGCGGTAAGCATAAAATCTAACTTACCTCAGCACTCACAGCCTTGTTTCCAGGGAGAAGAGTGAGAGGGAGGAGCACGAGGAGCGGTAAGTATAAAAACTATGTTATCTCGGGGATTCACAGCCTTGTATCCAGGGAGCAGAGTCAGAGGCGGAGCACAAGGTGAGTATAAAAACTAACAAACCTCAGAGATTCATGGCCTTGTTTCCAGAGAAGGGAGTCAAAGCGAGGAGCACACAGAGCACGGTGAGTATAAAAACTAACTTACCTCAGGACCCACGGCCTTGTTTCCAGGGAGCGGAGTCAGAGGGAGGAGCACGGTGAGTAAAAAAACTGACTTACCTCGGAGATTCACAGTCTTGTGTCTAGGGAGCACAGTTAGAGAGAGAAGAACACACAGCAGTGAGTATAGAAACTAACTTATCTCAGGGATCACAGCCTTGTGTCCAGGGAGCAGAGTCAAAGGGAGGAGCACACAGAGCGGCGAGTATAAAAACTAACTTATCTTGGGGACTCAAGGCCTTGTTTCCAGGGAGCGGAGTTAGAAGGAAGAGCATATAGTGCGGTGAGTATAAAAACCAACATCTCGGGGATTCATGGCCTTGTTTCCAGGGAGTGGAGTCAGAGGCTAAGCGTATGGAGTGTGGAGTATAAAAACTAACTTATCTCGAGGATCAAAAGCCTTGTTTTCAGGGAGCAGAATCATAGGGAGGAGTATACGGAGCACAGTAATTAAAAAAAACTAACTTACTCCAGAGATTCGAGGGAGCAGAGTTAGAGGGACAAGCACACAGAGCAGTGATTATAAAAACCAATTTACCTCAGAGATTCGCAGCCTTGTGTCCAGACAGCAGAGTCAGAGGGAAGAGCACACGGAGCATGGTGAGTAAAACAACTAACTTACCTCGGGGATTCAGGGCCTTGTTTCCAGGGAGCGGAAGCAGAGCACACAGAGCGATGAGTGTGCTGACCTCAGGGATTCGCAACCTTGTGTCCAGGGAGCAGAGTCAAAGGGAGTAGCACACGAGACAGTGAGTATAAAAACTAACCCTTGGAACATTCTCTGCCTCCTTTTTAGAGTTATGCATCCACATAGATATTTTTATTGTCTTGTCTTGCTGTTGAAAGTCCTTTACCCTTTCAGGACTAAACACTTCTGCCTGACCCTCTGCCTGTTCATGTTTTTCCTGCACCATTACATCAAACAGGGTGTCAGCTAACTGAACCTCAACTCCTTCATTTTTCTTTATACTTTTTGCTTCGTACTGTGACTTATGACAGTGGGGTCTAATTACCACACAGTCTGGGAAAATACCAGGATATTTTTGTTTTAACTCCTTGGGCTTCTCCACAACATGGGGTGTCATTCCCACCTTGGATCCTGCTAAATCATTCCCAACAACAAACTGGATTCCTGGAACTGACACTCTGTCAATCACTCCCACTGTAACTTCCCCAGTCTTGAGATGGCACACCAACCTGATCTTACATAGGGGAACACTACCT
The DNA here is from genome assembly GCF_004010195.1 of Chiloscyllium plagiosum. Classification (NCBI taxonomy): domain Eukaryota; kingdom Metazoa; phylum Chordata; class Chondrichthyes; order Orectolobiformes; family Hemiscylliidae; genus Chiloscyllium; species Chiloscyllium plagiosum. Next base: position 32,229,052 of record NC_057711.1, on the reverse strand, counting down.
TTCTGACCATCTATCTCATAAATTACCACACTCTTGAGTAACAGATCAGAAACAGTGCATACTTGGTCATCTCTTACTATCAGCGACTGTTTAGATCATGTATCTCTGAAAATGATAACTTCTTGTTCTTTTTGAGTAAACTTTACCCAGAGAGGTGAAGTCATTGTAGAGATCAGGTACAACCTCCATACCCAGCCCCTGCCTAGGCTGTACACTCTCCTGCAGCTCCTCAGCTCTTCTTGGGGAGTCCTTTACTATTTTCACTAATGCCACTGGCTTAGCTTCTTTTACCACATCTTTTCCCACAGTCCATTTCTTTAACGACCAGTACTGTGTCCCACCTTCTGTCAGTGAAAACACTGTAATTTTCTGTGTCCCACTCTATTACAGTGAAAACACCTGAGGCCTGTCCCCTCCTGTCCACCACTGGCTGCTATTCTGAGAAGGACCCTTTTATCCCCACTCTCTGCTTTCTGACAGACAGCCAAGCTTCTATCCATGCTGGCACCTTGCCTGTGACACCATGGACCCTTATCTTACTCAGCAGCCTCTTGTGCGGCACCTTGTCTGGAATTCCAATTAGATAATATCCAGTGGCTCTCCTTGGTCTAACTTGCTTGTTACCTCCTCAAAGAATTCTCATAGATTTGTCAGGCATGACCTCCCCTTTATGAAACCATGCTGATTTTGCCCTATCTTGCCATAACTTCCAAGTATTCAGAAATCTTATCCTTTACAATGGTCTCCAAAATCTTACCAACAACCAAGGTCAGGCTAATTGGCCTGTAATTTCCTGTCTTTTGCCTTACTCCCTTCTTAGATAGGGGGGTTACATTAACAATTTTCCAGTCCTCTCCCATGATAAGTTAGTTTTTAGACTCACTGCTGCATGTGCGCCTCCCTCTGACTCTGCTCCCTGGAAACAAGGCTGCGAATCCCTGAGATAAGTTATTTTTTATAGAAAGATAGAATCCTAAGACGGAAATAAAGACCACAGCAGGTTTGTGCAGAGGAGAAATGTGTTGCCAATGGCATACAGACAGAAGGTGTTATGGGTAGCACATGAACCACCTAGTGGTACAAAAGACTCAGATTAAGGTACAAAAACATTTTTATCGGCCTGAAATGCACAAGGATATGGTTAACTTTTGCCATACGTGTCATACATCCCAAATGGTAGGCAAGCGAAAGGCAGTAATAAAACCAGCACCTTTGTTGACAATTCCCACATTTGAAGAATCTTTCACGCATGTTATAATTGACTGTGTAGGTCCCCTCCCAAGAACTAAAACTGGGAACCAGCACTTGTTAACCATAATGGATGTGTCTACCAGATTTCTGGAGGCAATTCCATTATGGAGTATCAAGGCTAAAGGGATAGTAGAGGAGTTAATAGCTTTCTTCACACAGTATGGGCTACCCATTCAGTTGGATCAAGGGTCAAATTTTACTGCTAGGCTGTTTAAGGAGGTCATGGATAGCTTAGGAATACAGCTCTTTAAATCAAGTGCGTATTATCCTGAATCCCAGGGAGCTTTAGAAAGGTGGCATTAGACCTTGAAGACCATGTTGAGAGCATATTGTCAGGATTACACGAATGATTGAGATAAAGATACCCCATTTGTATTGTTTGCCATTCGAGATGCCCCAAATTAATCTATTCAGTTCACTCCTTTCGAGTTAATATTCAGTCATGAAGTGAGAGGCCCTTTGAAATTAATCAAAGAGAAATTGACAGGACCAAAGTCTGAGATCTCGCACTTAGATTATGTATCAGAGATGAGGTAGAGATTAAATTGAGTAGGTGAGTTAGCTAAACAGCATCTGAAGAGGGCACAGTGTAGATTGAAGGCAGATAAAAGCTCTGAGACCCAGACGTTTTCTCAAGGGAATGACATGTTAGTACTGTCACCAGTGATAGGAGATCCCTTCAAAGCCAGGTTCAGTGGTCCCTATCAAATTGAGAAAAAGTTGAGTCAGGTGAGCTATCTAGTAAAGATGCCAGATAGAAAACGGTATTGAGTATGTCATGTGAACATGTTGGAACCGTGTTATACTAGAGAGAAATAAACTGGAGAATGATGTGTTAGTTACTGCCCTGCTGAATGAGGAATCAAATCCAGATGAAAAATAAATTTAAAAATGGAGAAGTTCTTGAGGAGTGGGATAGGTTAGTAAGCTATCTGTCTCAGGAGCATAGAATGCAGTTGAAAGATTTGTTACAGCAGTATAAGAACATATGTAAGAATCAGATGGGGAGGTCTAATGCTATTATACATGAAGTAGACATACTTCATAGGGAAGACTGCTCCGATAAAATAACACCCCTATCAGCTTAATCCTTTCAAAGCCAGACAGGTTCAGATGGAGGTGGGGGCCATGCTCGACGAGGACATCATCGAACCAAGCAAGAGCAAGTGGAATTCACCAATCGTCTTAATCCCAAATTGGATGGGACTCAACAATTCTGTGTGGATTATCAGAAGTTCAACGCCATTACAAAATCGGACTCATATCTAATGTATCAAGAAAGTCAGACAAGCCAGTTACATCACCAAATAGGACTTAATGTGTGATTACTGACAGGTACCTTTATAAGACACGGTGAAAGAAATTTCTGCCTTTGTAACCCCAAATGGGCTATTTCAGTTTAAAGTGATGCCCTTTGGAATGAAGAACGCACCTGCTACATTGCAAAGGCTCATGAACAGAGTTGTGGCTGGGTTAACAAACTGAGCAGTCTGGGGAGCAGGAAAATCAACGTTTCAGGCAAAAGCACTTCATCCTGATGATGTGTTTTTGCTTGAAACATCGATTTTCCTGCTCTCTGACCTGTTGTGCTTTTCCTGTACCACTCTAATCTTGACTCTAATGTCCAAAATCTGCAGTACTCACTTACACCAAACTGTGCAGTCTATTTGGACGATGTAGTGCTCTTTAGTAAGTCCTGGAAAGATCACATGGTACAGCTGGCAGAGCTCTTTGAACAACTACAAGAAGCAAATCTGATGATAAACTTAAATAAAACTGAATTCACAAAAGCAGAGGTCATGTTCTTGGGACATAACATCGGCCATGGAAGGTTGACCCCACGGAACGCAAAGACAAAGGCCATCAAGGAATTTCAATGACCAACCTCTAAGAAAGAGGTGCTTCGATTCTTCAGACTAAGCGGATTCTATTGGAAGTTTATTCCAAATTTCAGCAGTGTAGTGGCAGCATTAACCGATTTGCTGAAGAAGAACACAAAGTTCCAGTGGACAGACAATGCCAGGAGACATTCAACCATTTGAAATCAATATTAACCACCAAACCAGGTTTAGCTCCACCAAATTTTTCAAAATCTTTGAAAGTTGCCATCAATGCTAGTGACATAGGATGACATAGGAGTTGGAGCTGTCCTCCTACAGGAAGGTGCGGATGGGATTGAACCGCCAGTTGGTTACTTTTCAAAGAAGATCAACACCCACCAAAGGAAATACAATTGAAAAGAACTATTGAGTTTGGTATTGGACTTACCACTTTTTAATGTATATGTCATGAACAATGTGTCGGAGGTGGTTGTGTACATGGATCACAATCTGCTTACATTTTTAGAATGCTTTAAAGACAAGAATATGAGACTATTCCATTGGAGTCTTATGTCACAGACTTTAAATTTTAAAATCATACATGTTGCGGGTCATAAGAATGTAATCGCATATGTATTATCGTGGATTTAATTGATAAAGTATAGATTAAATTTATATGTATATATATAAAATAGGTATATGGGAAGTTATCTGTATGTTAGGGTAATGTGTTAAAAATTAAGAAGAAAAGAAAATGAAATCTTTTCATTATGATGGTTCTTTTTTTCTTAAGGTGGAGGTGTTATGAAGATGTGGGTGTACTGTACCTTTAAGAGAGTTAAAAGCTAGCAAAAACTACCTGACAGCACCAAGTGTTCTGAAAGAAAGTTACAGTGTAACATATGGTCCAGTTACTGGCGGTAACGAGGGTAGCTGGTTGCTTGGAAATGACAATTAGTTTAAATTATACTGCAAAAAATATCAAAATCCAATCCAGCTTGAATTCAGTATATTGACAATCTCAAAAGCCATTGACCCAATCCAATGCTTTGTGTGGGGGATGGGAGGATAATTGAACAGTTGAGAGGAGAACTGCCAAGCTACTAGCATGTAAAGACTGTCTGAAAAATAGTTCTCTTAAAAGGTACCTTTCTCGATCAGTAACTTGTGAAGCAGAATCCCCAAGAAGAAGAAAAGATGTCAGGAATACAGAAAGAACTGAAAGCCGCCTGGTTTTGAGATAAGTTTTATTTTATAAATCATAATCTGGAGTTTTATCGGACTAGTATTACGGAAGGGAACATAAAAGATAGGTTAGCAAGGAGTGTAAATAGTTGTTAGTTAATTATTCTCTGTTATACTTGAAGAAATAAAGTTAAGTTTTACTTTAAATAGTTCTTGGCCTCTCGAATTTTCACAGATTACTACACAGGATAAATCTTTTCTGTGTTGCTGGTTTACAGTAAGCAAGAGATTTTATCCCATGTCGTAACACGACTGGTGTTCCGCAAGGGTCAGTATTAGGACCACAACTTTTCACTTTATATATTAATGATCTAGGTGAATGAAATGAGGGCATTCTGGCTAAGTTTGCAGATGATACAAAGATAGGTGGAAGGACAGGTAGTATTGAAGAGATGGGGAGGCTGCAGAAGGATTTAGACAGGTTGGAAGAGTGGGCAAAGAAGAGGCAGATGGAATACAATATGGGAAAGTGTGAGGTCATGCACTTTGGTAGGAAGAATAGCAGCATAGACTATTTTCTAAATGGGGGGATGTTCAGAAATCTGAAGTGCAAAGGAACTTGGCAGTCCTAGTCCAGGTTTCTCTTAAGGTAAACTTGCAGTTGAGTCAGTAGTTAGGAAGGCAAATACAATGTTGGATTTATTTCACAAGGACTAGAATTTCAAAGTAGGGATGTACTTCTGAGATTCTTGTAGAGAGAGGAGGAAAATTGTAAGGCTCTGGTCAGACCACATTTGGAGTACTGTGAGCAAGTCTGGCCACATATCTCAGGAATGATGTATTGATCTTGGAGTGTGTCCAGAAGAGGTTCATGAGAATGATCCCAGGAATGTGGAACATTTGATGACTCTAGGTTTATAATGCTCTTTTAGAAGGGTAGAGGAGATCTAATCAAAACTTACACAACACTGAAAGGCATGGACAAAGGTGTAGACATTGGGAAGATATTTCCATTAGCAGGAGTAATTAGGATCCAAGGGTACACCCTTTAGAATGGAGATGAGGAGAAACCTCTTCAGGGAGAGAGTGGTGAATCTATGGAATTTATTGCCACAGAAGGCTATGGGAGGCTAATTGAGTATATTTAAGACATAGATAAATAGATTCTTGATTGTCAAGGGGATCAAAGGTTACAGGGAGAAGATGGGAGAATGGAATTGAGCAACTTATCAGCTATGATTGAATGGTGGAGCAGACTCAATGGGCCAAATGGTCTAATTTCTGCTCCTATGTCTTGTGGTCTATATTCCAACTCCAATAGAATTCCAAATCCATTTGCCATTCCACAGTTCCGAACCTATCATTATGAACAAACTACAGGTTTAAAGTGGATGAACTCATATTTGCCCACAATGAACTCTCTTTGCCATTTTGACAATTTATTTCCTACTTTAACCGATGACTGTGCCTCCAAACACTGCCAGTCATGCAACTCCCTGGAGAGAACTTTCTCGTACTTCATCCAATCTATTAATAAATATAGTGAAAAAATGGATCACAGTTCAGAGTCCTGGGGTACATTACTTAGACTGCCAATCAAAGAACATTTTATTTACCTCTACTCTGTCTCCTAAAACCCCAAACATATCATGAAGTTACCTTTGTGGGCTTTCATTTTTGCTAGAAATCATTTGTGTAAAATCCAATCAAATCCCTTTCAGAAATCCATTTGACAACAACCAGAGAATTTGCGCAATCCTCTTTACCACATAGGGGAGGCAATGGCCTAGTAGTATTATAGTCTAAACTCTTAATACAGAAACCTGACGAATGTTCTGGGGACCCAGTTCAAATCTTGTGATGGCAGATGGCAGAATTTGAATTAAGAATTAATTCTTGATTGTCACAAAAGCCATTTGGTTCACTAATGTCCTTCAGAAAAGGAAATTTACTATCCTCACGTCTTGCCTCACATTAACTCTCAACTGCCCTCTGAAGAGGCCTAGCAAGCCATCCAGTTGTTTCAATTGCTATAAGGTCTCAAAGAAATGAAATCAGATGAATCACCTGGCATTGACCTTGGCACCGAAAAAGGCAACGGCAGAGATAACCCTGTCAGACCTGCAAAGTCCTCCTGGAAGTTAGGGCCAAATTTGAAGAGCTGTCTCAGACTAGTCAAGCAACAACCTGATGTAATCATTCTCATGGAATCGTACTTCAATGTCCCAGACATGTCTTGTCCCACCAGCAGGATAGACCTAGTACAGGTGGTAACACAATGGTAGACAGTCAGGACAGATTTGCCCTGGGAGTCCTCAATATTGATTCTGGACTCAATGAAGTCTCGGGTTAATGTCTTCGTGTCTTCAGGTTAAACATGGACAAAGAAACCTCTTGCTGACTACCACATACTGTCCTCCCTCAGGTGATGAATCAATATTCCTCCATATTGAATAATACTTGAAGGAAGCACTAAGGATGGCAAAAGCACAAAATGTACTCTGGGTTGGGGATTTCAATGTCCATCACCAAGAGCAGTCCCATGGTAGTACTACTGATTGAGTTTAGGACATAGCTGCTAGATTGCATCTGCAGTAGATGGTGAGGGAACAAACAAGAGGAAAAACATTCTTGATTTCATCCTTACCGATCTGCTGGCTGCAGATGCATCTATCGATGATGATATCAGTAAGAGTGACCACCACTCAGTCCTTGTAGAGACTATGCCCCTGCCTTCACATTGACAAAAGCCTCCATCGTGTTGTGTGGAACTACCAGCATGCTAAACGGGATAGACTTCAAACTCAAGACAGTGGATTCATAAGGTGCTGCAGACTATCAATAGCAGCAGAATGTTACTTCCACAGAATCTGCAACCTTGTGGCCTGGCATATCTGTGATTCAACCATTACCATCAAGCCAGGAATCAACCCTGGTTCAATGCAGAGTACAGGAGGGCATGCCAGGAGCAGCACTGGGCATACCTGAAGGTGAGGTGTTGACCTGGTGAAGCCACCAAACCGGACTTCTTGTAGGCTAAACAGCTTAAGCAGCAAATGATAGACAAATCTAAGTGATCCCAAACCAATGGACCAGATCTAAGCTCTGCAGTCCTGCCACATCCAGTCCAGAATGGTGGTGGACAATTAAATGACTCACTGGAGGAGGAGGGTCCACAAATATCCCCATCCTCAATGATGGAAGATCCCAGCACATCAGTACAAAAGATAAGGCTGAAACATTAACAGCAATCTTCAGTCAGAAGTGCTGAGTGGATGATCCATCTCAGCCTCCTCCAGAGGTCCCCAGCATTACAGATACCAATCTTCAGCCAATTTGATTCATTCCATGTGATATCAAGAAACAGTTGGAGACACTGGATACTACAAAAACTTGTGCTCCAGAACTTGCTGCTCCTCTAGCCAAGCTGTCCCAGTACAGTTACAACTCTGGCATCTACCTGACAATGTGAAAAATTGCCCAGGTATATCCTGTACAAAAAAAGCAGGACAATTCAACTTGGCAAGTTCCTGCCCTATCAGTCTATGTTGATCAAGCCATACCTACTCAGCAATAACCTGCTCAGTGACGCCCAGTTTGAGTTCCACCAGGGCCACTTAGTTCCTGACCTCTTGACAGCTTTGGTTCACACATGGACAAAAGAGCTAAGTTCCAGAGATGGGGTGAAAATAACAGCCCTTGACATCAAGGCTTCATTTATCTGAGTATGGCATCAAGGATACCTAGCAAAACTTGAATCAATGGATATCAGGAAGCAAACTCTCCACTGATTGCAGTCATACCTGGCACACAGGAAGATGGTCGTGGTTGTTGGAAGTCAGTCATCTCAACTCCAGAACATCTTTGCAGGAGTTCCTGAGTGTAGTGTCCTCTGCCCAACCATCTTCAGCTGTTTCATCAATGGCCATTTCTCCATCAAAGGTCAGAAATGGTGATGTTTGCTGATATTGCACAATGTTCAGCACCATTTGCGACTCCTCAGATACTGAAGCAGTCCATGTTCATACCGAACAAAATCTAGACAATTTCCAGCCTGGGCTAACAAATGGCAAGTAACATTTGTGCCACACAAATGCCAGGCAATGACCATCTCCAACAGGAGACAATCTAACCACCACCTCTTGACATTCAATATTGTTATGATCACTGAATTCCCCCATGACTAACATCCTGGGATTATCATTGACCAGAAACTGGACTCACCACATAAACACAATGGCTATAAGAGCAGGTTAGATGCTAGGAATACTACAGCGAATACCTCACCTCCTAATTCCGCAAAGCCTGTCCACCTTCTCTAAAGCACGATTTAGGAGAGTGATGGAATACTCCTCATCAGAATGGGTGCAGCTCCAACAACACACAAGAAGCTTGACACCATCGATGCTCAGCAGCAGCAGTGTGTATTATCCACAAGATGCACTGCAAAAATTCATTAAAGATCCTCATACAGCACCTTCCAAACCCATACCCACTTCCATCTAGAAGGATAGGATCCCCAGATACAAGGGAACACCACCACCTCAAGTTGCCCTCCTGGCCATTCACCATCCTGCAGTGCCAGTTCTGGCCCACTAGACACTTGCATTTCATGTCAGGGTCCAAGCCAATGAGTCGGGTTCCTTACCCATTTAAAGTTTAAGAATAGGTTGAGATCATTTCAGCACCCAATTAATGAGTGAACAATCCAATGCTTGGTGAATTCAGCTTCACAATGGTAGGAAGAGCAACATTGAAGCAATGTTGTTATGAATGCCAGTTCGCTCAAAAGTAACCTTTCTGATATCTCCTTATTAAATCCCAAATGGTCAGAAGAATCATCAGGTCCCGCTTTCCAGTCTGTACCCATACTGAAAATCAAGATCAAGCGGGTTTTGCCATTCATTAACTGTTGCTGGTTCAAAACCTTGGAATTTCCTCCCTGGGCATTGCAGGTGCACTGACAGCATGTGGATTGCAGCAAGCTCAAGAAAGCAGCCCATCACCACCTTTCAAGGGCAACAAGGATAGTTGATAAATGATGGTCATCCAGTGCCACGCACATCTCACAAGTGAATAAAAACAAATTCCCCAGCACCAGCTGTGGAGACCATGACACCAGGCCAAGCCAGAATGGTCTAATGTTGCCACAAGGGTTAAACAAGTCTCAGACATCCATAGGAGGTGGACAGCAGTGTAGGATAAAGGTCAATGATTTTCTCCACCCCACTACCTCACACTCACTCTATCCCTGCTGGTGTACGCACCTTCCACCTGCTATCTCTCACTATTGCAACACCTTCACCACTTGTCCCCATCTGCTCCAGCCTCTGGCTCCACAAAGCCTGCATTCCTTCTGTGGGTCTTACTCTCTCAATCAAGACACCTCCCCACCTTCACTAATAGTAATAACTGTACTAACTGCTTCCTTCTTCTGTACTACCTTCCTCTCTCTCAGTTATAATAGGCCCATAATAGGACAGAGTCAAGACAGTTTTGGAGATTGCCGAACATCCAGCTCCTCACCCTTTATGAGGACAGGATCTGACACTGTCCACCTCAAGCAGGGCCTGGATTGGTCTTGGTGACTACCCTTTACTAACTCTCCTAGGAGCCCTGAGCAAAGGCTATCCTCCTTAACATGACAGAGATCTGTTGACAGCTATAACAAGCTTCCAGGCTTTGTATTTTTGCTAAATAGCATGGCAAGACAGCAATACTGAGTACAACAGTGCTGCGAGCCAGGTATTTCTGGCTGAGGGAGTAAAGTGCAAAATGGGCAATAAGGCATAGATGCTGTGAACAATGCAGGTAAGGTCAAAGTGTCAGTAAATGGAAAGCTTGGTGTTGCAACCAGGTCCAGCCCATGAGCGGAGCGTGTGTCCCTGAACATACAGTGGCCTTGCAGCAGCATTAAAACGAATGTTGCTAGTGTAAGCCTGGGGTGCAGTATTGAAGAGCAGATTGGAGATGTGCTGTGAGGGTTCTTAGTGGCTGGCACATGTTAGGTGACAATGTCCATGATTGTGGGATATGCATAGCCCTGAGATGTTGGTGCACAGGGTCCAATATAAATGGCTTGTGGAGCAAGCAGCAAGCTGAATCCATCAGGTGCATGCACTGGTTTGCTTTCTGAATGTTCTCAATGTCAAACTTATTTGGTAAGTTGGGAGGAGTAGAAGCAGGAGTAGGCCATTCTGCCCTTCAAGCCAGCTCCTTAATTCAATATGTTCATGGCTGATCCTCTATCTCAATGCCATATTCCTGTTTCCGCTCTCATTGATGCCATTAAACTTTAAACATTTATTTATCACTTGCTTGAATATATCAGTGACTTGGCCTCCACAACCTTCTGATCAATGCTGACCTTCAATGGCCAAATCACCGCTGTCTAGCGTGAATCTTGACATGCCACTTGGGAAAAGCATAAGGGGTGGATCATATTGTTCCCAGCATCAAGGTGGACCTAGCTACACTTGTCATCTGATGTTACCACAATCTCGCTATGTCCACATCACACAGACTCCTATAAGATTGCACTCTGTCTCTAGATGCTATAACATTGCCACAATTAATGTTAGACTGGCAGCTCCCTTGATTTCTTACTCTCTCTTTTCATAAATAATGAAATTGTTTTTATGATTTTCCTTATCAAAGGCATAATTCATATTTCCAGAAAACTTTGTAAGATTATTCTGAAATTTCATCTCTTTCTTCAGAGTGAAAATTAACAAATCCTAAAGAAGAATCTGTCGACAACTAAAGAAAAATAATGAGTGATTTACAAAGGCTGGAGCTACCCATGCAATAAATGGAAAAATCACTACCTGTGAGTTCCTCACCAAGCCACTTACCATTCTCATTACGCAAGATATCAAGATATGAAGATTGTTCCTTCAGTGTCTCTGGGTCAGATTCCTAGAACTTCTTTGCCAACAGCATTATGGATGTCCCTACACCTCATGAACTGCAACAGTTCAAGGAGGCAGCTCACTACCCCCTTTTTAAGGGCAATAAGTTCTGGCCCAACCAGTAACCTGCACATGCCTGGAATGATTTTTTTAAATCTTCTTGCATTTCTTGAATTTCTTTGTATCTCTATGTCTTTTAAGATTTTCCCTAGTGTATTGAATTTCCACATATTCAAATTACTTAAATAATAAATGTAAAGGGTTTACTCTCATTCATTATTGGGAAAGTCAGCAGTTATTGCCCATCTGCAATTATCCTTGATTCAATACGTGAATGTACCTACTAGAGAAGGTACAAAACTTGACCTAATCTTGGGAAATAAGGCAGGGCAGGTGACTGGGGTGTCAGTGGGGAGCACTTTGGGGTCAGCGACCTTAATTCCATTAGATTTAAAATAGAGTCATAGCGATGTACAGCATGGAAACAGACCCTTCGGTCCATCCTGTCCATGCTGACCAGATATCCCAACCCAATCTAGTCCCACATGCCAACACCCGGCCCATACCCCTCCAAACCCTTTCTATTCATATACCCATTCAAATGCCTCTTAAATGTTGCAATTGTACCAGTCTCCACCACATCCTCTGCCAGCTCATTCCACACACGTACCACCCTCTGTGTGAAAACGTTGCCCCTTAGGTCTCTTTTATATCTAGTTTCACAACATCTTTCCGATAGGAAGGAGACCGGAATTGCACGCAATATTCCAACAGTGGCCTAACCAATGTCTTGTACAGCCCCAACATGACCTCCCAACTCCTGTACTCAATACTCTGACCAATAAAAGAAAACATAACAAACATCTTCTTCACTATCCTATCTACCTGCGACTCCACTTTCAAGGAGCCAAGAGCCTGAATTTTATCCAAGATTCCTTGTATCCTGGCATGGACTGTTTCACATCGAGGCATTGCAAATAATACTTAATAATGTGCAATCATCAGCAACCCTCCCTACTTATGACCATGTGCTTGAGAAAAGGGCTTTAATGAAGCAGCTGAAGATGGTTATGCTTAGGATACTGTCTTGAGGTACCCCTTCAGTGATGTCCTGGGATGTTTGGCTTCCAATAACCATAACATCTTCCTTTGTGATGTCACAACCTAACTGGGAAGAGTACGCAAATAATCATGCTCCACTGTTCCACAAGTCATCGCAAAATGTATAAAATCTTAATGAGACCATCAAGGTCTAATTGACTGCTATTCAGATCAAAAGCAGTCCGTACAAAGTTTCATCATTAACAGAAAATAACTTTATTTATTTTAATAAATTTAACTTTAACAAATGGCAGAGAAACGAAAGCATCATGTGCACAGATCATTGAAAGTGACAGTACAGGCGGAGAGAGCATTTAATAAAGCATACAGCGTTGAATTGAATTGAATTAAATTTATTGTCACATGTACCGAGGCACAGTGAAAAGCTTTGTCTTGCGAGCAAAACAGCAGATTACATAGTTAAGTCGCATGTAAATAATAGGTAAACAGCAGCAAAACCAAAAACATAGGTACAGGTGAATGTTAAGAGTTTGTGAGTCCATTCAGTATGCTAACATCAGTAGGGTAGAAACTGTTTCGAAACTGGCTGGTGTGTGTGTTCAGGCTTCTGTACCTTCTCCCCGATGGTAGAGATTGTAGAAAAACATTGTCACGGTGGGATGGATCTTTGAGAATGCTGGTGGCCTTTCCTTGACAGCGGGCCTGGTAGATGGATTCTATAGATGGGAGGTTGGCCTTTGTGATTGACTGAGCTGAGTTCACCACTCTCTGTAACCGTCTCTGATCTTGAATGGTACAGTTGCCATACCAGGTAGTGATACATCCTGACAGAATGCTCTCGATGGCGCACCTACAAAACTTGTCAAGGGTATTTGCCGTCATGCCAAATTTCCCCAGTTGCCTGAGGAAGAAGAGACATTGTTGGGCCTTTGTAACCAGTGTGTCCACATGAAGAGTCCAAGAAAGCTTGTTGTGGATGACCACTCCCAGGAGCTTGACACTCTCCACTCATTCCACCTCTGTGCTGTTAATGTGTAGGGGTCATGAGTAACATCCCATCGAAAGTCATCAATGAACTTGTAAATGGCGTTAGTCTGGTATTTGGCGATGCATGGGTATAGAGTGAGTATAGTAGGGGGCTGAGTACGCACCGGGGGGCTCCAGTGTTGAGTGTTAGTGAGGATGAAATATTGTCCCCAATCTTCACTGATTGTGGCCTGTGGGTCAGGAAACTGAGGATCCAGTTGCAGAGAGCAGGGCATAGTCCAAGATAACTAAGTTTAGTAATCAGTCTCAAGGGGATAATAATATTGAAGGCTGAACTGTTGTCAATGAGTAGGATTCTTATGTAGCTGTTCTTGGTGTCAAGATGTTCTAGGGAGGAGTGAAGGTCAAGTGATATGGCATCTGATGTGGATCTGTTGGTTCGATAGGCAAATTGGAGTGGGTCAAGAGTACTGGGGAGGCTGGAGTTGATTAATGCCATGACCAAATTTTTAAAGCACTTCATGACCACTGAAGTTAGGGCCACTGGGCGGTAATTACTAAGATATGCTGCATGAGCCTTCTTAGGCACAGGGATGATGTTGGCCCTCTTGAAACAGGCAGGGACAACGGCCTGGTGCAGGGAGTGTTTGAAGATGTCCAAGAAGACCTGGCATAGAGTACAAGAACAAGGAGTTGATGTTGGATTTGTTAGACTCAACTGGAATATTCTGGATTAGTGGTGCTGGAAGAGCACAGCAGTTCAGGCAGCATCCAAGGAGCAGAAAAATCGACGTTTCAGGCAAAAGCTCTTCATCAGGAATAAAGGCAGTGAGCCTGGAGCGTGGAG
>NC_057711.1:32197423-32211792 GCF_004010195.1 Chiloscyllium plagiosum | reverse complement strand
GCGCTGGTTATGGAGGTGGGTAGATAAAAGTTTGTTGTACTTACAGTTTTTGATGTTTGAGATGGAATTGAAATACTGTTTGTTGAGAGTATGAATTCTCCTGAGGATGTAGTACAGAGTGTGTCCTTTGCAATTCTGAGAGAGTGTGGCCCTCAGCTGAGGCAGGGATGACTGTAGAGAGGTTAGGTGCTGGCGCATTGCTGCAAGTGTGGAGCGGAGGATCTTGTAGGAGAACTGTTGCTGGTGTTTTTGAATCTGTAGTCTGTACTGTTTGTCCTGTTCGGGTCCGAACTCTGCTGGTTTAAAGGTGGTCCGGAGTCCGTGTGGCATGAGTTGGTTATGGAGGCAGGCACTGAGGAAGCAAATGTGGCTGTGGTACCAAGTTTGTTTCACGACATGGTTGAAGAGCTTCAGGGCAGAGGAAATGACCTGGGAGTTGCAGTGGGAGAGGGACTGCCTGAAATTCTTGTAGAGAGAGGAGGAAAACTTCTTCAAGGCAGGCATCCTTGCAAGAGGATTCTCAGTAGGGTTAAAATCAACGAGGTAAAAACAATGACTGCAGATGCTGGAAACCAGATTCTGGATTAGTGGTGCTGGAAGAGCACAGCAGTTCAGGCAGCATCCAAGGAGCTTCGAAATCGATGTTTCAGGCTGTACAGTTGTGGGTGCCATATTATGGGAAAGATGCAAATGTATTGGAGACAGTGTAGAAGCAATTTACTAGAATGGTTCCAGGTATCAGAAACTTGATCTATGAGGATAGAGTGAAGAAATTGGGACTGTTCCAGAGAAAACAAGGCTAAGTGGAGAATTGATAGAGGTTTTCAAAATCAAAGCAGGCTGGAAAGAGTAGATAGAAAGCAGCTGTTCACTTGAAGAATGAGAGTGCATAGATTTAAAGTGATATGCAAACAAAGCAAGGGTAATGTAAGAAAAATCTGTTTCGCACAGTGAACTGGTAAGGTATGGAATGCATCGCCTGGAAAAATGGTGGCTGTAGGTTTGATTGAGGCACATCACAGGGTATTGGATTGTTTGTTGGATAGTAATGGTGTGCAGGGATGTGGCGGAAAAGGCAGCAGATTGGCATGAGATAATGGAGCCGGACTAGATAATAGAGACCGTGCAGGCATGATGTGCTGAATGGCCTCCTACTGCATCATAATAATTCTATGTTTACTAATTTACTATGCAAATTAAACTATATCAGTTTTTTTTAAAATTCCAAACACACACACACACACACACACATTCATTCACAGTTCAGACACAAAAGACAGATGGTTTAATATACACCATGGGTGAAAGAAAATGAATAAACAGAGGACAAGAATTTGAAGACCATGAAGTGCCAGTCACAGGAATGGGTCAAACTATTTCTCTCAGCAGTCTTGTTGATTCCAGTAGTGATGACATGCTGTTATTCAGAAAGTGATGGTTACCCTTCACTTTGATAATTGATAAGGTGAACCTCAGCCTTTTACTGTTAGAATTATTTCTGTTAAGCTATCTTGGTTTTCTTGTCTTTTTTCACCTGCAGATAGGGAGAGGAGGGGAGAAATGTTTACGGTGCACAGATTCTTGGTATCATTGGCTGCCCCATACCAATAGATTTGTTGCAAATTGCAAATCAACCAATCCGAATGTTGTCACCAGGGCAGTCTTTGCTTAACTCAAAGACACTTGATGCCACTCTGTCTCAAAGTATCCCTCTCCCAGCTTTGAAAAGCAGCATTATCTTGCACAACTAAAAATAAGCAGCACTTGATTATTCCAAATTGCAAAACTCTGTTTGTATTTCAGCCATACAGCGGTCCAATGTCCACTCAGTTCATAGTCATAAAAGAAAAACATGGGTGTCTTATATTGGTGGTATGACACAAACCAATGGAAAGTCTTCCCACTCCTGGTTCCCCTTGACTTCAATATTTTTCGAACTCTTTGATTTGACACTTGGTCAAATGTTGCCTTGTGGTTAAGAGAGTTACCTCACCTCACCTCTGGAAATTTGCTCTTTCCTACATGTTTTGACCAATCGTGTAATCATGCATGGAGCTGAATGGCCTTGGCAAAACCCAAACTGAGAAGTTTGTTGCTGAGTAACTGTCACTTGATTGTGCTGTAGGTAAACATACTTGGCTGTTGTGTCTATTCATCTTGCTGATGTTTGAGAATACACTAATTGGCCGCATTGGATTTGTCCAACTCTTTGTGGAAAGAAGGTAACTGGGCAATTTTCCATATTATGAGGTACATGCTACTGTTGTAGTTGTACTGGAGAAAATACCTTACTCCCCAGATAGGAACAATGATGCTCTGACAGTGTTAATCCTATCAATACGGCTATTTTCAACATTAAGCTGCAACTCTGTTTTACTAAAGACATGATCCAGCTTCATCGCAGGACTGACAAAATTCTTTATGTGCAAATTCACCAACATTTTCTTTTTTAGGTTATGTTCATTATCCCTTGATTTTTGGACCTAAGCATGAATTATGTTAAGATTTTACTATAGGCAAAGAGAGAAAGCAAAACTCCATCTCCACCTCAGATTGGAGACCAAACCCTGTGCTGTTGGTGTTATCTGGACCAAACCTTTGCCATCTACACAACTGAGCTAATGCACTCACTCCATCAGCTCACTGATTGACTAATACTGTAAATGGAAACCTGGAATGCAAATAAGTATGACAATCCAGACATCCTTATCCTCTCCTTGCACTGTCCCATCATTAGAAACCAATTAATATCAATGTTCATGCAAGCAGCAGATATCACCAAGTAATAATACATCAAAAATTCAAGCAATGGACTAAATGCCAAAAACAATATGTAGACTACAAGAGTGGATGGCACAGATTATTTATCTTTGTATGTGAAGAGCAAGAAATACCTGGCGACTTATGGTAACAAGACTGATTTTAACCATTCTGTTATTGTTAAATGTATTACAGATTTTCCACAACCTTACTAAATTATGATGAAGATGTACAATTAAAAACTATACAAGAATAGAGATGTATTATCATTCAGGAAGTGCAAAACTGTGGAATATAGAAAGGTCTTAAAATTGACTGTCCTGTGCAATATTCATGCATAAGCTTCATAATTTCTAATTAACACTGTTATGTTTGTGCTCTTGATTCTGCTTTGTTTTGTTTTCCATCGAGAGGTTTAAGAGTGTCTAGGTGTCAATTGGCTCAACATTGGGCTTCTGTAATCTTACCCAATGCAGTTAGTGTTAATGGGTAGGTTTTGATAGAGGACACTGCCTTCAGATTTCTTGTTAGTGATGTGCACTGACTGTGTAACTTCTGACAAACGTCCTTATCAGCCAAAGATACATTTAGCTGAACTTTCAAGAGGCTATTATAAGGGTCCATAGATAAATGTCACCAACTCTAAGGTCATAAGGAAAATGAACATATTCTGTTGAATTTTGGAATGAGGCTTGTGATATTAAAATATCCTTATATTTAGAAGGTATTGACATTGCAATGACTTTTAACAATTACAACTTCACTCAACTTTTTGGGGATAGTTTTCAACTTCAGTGAGTGTACAAAATGGGCGTGAGCAGAATAGTTGGATCAATGTCGAGAACTCTTCATGTGTAAATAAAGAGTGACTTGGTGATGGGATACCATCCTCTGCGGAGTCATTTCAAGCACCATTATTGATAACAATTGAAGTAGTGGAGGCTGCAATGGCAAAACATCAGAAGATGGAAACAGCGAACAAAGTTGTAAAGAAACATACATTTTCAATGTTATTCGACGCTTGATGTCACTATCAGCACAGCATTAGTCACAGATGTCTTTTGCTGGTAAATAACCTGGATGTTAGTTCTCATATGATGAATTGAAGTGAAACTATAACTGTGATTAGTCATGGTAGAAGGAATATAAAAGCACAAACTGTAAAATGCAGCAGATTATCGAATGTACTGAGTTAATATAAAGGGGTTTAATATAACATGACTATTAGTTTGTGAGATGCCCAGTTGCAATAACACAACCTCCCTTCATCTTATGTCTTTTCTTTGGATTAAGATGGCATGCTATTGATGGCTGTGACTTTCATGGTGGCTTAGATTCCCACCTGGCACTGATTTTTGATTTAGTGCCGATCTGCTGCGCTTGTCAGAGGCTGCAAGGTGCTTTCTATGCACAACTGAAACAGCTTAAGGGCAGCCTAGGGTTGTATCTGCGTCCTGCCTGTCAATCTGATAACCATCCTGTCTCCCTAATAGAGAACCATAGATTTTCTAAGCAGGATATTAACTCAGAGGTAAGGAGAGAAAGAGGCTGATTTGATGTAAGGTAAACTAGAAGAGCAAGATTCCCTCAGGTTCCACCAAACTTAAAGACAGACTCAACTTCAGGCAGAGCCAGATTAAGAGATTAGCTGGCTATCGAGCAGTCAGATCTTCTCCTTCCGCTTTAGTTGTTTAGGCTTCACTGACTAATATCTATGTTCCTCCAACGTTAGTATGCTCAATAGCAGCAGCAGGCAGCAACCAAGGAGCAGAGGAAAGCTTGGGAGATGTGAGGTTGGGGGTAGGAGCAGGGAAGGTAGAAAGTTTGACATCAAGAGTCAGA
This sequence comes from Chiloscyllium plagiosum, assembly GCF_004010195.1. Classification (NCBI taxonomy): domain Eukaryota; kingdom Metazoa; phylum Chordata; class Chondrichthyes; order Orectolobiformes; family Hemiscylliidae; genus Chiloscyllium; species Chiloscyllium plagiosum. The sequence continues at coordinate 32,207,190 of NC_057711.1, read as the reverse complement.
GAAGATCAGTGACCTCAGGAGTGAAGCTGCAAGGAAAAGGTTTGGCAATAACCATGAGGCCAGTGGAGATCAGAGCTGAGGCAAATTGGAGACTGGAGTCCGAGAAGATCAGAAGCAAATTGGAGGCCAGGATTTAGCGAGATCACAAGAAGCAAAGAACCTCAGAGGTGAGAAGCAAGATTAAAGACCAAGGCAGGGGAGGTTAGAAGGGCTAGAAAGGGAAATAAAATAGCCCATGGGAAAGAGTAGAGCATGGGAGATTTGAAAGAGTTGGGGGGGTGTCAATCCCAGAATGTGATGAAACAGGTCAAGCGCAAGGTGCATCACCCCTGAATCCAACACATCTTAGACCCCTTTAGCCACACCGATTCCTGAGGATTGGGAAACTCATCATACAGCATTGTGTTTAATAAAGTAGTTAAAATTAGGTTTGCAGCCTCAATATAATGCACAAATAAAAGCAAAGTACTGTGGATGCTGGGAATCTTGAAGTTAAAACAGAATGTGTTCAAACTCATCTGACAATATCTGTGGAGAGAGAAACAGAGATAAGATTTCAAATTCAGTATGACCCTTCTTCAGAGCATGAGTTTGCTGCAGCTTATGGAAAACTGTTATTCACTTAACTGTAATTAACTCATCAAAAGAATGTTTGTCAATCATGTTGTAAGGCGGCTAAGTTGTAAACAATAAAATTATGAAATTCCCAATAATGCAATAAAGCTGTACACTGCAAAATCATGTACATTACTCAAATAATGTACATTTGTCTCTTGCTTATGGTAACATTTTATTGCAGTATTCCACTCAAACTTAAAGATATACTGTCTAAAATCTGTCACAATTAAAACATTAACATTAAATTAAAATTCAAATGCAAAGCAAAAATTTGAAAATTTCTTTTATAAGATGATTTTGTATATCAAAATAATGGATGTTAAACTAGATGTGAAGTATTTTTATAAAAGTTATCGACATTTAACAAACATACAGATATGTTTTCTACCCACCTTATTTTGCTATTCGGTACAATGTCCCATGTCTCGTTTGTGAATATACCAAAATGGTGTTAATAATCATGGTGAGTGACTTTTCATCTCATTTTATTTCTTATTAGTCCCAGGGTATAAAGGCAAACCTCACACACTCCACTTCCTCAACCCATTCCCCAGATACGATCCTTAGAGAAGTTGCATCTTAACGTTGTACACAACAGACTTCCTACCTGAAACCAGACTTCACATGAAACCCTTACTACTGTCATGATTGTGAGGTATTTGACTTTCTTCAAACATTTCCTTCTGCTAGATACAGATCATCCATCCAAAGGGTCAGAATTTAGAATGGCATCCTTTCACCGGTCACTGAATTTGGTGATGTCAAATGTTGCAGTTCTTTTGACGGATGAACAAGCTGAGCCTGGAAAGGCAAAATCTGCCAGAAGTGCCCCACATGAAGTTTGGTATTGAGGTACTGCTAATGTCTTCTTTGCAAGGATGCTGTCTGTTCTGGAGTTTCTGAAGCCACATGTTGTCAAATTCCTGCCCACAGCTTCAGGGCAATTAGAATCCCTACAGCGCAGATGGAGGCCATTTAGCACCAACCCTCCAAAGAGTATCCCACTCAGACCCAGCCTCCTACCGTATTCCTGTAACTCTACATTTCCCATGATTAATACACCTCGCCTACACATCCCTGGACACTATGGGCATTTTTTTTTTAAATGGCCAATCCACCTCAACTGCACATCTTTGGACTGTGGGAGGAAACCAGAGCACTAAGTAGAAATCCACACAGACACAGGAAGAATGTGCAAACTCCACAGTCACCCAAGGCTGGCATTGCGAATGACTGTGCCATTGTGTCACCCTGGTCTCACCATTTCCATGAGGTAGGCATGTAATTGATTCCAGGCCACTGACAAAGCTAGACATTAGCCGGTCATTAGGAGGATAACTCACTTGACTCTTAATTGACTTTTCCCCAGTATAGGAAGTGTCCAACCTTTGACACCCTTCATAAAGTAATTAGTGTTAAAATGACGAAGGATTTTTTAGAGCTGATACAGAAAAATTATTGGCCCAAGGCATCATAATTTTAAAATTAGAATGATATCTTGCAGGAGTGAAATCATGGGGCATTTTTCACACAATACAGTTTCTTTTAAACTAACTTGAATCTTGGACATTTTGAAGATTGATAGAATAGCCAAAGAAGCAAAGCAGGTAACTGGAATTGAGGTACACATTGAACATGAATTAATTGAGTAGTAGATCTGGCTTGAGGGACTGAATGTCCAATTCTTATTTTCATGTTTCCTTTTGCAAAAATGTGACAAAGATCAGAACTTGAGGATATCGTGAGTACAAAGACCCATTCTGCCACTTACTATACTAACTCTAGTACATTTATGCATTATTTTGCATTATGAATATCACATTAATAGGGAGTTTGAGTCACAGATTTCTATTGTTACAACACTGGGTAAACCCCTCTGCTAATTTAAACCCTGCACTCAGAGAAGCTCAGCTCACACCGTAATCTGTTAAATTTCAAGAGGCAAAGAACTTTCCCAGATTTCACTATTTAAAGTAAAAATTAACAATTTTATTCTTTAAGTCCAACAGAGAACATTAAAATCACAACTATTTACAACTCCTTTCCCTTAAACCTATCTTCCACTTCCCACTTTACAATACTGGTCCGATACATTCCCTCTTAAATTTACCGCAAATCAATTTCAAACCCAGATCTTATTGTCAGATGTCGAAATTTCTCTGTAGATTTCTCTCAGACAGCTTCGGTCTTCTGCTACAAATTTCTTATGGTCATGTACCTTTCAGAGAGCTATTCACTTGGGGAGTCTTTACTTGTGAGTGCTCTTTGCTGTTTTCCCCCTAACTGTACAAAATGTCTGATTTAATACCCCAAAACATCGGGTCATTTCATTGGCTTGATGTCATCCCAAACAGTAAAACTCAAATTTGATTCAATTTTTGTATCTGGGGCATATTTAAAAACTGATTGTCTGAGTTAGAATTTGTTTTTGTTCGATGGCAACATAACTCCGACTATTTGGTTCAAACAAATGTTACATTTTTAAATTGTTCTGCACACTCTGGCTTTAAGTCAGTCCTTACCAGCTTCATCTCTCTTAAAGGTACAGTACACCTACACCTTCATAACACTATCTGTAATCCTAGATTCTAATATCACTTCTTCCATAAACAATACACCGAAATCAAGTGTTTCCAATAGACAAAATTGATGTTGTTCATATTACCTGCAAACTATAGAACATCTAAGGTCCTTTGTTCTGCCCACAATCTCTATATGAGGAAGTTCCTGATTGGAGGGGGCAAAGGAGTGTGAATAGGGTGACGTATAAAAGTTGATGAAAATAAAGCTTAAATAGTATGTTATGTGGGCCCCAAAATACTCATTTCCAATTCTATGCCTTCCTTCAATGAAAGCAAAGTATTATCAAACTAACGTTTATCTTGCTGTATCCATTCTGTCCAGCCTTTTAAGAATATCAAACACTTTGTAAATCAAACACCTGATAAAAGTTGGAAGCCAATCTACAATGTCTACTTGAAGGAATGATTTGAGTCAAACATGGATTTCTTCCATCACATCTATTTCCTGAAATTGCCTGTTGACTCTGCTAACTTCGTCAGGTAGGTGAAAGTGAGGGCTGCAGATGCTGGACATCAGAGTCTAGGTTAGAGTGGTGCTGGAAAAGCAAAGCAGGTCAGGCAGCATCTGAGGGGCAGGAAAATTGACATTTCGGGCAAAAGCCCTGCATCAGTCCTGATGAAGGGCTTTTGCCCAAAACATCGATTTTCCTGCCCCTTGGATGCTGCCTGATCTGCTGTGCTTTTCCAGCACCACTCTAATCTAGACCCTGACTTCCTCAGGTATATACAGACATTTTCTGAGTAGAACCATTTTTACTTGTCTTTGATTTTGTCTACTATTTTCTCCAGATTCAGGAAATGTTGCAGCATTTTATATTTTTAAGGAAGGACTACAGACCCAGTTTCAATTTGAATACATTCATACCACTGAGCATATGTGCTGAGTCTCTCTCTCCATTGCTTGCAGTTAACAATTTACTCATTCAGTTTTGACAACCTTTTTCAAACAGAGGGTGGTTTGTAGGTGAAATAAACTGCTAGAAGAAGTGGTGTACACAGGTACAGTTGCAACATTTAAAAGACATCTGGACAGGTACATGAATGGGTAAGGTTTAGAGGGATATCGACCAAATGCAGGCAAGTGGGAATGGTTTAGTTTGGGAAATTTGGTTAGTGTGGATATCTCTATAACCCAAAGTCAAGCAACCATGCATTGACTGACAACTCACTGCACGCTTCATTCCTTGGTTTTAAAAAAGTGATGATTTCAGGCATCAGATCTAAAATTCTTTGCAGCACCCTCCCTTGACTTAACTCACATCAGCATTGAGGATAAGTTTACTGTGGGCAGCATCAAGTTCATTGAGTAAGGATTAAATAAGCAGTGCTAAAAGGTTCTTGCTCAAATTGAGCTGACAAACTTATCAACAACTTCCATTATATGTGAAAAGGTCTTTAACTTTACTTACTGATGTTTGCTGTTGTATTATACAGTGGTAGTTGACAAAAGATAGGAAATCAGAATCATTTCTGCAAATTGCAATATAGCCTACGTTTGGGCCAGATTTGGTACATTTGGTACACCATAAATTGTGATGGAAACCAGCTTCTTGATTGGAATGTTTTTCTTAAACATGTACCTTATGAATTCCATTAGAATGAGGAGATTATCTTTAGTAGTTATATCCTTAAACACAATACAGTTAGTTGGACTGTGTTGGTCATGTTGATAAATTCATCAAACTACAGTGAGAAGCATTTCACAGTTGCTTTGAAAATGTGGGCGTACTGTAGCCTGAAGAAAGCTAGAAGCTAGCAGCACTACCTGATAGTGCCAAGTGTTCTGAACAAGATACAATGTAACCTTTTGGTCCAGCAGCTAGTGTAGCTGGTTGCCTGAAGACAAAAACAAAATTGAATTTGGCCAATCAGTTTAAATTGTATCCCAAAAAATCCAAACTCCAATCAAGTTTGAATTTAGTATATTGACACACTTGAAAGCCAATGATACAATCTGATGCTTTGGGGTATAAAACCAGGAAAAATTGAACAGTTAGGGGAGAACTGCCAAAAGATCAACAGATATAGGCTTGTCAGAAGTCTCAACACCAAACTGGAGAGCAAATCTATAGAGGAAGATATAAAAGAGAAGATTCGACAGCTGGCTGGTTTCGAAATTTGAATTTTTCAGTAAATCTTAATTGGAGGTTTTGTCGGATTTGTATTATAGAAGGGAAAGTGAAAGATAGGTTAGAGGAAGGACTTGCAAATAATTGTTTGTTTCTTAAAGTATAACAGAGAATAATTAACTATGTTGTTAATTTTTACTTTAAATAGTTTTTGGTCTCTTGAATTTTCACAGATTACTGCACGGGATAAATCTTTTCTGTGTTGCTGGTTTAAATTGAGCTGGAGGGCTTACCCCATGACGTAACACAGTCCGCCAGGTATTGCTGTAGTTGCTGAAAAACTTCTTTGGACAAAGAATCCACTGATTTAACTACTGTGAAAGCACCAAGTGACATGTTTCTTCTTTGCTCTTAATGTCTTTGAACTCTTGTCTCTTCAAGGACTGTGTAGTCATTTTACAAGACTGAAATGGAGGGATAATCAGATAGGAGCAAATGTATTGTAGTATGCATAAGGGTGAAGCCAACCTTGTCTCTGAAATCCAGCAAAACCTGAAAGCCAGTGTGGTCTCATTCCCAAGGTTTGTGATTTAGTGCCATTCTACCTGTAGGGAGCAAAATCAGGATGAGATATTGTTTTACTAAAAGCCTCCTTTCAGTCCATAAGTGTGATGCTGAGTTTTCAGTCATTTGCCAATTTAAGAACCTGCCACACTTGCATTCTGGATTCGTGGTCTTCACCATCCTATACTGTTTTGATGAAGCTCAATGGAGGGTTGAGAAACAGACCCTTTGATTACGCACTTTACAGCTTTTCAAACCCAATAGTCAGTTCAATAAATTGTCCTTTCTCATTGGACAGTAGGTGTTGCTTATGTTCTTGTGACCATTTACAAATCTATGTTCTGTTTCTCTGTCCCTTTCTTACATTATTTCATGGGATGTGAGAATTTCAAGTCTGCATTTGTTGCTTATCCATAATTGCCCTTGCATTGAGTGACCATGCTGGAGGACAGTTAAGAGCCAATCAGATTGCTGCAGATCCAATGTCAGATTAGAGTGGTGCGAGAAAAGCACAGCAGATCAGGCAGCATCCAAGGAGCAGGAAAAATTGACGTTTCGGGTGAAAGCCCTTCATCAGGAATGAGGCTGGGAGCCTCGGGGTGGAGAGATAAGTTGGACAGGGGTGGGACTGAGGAGAAGGTAGCTGAGAGTGCAATAGGTGAATGGAGGTGGGGGTGAAGGTGATAGGTTGGAGAGGAGGGTGGAGGGTGGGAAGGAAGATTGACAGGTGGGACAGGTCATGAGGACAGTGCTGAGCTGGAATGTTGGAACTGGGTTACAAACTCACCGACTCCCACAGCTACCTGGATTACACCTCCTTCTACCCTACCTCCTGCAAAAATGCTATCTTGTATTCCCAATTCCTCCACCTCCGCCGTATCTGCTCTCAGGAGGACCAGTTCCACCGCAGAACACACCAGATGGCCTCCTTCTTTAAAGACCTCAATTTCCCCTCCCACATGGTTGATGATGCCCTCCAACGCATCTCATCCACGTCCTGCACCTCCACCCTCAAACCCTACCCCTCCAACCGCAACAAGGACAGAACCCCCCTGGTCCTCACCTTCTACCCACCAACCTCTGCATAAATCGCAGCATCCACTGATATTTCTGCCATTTCCAAACAAACTCCACCACCAGGCCAATGCAGTCTTTTTTGCATTGGGGAGACCGGCCGCACTCTCGCAGAGCGCTTCAGGGAACATCTCCGGGGCACCCGCACCAATCAACCCCACTTCCCCATAGCCGAACATTTCAACTCCACCTCCCACTCTGCCAAGGGCATGCAGGTCCTCAGCCTCCTCCACCGCTGCTCCCTCACCACCCGATGCTTGGAGGAAGAAAGCCTCATCTTCTGCCTCGGGACCCTTCAACCCCAGGGCATCAATGTGGACTTCACCAGTTCCCTCCTTTCCCATCCCCCAACCTCACCCCAGTTCCAAACTTGCAGCTCAGCACCGTCCTCATGACTTGTCCTACCTGTCAATCTTCCTTCCCATCTATGCACTTCACCCTCCTCTCTGACCTATCACCTTCACCCCCACCACCATCCACCTATTACACTCTCAGCTACCTTCTCCCCAGCCCCATCCCCCTCCCATTTATCTTTCCACCCTTGAGGCTCCCAGCCTCATTCCTGATGAAGGGCTTTTGCCTGAAATGTCGATTTCTCCTGCTCCTCAGATGCTGCCTGACCTGCTGTGCTTTTCCAGCACCACTCTAATCTTGGCTCTAATCTCCAACATCTGCAGTACCTACTTCTGCCTCAGATTTAAGTCAGTCCAGGGAAGGAAAGTAGATTGCTTCCCGAAAGCACATTTGTGAACCACATGGGCTTTTACAATTGACGATAGCTGACACTAAAGACCATTATTTTATATTTGCAATTTATTATTTGAATTTAAATTTCACCAGCTGCCATGGTGGAAGTTGAACCATGTCTCCAAAAGCATTAACCTAGGCCTAGACAAGTGATATTTCTGTCATATGCCACTGTCACTCCATGAACTATCTGCTACGTACAATTTTTAATATCATATTGTTTAAAAAAAGTGTCAGATGCACTGAAGAAAGAGCAGAAAAGATTTACTTGGATGATCACATGGGTTTCTCTATCGAGAATGGATTGAAAAATTTTTTTCTTTTGAAATTTTCTCTTGTAAAGGGAAGTTGAGGAACAGCATATCGGAGTCTTTAAAATTAGGAAAGGTTTTGATTAATTGGGCACAGAACAGCTTTTCTAGAGGTCATCAATATAAAATAACCCCATAGAATCTTATAGGCAATTCAGAAGAAATGTCTTTTCACCAAAAATGGTGAGAATGTGAAACCTTTTGGGGATGCAAATTGTCTAAATGCATTTAAAGGGAAGCTGGATAGGCTTCTGAGGGAGTAGGGAATGGAAGGTTTGCCAGATAGAATTCGATAAGAAAAGACAGGAGGAGGCCAATGTGAAGAAAGTTACAAGTACGGTCTAGGTAGGCTGAATGGTCTATTTCTGCACTGTATATTCTGCACAGTCCTATGTAAGGATTGCTGTGCACCATCATCCCTTTTGTTATTTAATGACTCTTTCCAACCATTCTTACACGTAGGTACCTATTTGTACTTTCCTCCCACTCCCCCTTACTCTTTCTCAGTGCTTTGTAAAACTGGTTACATCCCTAATACTTTGAGGAAAGATCACTGAACTGAAGTGCTTCCACAGATACGTGACCTGCCCACAATTTCAGCCATTTCTGTTTTGAACAACATGGAATTGTGTAGACCATTGTTACGTAATGATTAATTCATGCTATTCACTCCAAGCAGGAGCAGGGAGATAATTTAGCCAAACATTTGATTGAAAGATAGATTTTAAGGAAGAATGAAGGGCAAGGCTGGAATGGTACAGTCAAGAGTTTCTTTGTGGGGGTGCACACAGTAGTTCCAAGTCAGAAGAACCATAATTTTCAGACCAAAGATGTTTGCAGATGATTATAAGAAAAGGTAAGTCCATGGAGTAGGTTGTAACACAAGATAAGACTTTGAAGTCAGTTCACCAAGGCGTACAGAATCAGTGGAGGTCAGCTAAGGCAGAGATGATTGTTGAGGGTGTGACGATGCTGCCCCTTTAACAAGGTTATGTTGTTCTTGTTTTTTTTCAAGAGGGGTCGTAAAGGCAGTGGTGCTGTTTTGTCTGAAAATGGTTACATAGAACATAGAAAAGTACAGCACAGAACAAGCCCTTCAGTCCAAATGTTGTGCCAAGGATTAATCCTAACATAAAATAAATAACCTAACCTACACACCCCTCAACTCACTGCTATCCATGTGCATGTCCAGTAGTCGCTTAAATGTCCCTAATGACTCTGCTTCCACCACCACCGCTGGCAAAGCATTCCATGCATTCACAACTCTCTGCGTAAAGAGCTTTCATCTGATGTCCCCTCCATACCTTTCTCTTAATATCTTAAAACTTTGACTCCTCGTGCCAGTCGATCCTGCCCTGAGGAAAAGTCTCTGGCTATTGACTCTATCCATGCCTCTCATTACCATGGATACCTCGATCAAGTCACCTCTCTTCCTCCTTCTCTCCAGAGAGAGAAGTCCGAGCTTAGTCAACCTCTCTTCGTAAGACAAGCCCTTCCAGTCCAGACAGAATCCTGGTAAACCTTCTTTGCACCCTCTCTAAAGCCTCTGTATCTTTCCAATAGTAGGGCGACCAGAACTGGACACAATATTCCAAGTGTGGTCTCACTAGGGTCTTGTAGTGCTGCAGCAAAACCTCACGGCTCTTAAACTCAATCCCACTATTAATGAAAGCCAAAACACTATATGCTTTCTTAACAACCCTATCCACTTGGGTGGCAACTTTGAGAGATCTATGCACTTGAACACCAAGATCCCTCTGTTCCTCCACACTGCCAAGGATCCTGTCTTTAATCCTATATTC
>NC_057711.1:32177186-32197124 GCF_004010195.1 Chiloscyllium plagiosum | reverse complement strand
TTCCAAAATGCATCACTTCGCATTTATTCAGGTTGAACTCCATCTGCCATTTCTGAGCCCAGCTCTACATCCTGTCCATGTTGCGCTGCAGCCTGCAAAAGCCCTTGATAATATCAACAGCACCTCCAACTTTTGTGTCATCGGCAAATTTACTAACCCACCCCTCAATCTCCTCATCTAAGTCATTTTTAAAAACTACAAAGAGCAGAGGCCCAAGAAAAGAGCCATGCGGGAATCCACTCAGCACTGACCTCCACGCAGAATACTTTCCATCTACAATCACTCTCTGCTTTCTGTTAGCCAACCAATTCTGAATCCAGGCAGCCAAATTTCCCAGTATCGCATACCTCCTGACTTTATGAATGAGCCTACCAAGGTGAACCTTATCAAATGCCTTTCTGAAGTCCATATACACTGCTCGACATTCATAGACATGTCTCATCACCTCCTCAAAGAACACAATAAGATTTGTGAGGCATGACCTGCCCCTCACAAAGCCATGCTGACTGCCTATGCTTTTCCAAATAGTCATAAATCCTATCCCTCAGAATTCTTTCCAAAACCTTGCTGACCACAGATGTTAAACTGACTGGTCTGTAATTGCCAGGGATTTCCCTATTCCCCTTCTTTAAAAGAGGAACAACATTCGTACTCCCATGGAGAGTGAGGAGGCAAAGATCTTCGCTAGCAGCTTAGCAACCTCCTTTCTTGCTTCCCGGAGCAGCCTAGGATAAATCTGGTCTGGCCCTGGGGACTTATCAATCTTAATGTTTGCCAAAATTTCCAGCACATCAACTTCATCAATCTTGATCTGTTCAAGCCTGTTTTCCAGCTCCTCAAAGTTCTCATTCACAACAAGTTCCCTATCTTAGTGAAAACTGAAGCAAAAAACCCATTTAGGGCCTTCCCTTTCTGCTCAGACTCCACGCATGAGTTCTCTACGCTATCCCTGACCGGCCCTACCTTCTCCCTAATCATTCTCTTATTCCTCACAGTTAAAACTCACACAACACCAGGTCATACTCCAACAGGTTTAATTGGAAGCACACTAGCTTTTGGAGCGCCGCTCCTTCATCAGGTGGGTGTGGAGTACACAATTGTCCTCCAAAACCACCTGATGAAGGAGTATCGCTCCGAAAGCTAGTGTGCTTCCAATTAAACCTGTTGGACTATAATCTGGTGTTGTGTGATTTTTAATTTTGTACACCCCAGTCCAACACTGGCATCTCCAAATCTTATTCCTCACCTATGAGTAAAATGCCTTTGGGTTCTCCCTAATCCTTCCTGCCAAGCCTTTTTCGTGCCACCTCCTGGCTTTCCTCAGTCCATTTCTGAGCTCCTTTCTCGTAAGCTTGTAATCCTCTAAAGCTGTGCGAGATCCTTGCTTCCTCCACCTTACATAAGCTGCCTTCTTCCTTTTGACAAGAAGCTCCTCTGTTCTCATCATTCAAGGCTCCTTAATCTTACCCCTTCTTGCCTGTCTCAGAGGAACAGATTTGTGCATCACTTGCAACAACTGCTCCTTAAACAGACTCCACATGTCAGTTGTGACCTTTCTGTGGAACAACTGCTCCCAATCTGTACTTTCCAACTCCTGTCCGATAGTGTCATAATTTTCTTTTCCCCAATTAAATATCTTCCGTTGGTAACTGCTCCTTTCCCTCTCCACGGCTATGGTAAATGTGAGGCAGTTGTGGTCACTGTCACCAAAGTGTTCTCTCACCGCGAGATCTGACACCTGTCCTGGCTCATTGCCAAGCACCAAATCCAAAATGGCCTCTCCCCTCATCAGCCTGTCTACATACTGAGTAAGGAAACCTTCCTGAACACACCTGACAAAAAACGGCTCCATCCAAACCATCTGCACTAAGGAGGTTCCAGTCAATATTGGGAAAGTTGAAGTCACCCAGAACAACAACCCTGCTACTTCTGCATTTTTCCAAAATCTGCCAGCCTATGAACTCTTCAATCTCCCTCCTGCTATTAGGGGGTCTGTAGAAAAACCCCCAATGAGGTGGCTGCTCCCTTGCTGTCCCTAACTTCCACCCATCCTGACCCAGTAGACAAACCTTCCTCAACAACCTTCATTTCTGTAGCTGTGATGCTAGAATAGCAATGCTTTGAACAATGGCAGGGAAGTGGCCAGTTCTCCCAGTTCAGGTTTGTTTCCTAGTTTGTTTTAGTTTTAGCAGGTAGCTGGGGACCTAGAGAAGCATTTACAGTCAAAAGAGGTCTCATGATTCAACAACCTGAACTTTAGGATAGTTCGACCTGTCTATCTTCCTTCCCACCTATCCACTCCACTCTGCCCTCTGACCTATCACCATCACACCCCACCTGCATCTACCTATCACCTTCCCAGCTACCTTCCCCCCCAACCGCACCCCCACCCTTCTATTTATCTTTCTGCCCCTTTCACCCAACCCCCTCCACTTTCCTGATGAAGGGCTTATGCCCAAAAAGTCGATTCTCCTACTCCTTGGATACTACTTGAACTGCTGTGCTTTTCCAGTGCCACACTTTTCGACCATAACAAGGGAGACCCAGTAATGCTGACCTGGAGTGCATAGAGGGAATCAATTTGCAACTCCAAACTGTGGAGCTGAGAGCCAGCAGAAATTAACCATTATACAACTATTTATCTGTTTAATAGACAATAATTATGCATGGTTTAAATTTTGAAGAAGTTGGTGATAGAACAATGACAGTTAATGAAGCTCCTACAAGACTTCAGTGGAATAGAAATGGAATTACAGAGGTGCTGTTACTTTCTGGTAATGATTAAGGAGATTTGCCTCTGTAGACCCCTTCAAGTCAGCTAAATTGTGTAATAATGATCATCTGTTACAGTCCATGGAAGGTGCATCTGAAAAGTCTTTCACCAATAAGTTTCAGCTTAAATGTATGCAATACCACAATTTGGGCTTCATTTGCAGGACATGGGTGTCTTTAGCAAGGCCAATATTTATTGCCCGAATTTCTCTTTCAAAGGTGGTACCTTCTTTGAACTGCTGCAGTCTTTCTTGTTGTGGGCCAATAATAAGTGTGCAATAAATGTCAAAAATATTCAGCAGCTCAGGTAATATCTTTGGAGAGAAATAAAAGAACGTTCAAGTCAATGATCTTTCAGTTTATCATGACTTTAAACATTATGATTTTAAACATTAGCTCTATCTTTCACAAAATGCTGCCTGATTGGGCAAACATTTCCAAATTTTCTATTGTATTTCAGAATTTGCAGCATTTTGCGTTGTTTTTATTCATTCATGGGATGTGAACATAGCTGGCTAGGCCTGCATTTATTGCTCATCCTTCATTGCCACCTTAAGACGAGAGGGTAAAGATTTAAAAGGGACAACTAAGGAGCAACCTTTTCTCGCAGAGGGTAGTACGTGTATAGAATGAGCTGCCAGAGGAAGTGATGGAGGTTGGTACAATTACAACATTTAAAAAGCATCTGGATAGATACATGAATAGGAAATGGTTAGAGGGATTTGGGCCAAATGTTGGCAAATAGGATGAGATTAATTTAGGATATCTGGTCCTCATGGATGAGTTAGACAAAGGGTCTGTTTCCATCCTTTGTATCTCTATGATTCCATAGCTCCATAATTGCCCAGAGGCCAGTTAAGATCCCTGTATAAACCAGACGAGGTGATGATGGCAGTTTACCCTTCCTAAAGTGAACCAGATGGATTTTTCTTCTGGCAATTGGCAACACTTTCATGGTCATCATTAGACTCTTAATTTCAGATATTGAATTCAAATTCACCATCAGCTAAGCCAGAATTTGAACCCTGGTCCCCAGAATATTACCTAGGTTTCTGGATTAGCAGGCTGTTGAGAGTATCACTAGATCATCACCACCCCTTCTGTATAATATTGGGCATCCAAGTAGACACGGTGGTGAAGAAGACATTTGGCCCACTTGCCTTCATTGGTCAATGCACTGAGTACAGGAGTTGGAACGCCATGTTACGGCTGTACAAGACATTGGTAAGGCAACATTCTGAGTACTGCATACAATGCTGATAGCCCTGCTATAGGAAGGATGTTATTAAACTGGAAAGAGTGCAAAAAAGATTTGCCAGAATATTACCAAGACTGGAGGGTTTGAGTTATAATGAGAGGCTGGATAACCTAGGACTTTTTTCCTGGAGGGTACGAGGCTGAGGGGTGACATTATAGAGGTGTATAAAATCATGTGAGGCATAAATAAGATGAATAGCCAAGGTCTTTTTGCCAGGGTGGGGGATTCCAAAACTAGAAGGCATAGGTTTAGGGTGAGTAAGCAAAGACCTAAAAGAGACCTGAGGGGGACTTTTTTCACACAGAGTATACTGAGTGTATGGAATGAGCTGCTAGAGGAAGGTAAAAACAATGACTGCAGATGCTGGAGACCAGATTCTGGATTAGTGGTGCTGGAAGAGCACAGCAGTTCAGGCAGCATCCAAGGAGCTTCTTGGATGATGCCTGAACTGCTGTACCAGAGGAAGGGTAGAGGTGGGTAAAGTTACAACATTTAAAAGATATTTGGACAGGTACATGGTTAGGAAAAGTTTAAAGGCATTTGGGCCAAATGCAGGCAAATGGGACTAGTTTAGTTTAAGAAATCTAGTTAGCATGGACAAGTATAGCTGAAGGAGTTGTCTTTGTCTTGTATGACTCTATGACTCTCTAAATGTGTAATAATTTGTGATAACTACTTAGGTCAAGTACCTTCAGAATGTTACTGTTCAGAATATTGACATTCGGGTATACAAGCTGCTTCCACATCTTTTCCGAGATCATGAAGGTAGTTGATGCTATTTGGTCATAATGTCCTGCCAAACATACCTCATCACTGCCAGATTAGAACACTTCTCCAGAAGGCTAACAAAGAAAACCATTCCTGCATCTCCACTTTCAGTGAAGAATCCCAGCAGCTGTTATGTTTATGCACAGTCCGTATCAACTTCAGTTGCCTTTTCTCTGATTTCAGCAGCCTTATTCCTCAGCCCCACACTGTGGTCCAGTTTCCCCATATGGGTTTTGAAAGACTGAAAAGTTCTTTAGCTCCATAATACTGCCCACTGGTTTATGAATGGCCACATCCCTAAACTGTGGTCTGCGGCAATGAGCTAATGACACATATCTTCTTACCCCAAACTCCTTATGGGGCGTCCATTGGTAGAGACAGGCATCTCCAAGATTTGCAAGAGGCTACTACATCCTGGTTCAATTCCTTCAGTGCTAGAACCATGGCCAACCTACCTAAATACAAGGAGAGACGAGAGTGTGGTGTTGGAAAAGCACAGCAGGTCAGGCAGCTTCCAAGGAGTAGGCGAATTGACGTTTCAGGCATAAGCCCTTTATCATGATTCCTGATTAAGAGCTTATACCTGAAATATCAATTCTCCTGCTCCACGGATGCCACCTGACCGCCTGTGCTTTTCCAGCACCACACTCTCAACTCTGATCTCTACCATCTCCAGACTTTACTTTCTCCAAAATACAAGGAGAATAAAACCTGTGATTTTGTTTCAGTCAAATCCATGATATTGAGTTGATATTGCATTGTGATGTAAGAATATTGACTAGCATACTTATCAGAAATTTCAAATCTGCATAATAGGGAGTAGATCTGACTGCAATGAATTGAAAATGTGTTGCATTGTATTGACTATTACCAGCCTGCGTTCAAAATGAAGTTGTGCATGTGTAAGGGGAGCCTAAAAGAGTTATTGAAACCAATCCATTCATTTTCATAAAGGAATCCCACCTGCACATGTCCTTTCATCTCTTTCCCCTTCTAAATTATATTTAATTGACTTTTGAACATATTTGTACTGTTTGCTTCAGCAGCTTTCTCTGAGGTAAGAATAGTGTATGAGGTCAGCATCCATGACTGAATTGTTTGTTCTTACTATGTCACGCATGTATTCCTAACAGCTACACATCACCAGATATAAACCACAGTTTTTACTTTAACACAATGCTGAGCTTCTAAAGGCTTACAATATTAATTTTGAAATCTAATTAAAAAGAATAAGAATTCAAATTAATAGTGGTGAATCATTTTTTGATGACTGGATCCTGAGATTAGGAATTGGCACTTCTTTTGAGAATGCTGTTAATTAAGTCTTGTACTATACATCTTAAATCAAGCTGTTGAGTTGACATGTAATTAGACAAGAATGCTAGAATACTGCAAGTTGTAAAGAAAATTCAGCAGATAAAGTGTTAAAAGTACCATTTGAACTTTAATGAATGAAATTTCCATAATTTGTTCAATTTGTCAACTCTCTTGCTTTGTGACCCACTAAAATTCAGTTCAAAGTGTTTTATGAAAAATAATGGCTAAAAACTGAATGTCTTAATTTAAATTTAATGCAATTAAAACCTGCTCTAAATTATGACTGATGAACAGCACACACTGATGTCAGTCAGTTTCATCAGAATATATTGAAGTTAATGTCGATTAATGCTCCACTGATTAATGTTCCACTCATAAATAAGTAAAAACCACAAAATACAAAATATTGCTAACAAATGTAGAAATAAAAAAATGCTTCCAAAAATACTGCACAAAAATGCTTTATTTCTAGAAATGTAGTGTCCAACCTTGATGATAAAGTAGTGTGGTAGATCAGCTCTGATCAAATCAAATTTTTTTCGGATCAACTTTTCTATTATGCAATTGATCTTATTAGACCTATGTTAGAAGTGAAATTATGGGCTAGGTTTGTATAATTAGACTTTGAAATAGGAGATACGTGGTCATCACCTGACAGTCAATTGTCCTGACTCTACATTTGCGTGCTCAGCTTATTTTATGTAGTGTAGCTGAGGTCATTGCCTGCATTGAGCCTTGTGTTCACACTTTGTCAGAGGAACCAAACAAAATCACATTTAAGCAGCCTTTGAAGGTTGCCTACATGTGCATGAAATCCATAATTTAAAAGGCAAATGGTTACTAAAAGGTATATGCTTCTACACCAGGACAGAGATAACTTTTACAAAAGCTACAAATGCTTTATATATATTTTAGTCTTTGCAATCAATTATGTATCTCGAAGTATTTAGGTAATGAAAATACTTAGCAAAAATCATTAGCTGGCATAATAAATATGAAACTAAGTCTATTATCAAGGAGCGACACTATACTCCAATTCCTTTGAATCAGTGAACAAAAGAATATACAAATGAGGTGATAGGCAGGAGGGTAAACATGTCACCACTCCAAGGCAACGTCAACTGAGATTCATGGCAACGGACAAATCAGAAGAGGAATTAGTGGTGAATCTGTCCATTAGTACCACAGGCAAGTCTATGCTAAATGTTTTCAGATTGGTGGATTATAGTTTAACAGGTCTAAATTTCCACCCATCAAACGTCATTCAATAGTACCAGGATTTATTGCAAGATAACTCTACAGCACTGAAATTTCAATAAAAAAATCTGCACAACCAGTTCAAATTATCTGATTCATGACTGATTAGAGTAGAGATCATACCACTTGTATTCTGTGGAAGCTGATATGATCCATGGCAGCAATATCTGTATTAAGTATCTGCTTAAAGGCTCAAAGAACTTCAGCTCAGAGGTGATGAGCTGGAAACCAAGCTGTGGACACTGCAAATCATCAGAGAGGAGGAGGTTACCTGCACTTTGTTTCAGAAATTAGTCACACCTGTGAGGTTAAAGCTTTTGGATTTGGTCAATGGTTAGGAACAGGAGGATTTGACTGTAACTGAGGCAGATAAGAGGATCAAGAAGGTAGAAGTGGTGGTGCATCAAACCTTGCAATGATCTCTAGCTGTTTGCAGCTTTCTTTGGATGAGAGTGGGGACTGCAGGGTGGATGAGCAAACTGACCATGGTGCCGTAGTGTAGGAAGTAAGGGGAATAATCAGGAATATAGTGGTATTAGGTGACAGCATAATTAGGGGATAGACAATATTCTCTGTAGCTGAAAGTGTGAGTCCAGAAGGCTATGTTGCCCGCCCATTGCCAAAGTTCAGGACATCAGCACTGGGTTGGAGAGGAACTTGTAGTGGAAGAATTGGATTGTTACCCATTACATAGGGCAAGAAAAGAGGATCTGTTAGAGCTACATTTTTTAAAAAACAGGACCACAAACGTAATAACCTATCATTTCTTACGTGAGCCATGATAAAATTGACATTGGATAGGTAAAATTATATATAAATGCATGGCTTTAAAATTGGTGTGGGTGAAATGAGTTCTAATTCATTGGACAACGGTACTGGGGAAAGTGGGAGCTGTGCCATTGGGATGGTCTTCACCTGAATAACTCTGAGACCAGTGTCCATGTGAATCACATAACTTGAGCAGTGGAGAGGGTTTTATACTAAACAATGGTGGGAAGTGTTCTTGTGAGGGATGATATGATGAATTAAAGGGAAAAGAACAAAAGAACAGTAGAAGAAGGAACAGAAGTAGGCCATTTAACTCTTTCAGCCCACTTTGCCATTTAATGACATCATGATTAGTGTTCTTCAACACCATTTCACTGTACTATTCCTGTATCTTTTGATGTTTTTAGTAAGTATAAATCTTATCAATCTCAATCTTGAAAATATTCAATGACAAAGCCTCTATAGTTCTACACCACCCTTTATGTGAAGAAATTCATCATCATCTCAGTCAAAAACTGGCTTGCCCTGTGCTCTGAGATAAGGTGTTAGGGCAGGATGGCAAATGAGATAATGATTGTGAGGATGTGGCAGGAATGGACAGAGCACGGAAGAGTGAACGAGTAGATAAGGCCAACAATTACAAAATGGCAGAAAGCATTTAAGTCTCCGTGCCTCAATGCAAGTAACATTCATAACAAAATGGATGAATTGTTAGCACAGGGTGAAATAAATACTGTTATGTCTGATCTGATAGCTATTACAGAACCCTACCTGAAATACCTGAAATCCAAGGCTGAAAAAGGTGACCAAACTGAATTTTGAAAGTAATTTGACATTTCAAAATGACAGGAAGCTATTACAATGATGCACACTGATAATGAAGGATGCAATTGGTACAATAGCCAGAGAAGAGCAAGATTTTTACACAGAGGGTAGTCCATGTGTGGAATGAACTTCCTGAGGAAGTGGTGGATGTGGGTACAATTCTAATGTTTAAAAGATGTTTGGATAATTACATGAATAGGAAAGGTTTGGACAGATATAGGTCAGGAGCAGGCAAGTGGGGCTAGTTTAGTTAGAGATTCTATTTGGCATGGATTGGTTGGACTGAAGGGTGAATCAGCTTGAGCAAGAGATAAGAGTAAGTGATCACAACTCTTATAGTTTATTGGCCTTCCTAACAGTTATCACACTGTAGGACTAAGTAGACAGGAAGAAATGAATTGGCTGTATAAGAAAAATACTGCAATAATCATAGCAACTATGAATTCATTTTTCACATTACCTTTGCCAATTTGATTCATTAAATGTTAAAGTCACCTATGAGTGTATTAAGGGCAATTTCTTAGAGCAGTACGTTTGAGATCCAGCAGAGACCAAGTTATTTTAGAGCTGATAATGTGCAATGAGCCAACATTCATCAATAACTTCATAGCAATGAAGCCTCTAGATAACAGTAATCGTAATATGAGAGAATTTCATGTTCAAATAGAAGGTGAGAAACATGGGTCAAATATTAGTATTTCAGACATAAATAAAAGTAATAAAAGTAATTATCAGGAAACGACAGCTGTGTTGGCTAAACTGAATCATAGTAGTCTAATTTCCCAGTTTAAATCCCTTCTTGGGTGTGTTGCTAGTAACAAAACTTACTGAGATGCATGGCCATCTTAACGTTGTTGTGGACCAGACCAAAACCCCTTCAAACATAACAAAGAGATGATTCCTGAAGAAGGGCTTATGCCCGAAATGTCGATTCTCCTGTTCCTTGGATGCTGCCTGACCTGCTGTGCTTTTCCAGCAACATATTTTCAGCATAACAAAGAGATAGCCTATGCCATAACATTTATCTTATTTAAAGGCAAGTGTAAGGTGCTGTGTTCCAGGTGTAATTCAAGTGGTCACACTATTCGGCTTCAAACAAAGCACACTTTATTCTTACCTTATAGTTAAAATACAAGCAAAAGAAAGAAGAATTGAAATAACTCCATTGGAAAACTTCATAGAATAACAGATTTCTTAACTACTAAACAGCAACTGTCCCAATATAGTCACACCTCATAAACACATCCTTGGCAAAGGCAAATTCATTAAAAAGATAGTCTCACATGCAATTCTCACAGCAGACAGAATCCCACCTTTTAGCTGTAACAGAGAGAAGAATAATAGCTTTCACATCCAGCATTGAGACCCTAGCAACTGCTGGAAGTTAAATTAAAACCTTGGTTCTGTGGGGACCTGAGGTGCTTCTGTTGTTTCAGCTTTTTTTAAAAAAACCCAAGGCCTCATGAGCTGTTTACTTTATTGGTTTTAGAGCAGACCATTCATTACCTCTGTCTCAACCTCTCTTCATTAAAAAAAGAACAAATGCTCCTCTTGAAGCCGTAGTTTTGCTGCAACCTTGATTTCAAAGGTTGTCATGTCATCTTTAACAAAATCATAAAAAGCAACAAGAAATAAAAACAATTATTCAAATTTATCAAATAAAAATATGATCAACTGCAAAATAGTTTCAGTTCTTTCTACATCACCAGTTTCTACAGATTTTTCTTCTGATATTTGTTTTACCTATAAGTACTGATGATATCATCAGGTGCTGATACACATCCAGCATTATGAGGGAGTTAATTACCACAGGGGAGATACAGTCATTAACCCAGAGTGTCTTGATATTCTTGCCATCAAAATGATATAAATTAATTCAAGTCTCTTGCATAATTGTGCTTAGTAACGCCTCCATGCTGTTTCACCAATTATGCCATTGTGACTCATTCTTTAAACAAATATTCCAAACAATTATAATAGGAGCACATAAATAACAATAAGGAGCATTGCATCTAGTTCTTGTTGACTAATTTATTTTTAATCTGCCTATGAGATGCTTGCTAGGACTAGTGTTAGTTTTGCTGGTTATGTAAAAGTGCCTTAGAGTGCTGAATTTCTACTGCTAATGATCTTGCAAATATATCACTGAACAAAAGGGATTTAACACAGCGAAGAACACTCAGTAGTAGTATAGGAAATATCTGTAATTGTTACAGTCCAGCTAGAGAAAGGATTCAGATTTGCCCAGACAGTGTAATTTGGCCATAAACATAAATAAATTTATGCAATAAAAATGTATAATAATAGATTTATGTAAAGACAGGAACAAATAACTCCATTATACTTCTAGGTTCAATGTAGCTCTTTTCGCACTGAGCTGGAAAAACAATAGAAGCAATGAAGGAACTTTAATGAAATATACATAATAAAAGAGGTGAGGATGTTGTATGGGTAATGGTTCTGAAAGAATTAATGTCAGTGACTGCGTTAAACTTCACCTAATCTGATTATGTCACATAGTCTCAAGTGGAGAAATTCAGAAAATAGCTCTGAATCTCAGATTCAGAAGGGCTTATGCCCGAAGAAGGACTTATGCCCGAAACGTCGATTCTCCTGTTCCTTGGATGCTGCCTGACCTGCTGCGCTTTTCCAGCAACACATTTTCAGCTCTGATCTCCAGCATCTGCAGTCCTCACTTTCTCCTCTGAATCTCAGATGGCCATCTATCTCCCAATATTCATAGCATCAATATGCAACCAGCTAATGTAATTTGTGCCTGATGGTCATACAATAAGCTCCATTTTGTGAAGAAAAGAGCCTCTTGTTAAGACTCAATTGTGCTTGCTTGTCTACCACTGTAACCCAAATATAGGGTGTTTAGATCCTGCAAAGAAAAGAGGATTTTTGGAAGCATCCTTCTACCCATAACCCACCACAGAGGAGAAGCTTTCATAGGCCTATCACATTATTATTAGGACCAGAATGCAACCAGTATGGAACTCATAAATTCATGCAAGGTCAATTTCTCTTTCTCACCAGGAGCAGACTGCATTTTCTGAGGTTAGGCCAAGTTAATTGTGATTAATTGCCAGTCTGGATTTGGCTGCAAATACGAGTTTGTCAAATGGGAAGAAGAGGAAATCATGCACATTATCAGTGCTTGAAGAGTATACTTCAAAGTAAATTATAGAATTTGATAACAAAATGGCCTTCAAGACAGTATTAGAGAAAAAGATGGCCTCAAACTGTTGAAGATAAAGCTGTACAGAATCTGGATGAATTCACATGGCAGATTGGTGTATATGTTCAGTGTGAGGGTGATAGGATGAATATCAAGCTTCCTCTGCTAATATGAGACCGAGATCATTTGAATCCTTATGGACATCAATTCCAACTCATTGATCACTTATTCCACTCCACCCTGACAGGAAACAATTCTTGGTTAGTGGGCAGGAACAAAATGGCAGACAGAAAAGGCTGCCATCAGTGGTGCGCAGGAGTAGTCTCCACCTGTCAGTTAATTATGTTGGAGATGGAGGCTTGGTGTCAGAAGATGATAGTATTATGTGGGGGTTCAGGGGATCCTGGAATTCCAAGCTTTTATTATAGGACCCCAAAAAAACATTATTTAAAATTACCTTTTGCCCTCATCTGAGCATACTCTGACTTGGAATCAAGTTTTCCTGAACATGTAACTGATATTGCCTTTATCTATGCTATGATCCCAGTTGATGGTACCACTGGACAAGTTAGACCTCCAAATGAAACCTGACTTGATAAATGATATGTTTAATTTTTGCAGTTAGTTAAAATGGCAGTTAGTTACTGAAACAAATTCACAAGACTGCACATGTTCTTTAACAACAAACCATAAATTTATTATGCAAAATAAGATTTAAAAAAAAGCTAAATACATAGAAAATAGTTAGAAAGATTTAAACACAAGCAGCAAGCCAAAATGTCAGCCTGTTTCCAAACACTACTTGTTACAGAGTCTCAATTTAGACAAATATCACTCCTATCTCAGCGTTTTAAACCTTTACTTAAAAGTCATTCCCCATTTTTTTCCCTCAAACTATGGAGATAATTATACCATTCCTTTCTAAATCCAATGGCTTAAACCTCTCCAAATTCTGAACTACTTCAGTTGTAACAACATGAAAATTTGTATCTAAACTTTCCTGACTTGTAAGCTTGCCAACTGGAAACCATTTAATCTGAGGTGACTGGTTCCCCGAAACTCAGCTGAACGTTTGGTTCTTCTGCTAGGAGAATAGCTGTTCTCTTCTGAACGGAACACTGGGTTCTTTTGAACTAAGAACTTGGACTTTCTGTTCTGAAGTCAAAATTAAACTATTTGCCTTAATGAATTTACTCTAGCCATCATAAACTCAATGGTATCCACTAATCCCAGAAAGGTCTGCTCGGCAGTTGACTACATTTATATGCCTTCTTAGCCATGATGTATTTAGATCATTGTTCAAATGCCCTCCTGGTGTTATGAAGAAATTACTGTATCTTTACAGGACTAACTAAAATTCTCTATATTTTCTAATTCAAATCCCAAAAAATTGAAATAATATGATATACATACTTATCACAACAGTGTAATTGGGAATAATGGGAAATTAAACAAAAGAGAACATTGAACAGTGCAACAGAGCTGGTCATTGACCTGGTTACTGCAATGTAAGAGTTTTATTATGTTATATACATCACAGAATCTTAGCGTTGTTACAGTACAGAAGAAGGCCATTCATCCCTGTGTCCACTCTGGCTTTCCAAATGAGCATCATGACCTAATGCCATTTGCCCACCCTGTCCCCATTATTCACTCTCCATGGTCTTTCTACCAAATTATATCATGCCTCACGCCTCCACATTGAACCTCATCTGTCATCTATCTGTCTATTCTACCAAATTGTCAATGTGCTTTTGAAGTTGTACACTGTCCTCACAGTTTTTGAATATTGTATCAAAAGCAAACTTTGAAATTGTCCACTGCATTGATATAAACCAGCAAATGCAACAGAACCTGTCATAAGCTTACCTTTTCTTCTTTGCCTTAACTTCTATCTGCTTTTTCATCCAAGGAGCTCTAGATTTGTTTATACTATCTTTCCCTTTTGCGGTAATATGCCCCTGTAACTGTCAGAGCTATCTCTTCTGTGACGGTAACCCATTGTTCAGTAACAGTTTTTCCTGCCAATCTTTGGTACCAATCTAACAAGTCCAGGTTTGTTCTTGTCCCATTGAAGTCAGCCCTATCCAATTAATTATCCTTACTCTTACTCTAAATTGCCCATTATGCTTTTTCACCAGCATCTTAAACCTTATGATGAGGTGATCACTGTCCCCTAAACATTTCCCAATGGCACTTGATCTATTTAGTCCACCTTATTCCTACAAATCAGATCCAGCCGTGCCTCCTTTTTTGCTGCACCAGACACATACAGCAAATTTTCATTGTTATTATAACCTCTTCAGCCATGCTGTTTTAGATATCACCCCTTTACTAAAAGCACAATTTCCCCAGTGCATGTATTCCTGATTGCATTGTATTAAGACATTGCCCTCATCTTGCATTTAATTAAGACTGATTTGATTGATATTTATTAATTCGCTAAATCATTGTGGGAAACTTGGAAAGAAATTGTGAGGTTCCTAGCAGATATATTTATAGGAGAAAATGAGGACTGCAGATCCTGGAGATATATTTATATCACTGACAACCATGGGTGAGGTTCAGGAAGCCTGGAGGGTGGTTAATGTTGTGCCATTAGCTAAGAAAAGTTGCAAGGAAAAGCCAGGGAACTACAGACCAGTAAACCTGACATCAATGGTGGGTATGTTGTTGGAGGAGATTCTAAGAGACAGGATCTACATGCATTTGGAAAGGCAATGGCTGATTAGGGATAGTCAACATGGCTTTGTGTATGGGAAATTGTGTCTCATAAACTTGATTGAGTTTTTTGAGGATGTAACCAAGAAAATAGATGAAAGCAGAGTGGCAGATGTTGTCTACATGGACTTTAGCAAGGCCTTCAACGATGTCCCACATGGTAGACTGGTTAGTAAGGTTAGATCACATGGGATCTGGGGGCAGCTAACCCATTGGATGCAAAATTGGCTTGATGGTAGGAGACGGAGGGTGGGGGTAAAGAATTGTTGTTCAGACTAGTGGCCTGTGACCAACGGTGTGCTGCAAGAATCAGTGCTGGGTCCACTGTTGTTCGTCATTTATATAAATGATTTGGATGTGAATATATGAACTAGGGTTAATAAGTTTGTGGATGACACCAGAATTGGTGGTACAGTTGACTGTGAAGAAGGTTATCTAGGAGTACAACAGCATCTTGATCATTGGGCCAGTGGACCGTAGAATGGTAGATGAAGTTTAATTTAGATAAATGTGAAGTGATAAATTTTAGTAAGGCAAACCAGGGCAGGACTTACACAGTTAATGTTAGGACTCTGCAGAGTGTCATCAATCAGAGAGATCTAGGGGTGCAGGTACATAGTTCCTTGAAAGTGGCATCACAGGTAGAAAAAGTGGTGAAGAAGGCATTTAGTATGCTTGCCTTCATCGGTCAGAGCATTGAGTACAGGAGTTGGGATGTCATGTTACAGCTGTACAAAATATTGATAAGGCTGCATTTGAAGTACTGCATACAATTTTGGTCCCCCTGCTGTAGGAAGATGTTTTAAACTGGAGAGGGTGCAAAAGGATTTGCAAGGATGTTACTGAGTCTGGGGGGTTTAAGTTATAAGGAAAGGCTGGATAAGCTGAGACCTTTTTCCCAAAAACATAGGAGGCTGAGGTTTGACTTTATAGAAGTTTGTAAAATCATGAGGGACATGGATAGGTTGAATATCCAAGACCTCCTCGCCAGGGTAGTGGAGTCAAAAACTAGAGAGGGTAGGTTAAAGGTGAGAGGGAAAAAATTTAAAAAGGATCTGAGGGGTAACGTTTTCAAACAAAAGATAATGCCTATATGGAAGGAGATGCCAGAGGAAGTGGTAAAGGTAGGTAAAATTACAACATTTAAAAGACTTTTGGGCAGGTACATGGAAAGGAAAGGTTTAGAGGGATATGGACCAAATGCACACAAATGGGACTAGTTCAGTTTAGGAAACCTGGAAGGCATGGACAAGTTAGGCCAAAGGGTTTGTTTCTATGCTGTATGACTCCATGACTCTATGACTCTATCCTTAAAATATTTCTTTCAATCTCTTTGCACCTCACATTATCTACTTTTAATGCTCTGAGACTCATTGCATATGCTGTTTTTTGCAGATTTGAGGAATGTACTGGAAAAAGGTTTTCATAAAGTTTCCCATTGTGGAAACAATGATTCTGGGTTAAAACATGCCAGAGAGCTAGCCCCAATTCATATAAAATGATTGTGTTCATAGGCTTTCATGAATAGTACTTTTCTTTTGAAGGCTGTGGGTTCAAATGCTAACACATAGATTGTATATGATCAACACTGCACTGACAGAAATGTTACTTTTTGCCAGTAGTTCAAGTGAATATGTTGATGTTTGCCTTGAAATTAGCCAGATATTTCCCTGGTCATCAATTTAACTCTGATAGGAGTAAAGCAAAGCCAGAGAAAACTGAAAGAAATCTGTTTTAAGTTTTAAGTAGGTTTCCATTGTTTTCTGAGGTGCCTACAGAGAGGCTAGGTGGCTGGATGACAGGGGGAAGAGGGGAGTGGGGGAGATGGGGGGGTGGGGGGAGCAGGAGGGAAGTATTGGTTCCACCAGCCTCCCACTCAAGTTCCAGAAGAACGCCAAGGAAGCCTTTGTAAACTTTCCGTATCTCCACTGAAAGATGAACAACAATTTTCCCAGTGTGCTGATCAACCTTCTTCCATAGCTAAAAACAAAATTCCCTAAAACAGCAAGCAAAACAAAATTAGATATAGATTTATTCCCTTGCTATTTGTGGCAAATGGCTGCCATGTTCATCTACATTGCATAGCAACAGTATCTTCAAGGCAATTTATTGCATTCAAAGTGTTTTTCAATGTTACACATAAAAATATTCCTTTGTTTTTCTTGACATTTACAAACGGATTTATTGTTATGAATCATTAGCTTTAAATCATGCATTAGCTTTCTTTTTCCTTACATATAAAATGTATCTCACTATTTAACGAACGAAAGCATTACTCCAAATGGAGAATGGATCGACCCAACAAGAATTCTCAAGCAGAGTAATACAGTTTCCATAGTTCAGAAATCCAGAATTTCTTTAATAAAATTCTGTACTTTGACATTTCACTCAAGAATTGCAGCTGATCCTTTACTGGGAACAAAACAATCAGTCACACCATAGACTAAATCCTATGGCAACAACAGTGAATGCTCTTGAATCAGACATGCGGGGATGTACATGGCTCTAATTAGTGGTTAATTATTTCAGTGCTGTTTTTGTCGGGTATAAGACTTGATTTACCTTAGGCTCAAACATTTCTGCTTTACACACAGATAGTGGTGGACTGTGCAAGGGCACTCAACAGATGATTCAACCGGTGTTGTCGGGTAATATAGGTTTTAATGTATGGTTTATAGACTCTTCAGCTGTCAAAATAAGAGGGGAATTATCTTTTAAATTAGTCCTTTGGAACCATATTCAGGGACACAAAGATTTAGTATTTTATGATATTCTAATAGGACAGCTCCATTTAGCGAGACAGTTGATCAGCAAATAATAGTATAAAATGGTCTAATTTTAATAGCCAATGCCAGAGAACAGTAGGGTGCAGTTGCTCCTTATTATTCATCACTTCTTGCCAAGCAGCCATAGTAACATTGTAAATCAACAGACAGACACTTTGTGTTTTGTTAAGTGAGATTCTTTTTGCTTTGTGTCTATACTCATGGCATGTGGGCCAATATTTATTGCTTGACCCTATTGCCTTTGAGAAGGCAAACTCCACTTATGGACCCCACTCTGCCAATGACTCTCCTCTCAAGGTTCTGCCTTAAACCTCATTAATTACACAACCAGGCCATTCAATGCTCTTCTCATGGAATTATGTGGCAGAAGAGCTGCAAGCGCTCACCATTGCTGGGACCACTGACATTATAATTAAAGCCAAGCTGCTCACCTTTTCAGATGCTGCAATGGAGGAACTGGCCCTGACATTGTGATGTTTGACCAATGTCACTGAGGAAATGATCCAGAAAGGCAAGTTCACTCTATACTCTCTGGACAGGGAGCGGGAGATGCGGGTGGACTGGGTGGTGGAGAGGAGGGTTGTTCTTTATCCTGCAGACCATCAAAGGAGACCAAGCCACAGCACTCGGCTGATCAGACAGTGGCTTGGGTCAGTGTTGTGTCCTGTGTTAAACAGAATGCACAGAACAGGAAGAAGGCCGACAATCTTCTGCACTCTACAAAGGTAAATGTCACCTTCTTCAATCTGCTACCTCACATAGGGCTCATAGGACTGCCATTCACTCCAACTTGGCCACTGTACATACCTCCACCAAGACTTATGAACTACTGTGCATGAATCATGTCCACTCAATGGCTCTCAGCCACCTCATCCTCCAAAACTACAAGCACTTTCTGTTCTCTGTGCTTTCAGCTCACACTGTGACATCTCACCACCACTGACTGATCTTCATTTCACTTTCATCACATTCAATCCTTCTCTTTGTCTCAGTGCAGAAGAATGTGATCCATAACTGGCAAGCAGGCCAAAACATGCAGAGAGAGATGAGGGTGGGAGGTCTCAGTCATCACATTTGTCCCTCCTATCAAGGACAAAACTACTCAATTTGGCTGGAATAGAGCACAACTACTCATGTCAGCGAAGGGAGAACTCAATAACAAACTAACCCAGTAAGCTTCATTGTTCATATCCCACAATGTGGAATCAGGCCATTTGGTCTTCAAAGAGAATTCCCTGTAACCCTGCATTTCCCATGGATAATCCATCCAGCCTGCGCATCCCTGGACACTTTGGACAGTTCAGCATGGCCAATCCACCTAACTTGCTGATCTTTGGACTTTGGAAGGAAACTGGATCACCCAGAGGAAACCCATGCAGAAATGGGGAGATCATGCAAACTCCACAGACAGTCACCTGAGGACTGGCCATGCTAAACTGTCCATATTGTCCAGGGATGTGCAGGCTGGATGGATTATCGAAATACAGAGGAATCTACCAACGTTATTGGTACTGAGCTGGTTCTGGAATAAATGAATGTGTCTGTCTCCATGGACGGGCTGGCAGCTACCATGGACAGTCTGGTCTAGCACCGTCAGTGTCTGCCAGACATATGCATGGGACCTGGACTCCATCTGTCTATAGTTGCTCCAGATCAATGACGAGGATCAGAGTGTAATGAAGGACTTTGACCTCACTCCAGACAGACAAGGTGGTGCCTTCAGGCACCCATAAGGAAGATGAGCCACACACAAAGGTCCTTTAGATCTTCTTCTCAGGACACTCCAGAGTCAGCACCTCCACATCTCCACTGTGTGTCAGTCAAGACTGTAGAGAAATAGATGGTGATATCTTGCAAAATGTCCAGATTACAGAGGAGGAAGTGCTGGATGCCTTGAACGGTTAAAGGTGGATAAACCCCCAGGACCTGATCAGGTGCACCCGAGAACTCTGTGGGAAGCTAGAGAAGTGATTGCTGGGCCTCTTGCTGAGATATTTGTATCATCGATAGTCACAGGTGAGGTGCCGGAAGACTAGAGGTTGGCAAATGTGGTGCCACTGTTTAAGAAGGGCAGTAAAGACAAGCCAGGGAACTATAGGTGGGTGGCACGGTGGCAAAGTGGTTAGCACTGCTGCCTCACAGTGCCAGGGACTCTGATTCGATTCCAGCCTCAGGTGACAATCTGTGTGGAGTTTGCACATTCTCCCCCTGTCTGCGTGGGTTTCCTCCGGGTGCTCCGGTTTCCTCCCACAGTCCAAAGATGTGCAGGTCAGGTGAATTGGCCA
>NC_057711.1:32155777-32176352 GCF_004010195.1 Chiloscyllium plagiosum | reverse complement strand
GTGCTGGCAGGTGGGACTAGATTGGATTGGGATATCTGGTCGGCATGGACAGGTTGGACCGAAAGGTCTGTTTCCATGCTGTACATCTCTATGACTCTATGACTCCATTTGACATCTGGCTAGTTTTGAAAACTTGAATTTTTGGTAAACCTTAATCAGCGTGTTTTATTGGACTAGTATTGTAGAAGGGGAAGGTAAAAGATCGGTTAGAGGAAGGAGTTGTAAATAGTTGTATTTTAAGAAATAAAATTGTTCATTTTTACTTTAAATAGTTCTTGGTCTCTTGAATTTTCACAGATTATTGCATGGGATAAATCTTTTCTGTATTGCTGGTTTAAATTAAGCAGGAGGGTTTACCGCGTGTCATAACACTCTCAAACTCAAAGCTGTCCTATAGAATGCTCAAGCAATTCAGAACAACTTTTCAATTTATTCACACACTGAAACATAAAAGTCATATTGATGATGGAAGGATCAATAGGAGATGCCTCAGGATTCTTCTCAATCTGCTGTCTGTCATGAGAGATTTCACTGCACAACATTACAATATAATACCCTGATGTCAGCCTTAAGAGCTACCTAACCTTAACGCCATGCAATGTTATTGCCTTATCACACGGACTTCTCCTGTTTCCCAAATGGTCAATAGGATGTATTATGTATTGATACTTTAAAGTAGGGTCAATCAAAGACATCAAGGGTACAATTAAGAAAAAACTAGACCCTTTATCAGCAACAGAAAATGTGAAGGATTGCCAAAATAAAAAGATCCACATGTCCCTTACACTTCCCAAATTACCAAATCTTAAATAATGAAAAGAAGTTTGAAAAACAGCTCATTCGTCCGAGCGGTGGGTTTCAATTAGTTTGGTTTAAAATTCATTCATGGGATGAGAGCCACTGTCTTGGCCAGCATTTAATGCCTATCCTTAATTGCTCAGAGAGCAGTTAAGAGTCAACCACATAGCTATGGGTCTGGAGTCACATGTAGGCCAAACCTGGTAAAGATGGCATTTTCCTTCCCAGAATGACATTCCTGAACCAGATTCCCCCAGCAATCAACAATGGATTCATTGTCATCATTAGGCTCTTAATTCCAAATTTTTTTATTGATTTCTAACTCCGCCATCTAGAAGGTTATAACTTGTCACATCAAATTTCATTGCAGAAAATAAAACATCATGGCATAGGGTGTGAAGGTTGCATATTTGCAAAGAAAGAATATTGACTGGCTAACAGAAAACAAAGAGTGGGCATAGATGGGTCTTTTTCAGGTGGGCAAGATGTAACTAGTGGTGTGCCACAAGGATCACTGTTGGGACTTAACTGATTACAATTCATATAAATGACTTCAATGAAGGGATGGAAGATATGTTTGCCAAATTTGTTGGAGATACAAAGATAGATATGAAAGTAACTTGTGAAGAGGACACAAGGAGGCTACAAAAAGCGATAGATCGGTTCAATGACTAAGCAAAAATCCAGTAATCAGAATCTATTGTGGGAAAATGTGAAATTGTCCATTTTGGTTGGAAGAATAGAAAACAAATAGACTATCTAAATGGAAAAGGATTGCAGAGTTCTGTGCTGAGGGAGAATCTGGGTGTCCTTGTGCATGAATCATGACAGGTCAGTATGTAGGTACAGCACATAATTAGAAAAGCTTTTAGGAAGTAATCATTACTGTTTTAAAACCAGAGTGACTCATTTAAAACATCTATTTATAATATTCATTAAAGGTTAGCCATTTTTTTTCTCTCAGAAGGCTGGGAGTCTTTCGAAATGTCTTCCTGAAAAAGTGGTGGAATCAGATCCCTTGAATATTTTTAAGGCAGCAGTAGATCAATTCTTGTTAAGCAAGGAAGTGAAAGATTATCATGATAGCTAGGATTGCAAATTTGAGACCATAAGACCATAAGACATAAGAGCAGAAATTAGGCCATTTGGCCTATCGAATCTAATCCACCATTCAATCATGGCTGATAGGTTTTTCAACCCCATTTTCCTGCTTTCGCCCCATAAGCATTGATCCCCTTAGCATTCAAAAACTTATCTACCTCTCTTTTAAATATACTCAATGACCTGGCCTCCACAGCCTTCTGTGGCAATGAATTCCATAGATTCAGCACTCTCTCGCTAAAGAAGATTCTCCTTACCTCCGTTCTAAAAGGTCTTCCCTTTACTCAAAGGCTGTGCCCTCGGGTCCTCGTCTCTCCTGCCAATTGAAACATCTTCCTAACATCCACTCTATCCAGGCCATTCAGTATTCTGTAAGTTTCAATCAGATCCCACCTTCATCCTTCTCAACTCCATCGAATATAGTCCCAGAGTCCTCAAACATTCCTCATATATTAAGCCTTGCGTTACTGGGATCATTCTCGTGAACCTCCTCTGGAACCACTCCAGGGCCAATATATCTTTCCTGAAGCATGGGCCCCAAAATTGCTCTCAATACTCTAAATGTGTCTCACTAGAGCCTTAGAAAGCCTCAGATGTACATCCCTGCTTTTATATTTTGGTCCTCTTGAAATGAATGATGACATTACTAACTACCAACTCAACCTGCAAGTTTACCTGAACAGAAACCTGGACTAAGACTCCCAAGTGCCTTTGCAATTCGAATTTCTGAATTTTCTCCCCTCTGCAAAATAGTTCATGCCTCTATCTTCCTACCAGAGTGCATGACCTCACACTTCCCCACATTGTATTTCATCTGCCACTTAATTGCCCACTCTCTTCACTTGTCTAAATCTTTCTGCAGCCTCCCTGCCTCCTCAATACTACCTGCCCTCCACCTATCTTTGTATCATCTGCAAACTTAGTCAGAATACCCTCAGTTTCTTCATCCAGGCCATTAATGTATAAAGTGAAAAGTTGTGGTCCCAGCACTGACCCTTGTGAAACACCACTGGCTTCCAACCTGAGAATGACCCTTTT
This sequence comes from Chiloscyllium plagiosum, assembly GCF_004010195.1. NCBI lineage: Eukaryota > Metazoa > Chordata > Chondrichthyes > Orectolobiformes > Hemiscylliidae > Chiloscyllium > Chiloscyllium plagiosum. The sequence continues at coordinate 32,173,415 of NC_057711.1, read as the reverse complement.
ATCCCCACTCTCTGCCTTCTACCAGACAGCCAATTGAGGTCACAATTATGATTGGTAGAGCAGGCTCGAGGACGTGAACAGCCCTTTCTTGCTTCTAATTTGTATGGTCCTATAGATGATGGTCAGTACAAGCAATTGATGAGCTTCAACCATCAAGTTCTGGATCTGACTTTGAGATCAGGAATTTCTGGTACCTCAGTGAAGGAACGGCATAGAAATAAGGCAAGTTGGGGTTTATAATGAGATGCAATTACAAGGAAATAAAGAGGCCACTGCTCAAAAGCAAGATTCTGGACTCACCAAATTAAAACTTAAGGGAAGAGTGGAAAATGTTTTCTTAACATTGAGATTTTTTTTTCATTCTAGCCATATCTTCCCAACTTTCTTAACATTGCCCTCACCAAATGAGTGTTGGGGCAGAGGTGTGGTTGGAGGTTGGTGGGAATTCTACCGATAGAAAATTTGTCATTACAAGTAGAAGTGGAGGAATTTTGAAATGGCAGAATTATATATACTGTAATTGAGATGGCACAACCATAAGTCAGAATGACAGATGTAAACATATTTCAAATTATTTTCATATTAATGGAAGAAAATCAGTAATATCAGATGTCAAATTGAATAATGTGGCTTTGGTTGCATAGGTATACACAGTAGCTGTTTTAACACCAGCAAATTCCCATAAATAGTAGCCAAATCAATGAAAAGCTGTTTCTTTTTGTATAGTTGTTGCATTAGTTAAGGGAAAAGTAATACCCAAGACACCAGGCCTTTATGCTCTTCTTCAACTAGTGCACTAGTTCACTAGTTGAAGAAAATTCAGCACAACTTCTGAGGACCAATTGCAATCACTGAAGAGGGCTGAATGCATTAGTCTGTAGAGATCAGAATTTCCAGCTCTTCCTCATACAATGCTATGGGATCAATATTAGGTTGCAAATGGTAAATGCTACTACTTTAAACATCTTTTTCTTCTGTACAGCTGTTTATTATAGTAAAAACAGAGTCAACAACTGGGGTTTGAATTCATAACCAGAGATTAATTACCCTCTTGAACCTGAATCTCGTTCCACAAGCAACAGAATGAATCAATTATGGCAATATCACCAGTAAGAAACAAATAAATAAACGATCAAACAACTATGAGAGGATTATATACATTTAAGTGAAATGTTTCTTCATTTTAATGAAGATGGGCATAATTCCATGCAGTCTTGAAATTGCTTTTGGGGTTATTCATGATAAGCTTTCAGCACATTTTTCTGTCTGTTTTATTAGTAGAAATAAAACTAACTTACTTAAAATAAATAGTGTAATAGCAGAATTAAATTAGGAGGTAGAAGATCATCACATGAATATGTTAGGTGTTTATCTCCCTAATATTGCAAACAATAATCCTTCAGTGTTCAAGAAACCACAAGCAGTTTGTTCCTAACTGTCTCAAATTACAAGAATATAGAATTATTTATTTCTGTGGAAGATCTCCACATAGAGAATTAACTGGTTTGTTCTCTCCACAAATGCTGACTAGCTATATGTTTCCAGCTTTTAATCATTTCAGATTTCCAGCCTCTGCAGTATTTTGCTTGCTGCTTAAATATATTAACCTGTTTGGTTTATCGATGCAGCAATATCCTGGGTGCAATTGCGCGTGACTGACTAGCTAATGCATCCCACATTATCTGTGGAGACTAAAGAAGAAGACAAGTAGTGCTGAAACTGAGTGCAGCTATCATTATTGCAGAAGTATTGTAGCTGACAATCTGTAATTCTGTCTTTATACTGCACCTTGGTTCTGGCACCGTGTTGCCATGCTAGCACCAAAAATACCAATTGAGCAATGCTGGCAGTGTCTCACAGATTTAGAAAGTAACTCAAAGATAAAAATCACTTTGGCAGCAGTCTGCACATAAGCCATAGATCTTTGTTTTCTGTCTCACACTTTATTTTCAATAATCTATTATCATTTTTCTGAGGTCCTGACAGTAACTGGTGAAATTGTAATATAAAAACACTTGTTTGAAATTCTTCTCTTGGTCACTCGGGAAAACACTGAAGCCAATAATCACATGGATTAACCCATCCACTAATATCATTGAGTTTCAGATGAACATGCTAGACTTTCACAAAATAATAGATTCAGGATTGTGGAAATGTAAGTACCCATTGTATTAGTCAAGAATGCAAGGCTAATATACTATTAATATGCTATTCTGAAAAACAGATTGATAAAGAAAAAAAAAGTAGAGTATTAACAGAATGCACTAAAGTAAAATGATTTTAACTTTTCAATGTAATGTTAATTTGTCTCCAGCATGACACCTTTACTTGATGTGGCAATGCTTGCATTATCCCTGTAACATAAGAAATTAGGCAAGGTTAATATGGTATTGAAGAATCCAAGTGGTATTTTTACAACTGACTATTATTTATAATTAATACATACATAGATACATAAGTGTCTACGCTAGTATTAAGCTATTTGGTTACATGCTCTGAGTGGAATTTCATGCTTAAAGTGATCTGAGTTAAGATGGCAAAAGATTACTTCTCAAGTCCATCTTGAATGGGAGATCTCTTACTTTAAAACTGTTCTCCTAGGTTTAGAATTTCTGGTGATGGGAAACATCCTTTCAGCATCTATCCTGTTGAGCCCTTTCATAACAATTTAAGTTTCAATTGGACAACTTTCATTTCCCTAAACTCCAATAAGTATAAGCCCAAACTGCTCAATCTTTCCTCAAAAGACAAACCCCTCAGCTGATCCTGAAGACCCTTTTCTGAAAAGCTTCCAATATGAGTAGGAGTGTTCAAAGTTTGTGAGAAGATTTGTAGCTCGGGTGCTCGTTGCTGTGGTTCTGTTCGTCGAGCTGGAAGTTTTTGTTGCAAACGTTTCGTCCCCTGGCTAGGTGACATCCTCAGCACCAAAAACTTCCAGCTCGGCGAACAGAACCACAGCAATGAGTAGGAGTGGTCTCACCAACATACTGAACACTTGCAGCAAGACTTGCCTACTTTTAATCTTTACCCTCCCCTTCCAAAAAAGGCTAAACTTCCATTTGCCTTCCTGATGACTTGCTGGCCCTACATGCTCTAATTTCTCTATCACAGAGTGCTGTTGGGGGCAACTTGTTAGATATTTTCAAGAGGGAGCTGGAAGTGGCTCTTACAGCTAAAGGGATCAAGGGGTATAGGGAGAGGGCAGGAATGGGATGCTGAATTTGCATAATCAGCTATGATCATATTGAATGGTGGTGCAGGCTCAACGGGCCAAATGCCCCACTCCTGCACCTATTTTCTATGTTTCTATGTGACAAGGATATCACGATCCCTCTGAATTCCAGCATTCTGCACCTCTCACCATTTGCTGTGCTTCCTGCTAAAATGAACAACCCCATTATTCCCACGTAATATTTTATCTGTTGAAGTTTTACAGCTCAATCTACATCTTTTTTGCATCTCTTATGTTCTCCTCACAAGTTTCTTAACTATCTATCTTTGTATCATCAGCAAGTGTGGCAAAAATACTGTTGGTCTATTCATCCAACTCATTGACATGGAATATAAATGGTTCAGGTCACAGAACTGATTGATGTCATATTCTACTCATTAGAGTTTGCCAACTGGAAAATTGTTGTGTTTTTCTTCTCCTTGTCCTTAGTTGGTAGATAAACATCAAGGCATCAACCACACACAAGGAATTGTTTAACACAAAGTATGTACATTAATTTATTAAGGAATTAAGAAGTTGGTAGATGTATTAAGCAATTTGAGAATCATTCCTGAGTTTGTAGTGTCAGAACAAACTGTAATGTTTATAATTCTTCAGTGCTCGGGCACCACCCAATATCCAGGGAAGACTGAAAGATCACCAGTGCCTCTGCAATTTTCTCTCTTACCCTCTTCAATATCCTTGAATGTGTATCATATGGATCTGGTGCCTTGTCAAGTTAAGTATCATCAGCTTGTTCAATAGTTCCTCCTTATCAATTCTGAACCTCCTAGTGACTTGAGTTTCCTCCTCAGCAACCAAGTAATATTTGCTTCCTTGGTAAAGACAGACACAAAATATTCATTTAATACTTTAGCTATATCCCTGCCTTCATGTACAAACCTTCTTTTTGGTTCTCGACCAGTTCTATTCAAACTTTTGCTATCTATGTGCAGAGAGAAGACATTTGTTCTCAGTTTTTTTTGTCATTAGTTTCTTTTGTTTCTTCCTTATCTTAATTTATATCTCATTTTTATGGAATTAGAGAGTCATACAGCACAGAAACAGTCCCTTCAGTTCAACTCGACCAGGTCAGGTCAATCAAGGTTGCATGCCCAAATAGTCCCACTTGCCTGCATTTGATTCATATCCCTCTAAACCTTTCCTAAACATGTACCTGTCCAAATGTCTTTTAAATGTTGTAACTGTACCTGCATCTGTCAGTTTTTCTGGCAGCTTATTCCAATTACAAACCACACTCAGTGTGAAAAAGTTAAATCTGGCCATGTTAAATCTTTCTTCTCTCACCTTAAAGTATTCCTCCCAGTTTTGAACTCCCCCACCCTAGGGAAAAGACCTTTGCTATTCAGCTTATCTACGCCCCTCATGGCTTTATAAACCTCTGTAAGGTCACCCCTCAACCTCCTATGCTCTAGTGAAAGAAATAGCAGCCTACCCAGCCTCTCCTTGTAACTCAAGCCCTCTATTCCCAACAACATCCTAATAAATCTTTTCTGAACCCTCTCCAGTTTAATAACATCCTTCCTATTTCATCCTGGCCGCTGTGGATTTGGTTTGCCCTACCTATTTCATTTCAGAAAGCATATCTTGACAGTATCCAAACCATCTTTTCTTTGAAGGTAACCCATTATGCAGCAACAGTTTTATTCACCAAATTTCGAATCCTGCCCAGGAGCATTCTTGTCCATTGAAGTTAGCACTCTGCCAGTTGTTTATTCATACTCTGGATTGTCTATTGTCCTTTATTATCATCATCCTAAACCTTATAATACTTTAATTACTGTCCTCTACATGCTCTCGCACTGACACTTGATCTATTTGGCCAACTTCGCTCTCGATAATCAATTCTATCTGTGTCACTTTTTTTGTTGCGCTGAACACATGTGCTACAGAGAATTCTTCTGAACACAATCTAAAAATGCATGCCTTTCACCACCCTTAACATTAGCAGTTTGTAGATTAGATTACTTTACAGTGTGGAAACAGGCCCTTCGGCCCAACAAGTCCACACCGACCCGCCGAAGTGCAAATCACCCATACCCCTACATTTACCCCTTACCTAACACTATGGACAATTTAGCATGGCCAATTCACCTGACCTGCACATCTTTGGACTGTGGGAGGAAACCGGAGCACCCGAAGGAAACCCACGCAGACACGGGGAGAATGTGCAAACTCCACACAGTCAGTCGCCTGAGGCGGGAATTGAACCCGGGTCTCTGGCGCTGTGAGGCAGCAGTGCTAACCACTGTGCCACCGTGCCGCCCACTTGAGTAATTAAAGCTCCCCATCATAACTACTTTTTAATGCTTTCACCTCTCAGTAATTTCCCTGCAGAATTGTTCCTCTATATCCTTCCCACTAGTTGGTAGTTTATAGACCTCATGGAACAATGTAACTGCAACTTTTTGTTCCTTAGATCCAGCTAAAACAATCTTTCTTTAGCACTGTTCTACTTTCCTTAACAAATACCATCATCCCTCCACTTTATCTTCCTTTCCTATGTTGTGTTAACACCCTACAATTCATTCCCTTCCTTCAGCCCAAGTCTCTGTTATCTCCACAATATCATAATTCCACATGGCAATCTGTGCTATAACTTGCTATCTTATTTACTATGCTCCATCCATTCACCAACATCCAGTATAAGTCTGATTAGAAATGGTTTAATTTCTCCCTTACTCCAAATCTATATATTAACTCACAATGCTGCATTTTAGCGTAATCTGTTTCTCCCAGTATTTTTTTAGGTTTAGATTAGATTCCCTACAGTGTGGAAACAGGCCTTTCAGCCCAACCAGTCCACACCGATCCTCTGAAGAGCAACTCACCCAGACCCATTCCCCTACATTTACCCATGTACCTAACACTACAGGCAATTGTATCACTCTCTAATATTTTCCCTGAGTACCAAACTCCTACAGGGTTAGTTTAAAGTAATCCCTACAGCATGAGTAAAACACCCCAAAAGGATTCACTCCCAGTTCTGTTCAGGTGCAAAATGCTCAGCTTATTACAGGTGCCATCATCCCCAGAACCAAGTCAAGGAATTTGAACCTCATCCACCCTGCATCATCTTTTCAGATATGTATTTATCTGTCCTATTTGTGTTCTATTTCTGTACTGTCTTGCATGCAATACTAAGAGTAATCCAGAGATTATCTCTTTTGAGTTCCTGCTTGTTAATTTTCCAGTTAGCTCCCTAAAGACAGGATTGTATTCCCCTTCCCTTCTACATCGTTATTACCAACGTAGACTGTAATATTTAGCTGATTACCAGCCCCCAGAGAATCCCCATAGTCAGTTGAATCTCAGATGGCGATGAAACAGACTACAGAAGGGACGTGGAAGATCTGGAAAAGTGGTGCACTAAGAACAACCTAGCTTTCAGTGCCAGCAAAGCCAAGGAACTCCTTATTAACATTCGGTGGGATGTTAATCATGCTCCCCTATACATTAACAGCATAGAGATGGAACAAGTGAAGAGTGTCAAGCTCCTGGGAGTGGTCATCTACAACAAGCTTTCTTGGACTCTTCATGTGGACACACTGGTTACAAAGGCCCAACAACGTCTCTTCTTCCTCAAGCAGCTGAGGAAATTTGGCATGACGGCGAATACCCTTGCCAACTTTTATAGGTGTGCCATTCTGGATGTATCACCTACCTGGTATGGCGACTGTACCATTCAAGGTCAGAGACGGTTACAGAGAGTGGTGAACTTGGCCCGGACAATCACAAAGGCCAACCTCCCATCTATAGAATCCATCTACCAGGCCCGCTGTCAAGGAAAGGCTGCCAGCATTCTCAAAGATCCATTCCACCCTGGCAATGTTTTTCTACAACATCTACCATCGGGGAGAAGGTACAGAAGCCTGATCACAAGTACCAGCCGGTTTCGAAACAGTTCCTACCCGACTGTTGTTAGAATACTGAATGGACTCACAAACTCCTAGCATTCACCTGTACCTGTGTTTTTGTTTTTGCTGCTGTTTACCTATTATTTGCTTATCTATGCGACTTAACTCTGTGATCTGTCTGTATTGTTTGCAAGGCAAAACTTTTCACTGTGCGTCAGTACACGTGACAATAAATTCAATTCAATTCAATTTAATCTCCTGCAGCTGCTCTGTGATGTTCTTGATCTTGGCATCAGCGAGAAGAAAGTGAGGACTGCCAGTGCTGGAGATCAGAGTTGAAGAGTGTGGTGCTGGAAAAGCACCGCCAGTCGGGCAACATCCGAGGAGCAAGAGAATCGATGTTTCGAGCATAAGCTTCCTGATGAAGAGCTTATGCTCAAAACGTTGATTCTTCTGCTCTTCAGATGCTGCCGGATTGACTGAACTTTTCCAGCACCGCACCCTTCGACCTGGCATCAAAGAGGCAACATACCATTCTGGAGTCACATCAGTGGCTGCAGAAACATTTGCCTATTCCCAAACTAATGGATCTCCAAATCATTACTGCTCTTCGACAAGTCTTCCTTCACTCCTGTACAGCTGCCGCACCCATAGTATTGTGGGCCTGAAACTTGTTGGCCTGTCTGAGAAACCTACATCCTCACCAGCATCCAGAATAGAAAACAGATTCTCGAGCGGGACCTTGCACTACCTGACTGGTTCTCTTGAACGGTCTCGTGGTCATCCATAAGACCAGAAGAGATAGGAACAGAAATAGGCTATTCAATGGGTTCATGGCTGGTCTGATCAATTCCACTTTCCTGACTTTTCGCATAACCCTTGATTTCCTTACTGGTTAAAAATCTGTCCATCTTAGCTTTGAATATATTTTATGATACAGCCTCAATGGCTCTCTGTGGTAAAGAATTCCATAGATTCACTAGCCTCTGAAGGAAAACAATTCCTTATCATCTCTGCATTAAATGTACAACCACTTCTTCTGAGATAGTATCCTCTAGTCCTAGATTCTCCCATAAGGGTAAACCTCTCCTCATAATTCAGTCCCTTATACATGGCATCAGCCTAATGAACCTTCTCTGGACTGTCTCCAATGTCTTTTCTTAGATAAGAGACTCAAAATTACTCACAGATTTTTAGTTGTGATCTGACTCATGCCTTGTACAGTTTTAGCAAAACTTCCCGAGCTTTACATTCCATTCCCTTTGAAATAAAAACTGACATTCCATTTGGCTTCTCTCTTACCTGCTGAATTTAGATGCTAGCTTTCTGTGATTCATGGATGAGGACTCCCAAGCTGCAGAAGCTTGTTCTGTAGCTTTCTGCAGTCTTTCTCCATTTAAACCCAATTCCTTCTCTGCCAGCATGCTCCTATACTGCACTGTGATGACATCTCTGAATGTGCTATCCATCTAACTCTCAACCTCATAGAAGTAACACCGTGACTCCAGCCTTGACTCAAGTTCCAACACCGAGGTTTCTGGTTCTGCTGCTAGTGGCACAGTGTGTATTCATCTAAGTCCCTGCTGGCCAGGCAGTGGGAATTCTGTATGGCTGAACTTCCCTTCCATAACTTAAGTTTATTTTGTACAACAATATTTATAAACAAACTACATTAATTAACCTACAGTTTTACAGTCATGCTTTTGTTTGAAAGGTTGTTAAGAAACTCAGCCCTGTTTTGCAGTTTTTGCAACTCCGAAAGGCTGACAAAGATAAAAACATCCCATTCAATACTCAATTTTGTCAAAAAATGCTAGCACATAGTCCAGACCTCTACATCACTGAATGTGAGGAAGAAATCTTGGCAGTTGGCATCCATTGTATTAATGTTTGTGGAGCATTTTTGACACTGAATATATTAAGGGGAGATTATGACTTAATGTTAATGTCATTTGGCAAGTAATCCAGAATTCTATACCAACACTCTGGGGCACAGGTTCAAATCCAACCATAGCTGATGGTGAATTTTTAATGCAATAAAAATTTAGAATAAGAGGAGCACATCACTCTATTAAAGGCCATCTTTCCTCTTTCACAACCTTCAGACCCAGAAGATAGCAGCGTCTCATTGCTGTAAAAAATACTGGTCCAGGCTAACTTAATACTTATGGCTTATATTTTTAAAATTGAATCGCGAGACAGATCTCATTAAAACATGTAATCAAGAAAGAACCCACTCTACTCACTATTGTAGATTTACAGCAAGGCTTAATGTGAGCATGTAACCACTGTTGATTGTCAGAAAAGCCCATCTGGTTCACTAGAGTCATAGTCATAGAGATGTACAGTACAGAAACAGACCCTTCAGTCCAACTTATCCATGACGACCAAATATCCTAACGTCATCTCGTCCCATTTGCCAGCACTTGGCCCATATCCCTCTGAATCCTTCCTAATATCCATCTTGATGCCTTTTAAACATTGTAATTGTATCAGCCTCCACCACTTCCTCTGGCAGCTCATTCCATACACACGCCATCCTCTGCATGAAAACGTTGCCCCTTAGGTCCCTTTTTAAGTTTTCCCCTCTCACCCTAAACCTATGCCCTCTAGTTCTGGAATCCCCCACCCCAGGGAAAAGACCATGTCTATTTATCCTATCTATGCCCCTTATGATTTTATAAACCTCTACAAGGTCATCCCTCAGCCTCCAACACTCCAGGGAAAACAGCCCCAGCCTATTCAGCCTCTCCCTGTAGCTCAAATCCTCCAATCCTGGCGACATTCTTGTAAATCTTTTCTGAACCCTTTCAAGTTTCACAAACCTGCACAGTCACTGCCTTTGCTGTTTGAGTTCAAGTGTCTCTGGACATCGGAATGTGTCTAGGAAAAATTAACAAACAGTGAAATTCACAGCTGATCTTGGAGGAACCTGTGTGGGAGGGCTCACTGCACTAGAACAGATAAGTGTATAGTTTTTATGTGTAGCCTTGCTGTAAATCTACAATAGTGAGTAGAGTGGGTTCTTTCTTGATTACTTGCTTTATTGAGATCTGTCACTTGATTAAATATTAAAAATTTAAGCCATAAATATTAAGTTAGCCTGGAGCAGTGTTTTTTAGAACAATTAAATGCTGCTATTTTCTGGGTCAATAGGTTGTGAAGGAGCAAAGATGGCATTCAATAGGGTGATGTGCTCTTCCGTCAGATGTAGGAGTTTAGGGAGAGTTTCAATGTTACTGGTGATTATATCTAGAGGAGTGTCTTTGGTTGCGAATCCTATCATAATGCATGGATCGGTTGGAGTGACAGCTACAGGCAATAAGGAATTTACAAGTGCTAAGGGGTGTGATGGATGGCAGTTTTAGTAAGGGAGAAAAGCTGCAGATACAGTCAGGTAGATGGGTTAACTCCAGGAAAGATAGGAGGGGTAGGCAGGTAGTACGGGAGTCTTCTGTGGCTATCCCTATCTCAAACAATTATGCTGTTTTGGAAAATGGAAGAGGTATTGGACTCACAGGGAAATGTAACATGAACAGCCAAGTTTCTAGTATCGAGACAGGCTCTAAGGTAATGAGGGGTATGTCAGGTTCTAAGCAATCGATTGTGATAGGGGATTCCCTACTCAGAGGCACAGACAGATATTTCTGTGGCCAGCAGTGAAAAATCAGAATAGTGTTTTGCCTCCCTGATGTCAGGATCAAGGATGTCTCAGAGAGGGTGCAAAATGTTCTCGAAGGAGAGAGGGACCAGCAGGAGATCATTGTATGCAATGGAACTAATGACATAGGAAGGGATTTTGAAGGAAGAATATAAAAAGTTAGGCAGGAATTTCAAAAGGACGTCCTCGAGGATACTATTAACTGGATTACTCCCTGAGCTAGTGAGAGTAGGAATAGGAGGAAAGAGCAGATGAATGAATGGCTGAGGAGCTGGTGTATGGGAGAAGGATTCACATTTTTGGATCATTGGAATCTCTTCTGGATAGAAATGACCTGTACAAGAAGGACAGATTGCGCCTGAATTGGAAGGGGACTAATATACTGGCAGGGAGATTTGCTGGAGTTGCTTGGGAGGATTTAAATGAGAAGGGGGTTGGGTTGAGACCCAGGGAAATAGTGAAGAAAGAGATCAATCTGAGACTGGTACGGTTGGGAAAAGGAGTGGGTCAAACAGTCAGGGCAACAGGGACAATACTGGGAACAAGGTAGAACTAATACATGAAATTGCATTTATTTCAATGCAAGAGGCCAAACAGAGAAGGCAGATGGACTCAGGGCATAGATTAAGAACATGGGATTGGGATATCATAGCAATTAAAGAGATGTGGCTCAGGGATGGACAGGACTGGCAGCTTAATGTTCCAGGATACAAATGCTATAAGAAGGATAGAAAGGGGGGCAAGACAGGAGAGAGAGTGACATTTTTGATAACGGAGATATTCCTGTGGATGCATCCAGGGAAGTTATTTGGGTGGAACTGAGAAATAGGATGGGGATGATCACCTTATTGGGATTGTATTATAGACACCCCCAACATGCAGCAGGAAATTGAGAAACAAATTTGCAAGGAGATCTCAGTTATCTGTATGATTAATAGGATGGTTATGCTCAGGGATTTTAACTTTCCAAACATAGACTGGGACTGCCATGGTGTTAAGGGTTTAGATGGAGAGGAATTTGTTATGTGTACACAAGAAAATTTTCTGATTCAGTATGTGGATGTACCTATTAGAGAAGTTGCAAACGTTGACCTACTCTTGGGAAATAAAGCAGGGCAAGTAACTGAGGTGTCAGTTGGGGAGTACTTTAGTTTTAAAATAATGATGAAAAAGGTTGTGATGTGGATGTGAACATAGGAGGTATAGTTAGTTAGTGTGCAGATGACACCAAAATTAGAGGTGTAGTGGACAGCGAAGAGGGTTACCTCAGAGTACAACAGGATCTTGATCAGATGGGCCAATGGGCTGAGGAGTGGCAGATGGAGTTTAATTTAGATAAATGTGAGGTGCTGCAATTTGGAAAAGCAAATCAGAGCCAGACTTACACACTTAATGGTAAGGGCCTAGGGAGTGTTGCTGAACAAAGAGACCTCGGAGTGCAGGTTCATAGTTCCCTGGTAGATAGGTAGATAGGATATGAAGAAAGGGTTTGGTATGCTTTCCTTTATTGGACAGAGCATTGAGTATAGGAGTTGGGAGATCATGTCGTGGCTGTACAGGGCACTGGTTAGGCCACTTTTAGAATATTGCTTGGTAATGTCCTTTAGGGAGGGGAAACAACTGTCCTTACCTAGTCTGGCCTAAATGTGAATTCAAATCCATAACAATGAATCCGCAGCACTCTTAACCACACTTGGGCAATTAGGTGTAGCTTTAAATGCTAGCCTAGTCACTGATACCCTCTCCCATTAAGAATAAAAATGAACAATTAAAAAATGATACAGTTGCAACAGCAGCTTTGAATTGTTGCATGTTAAGCAATGTGAGACATCCTAAAAGATGTTCGGCGTGGATTGATTGGACTGAAGGGTCTGCTTCCATGCTGTAAAAATCTATGACTCTACATTAAAAGGTGCTACATGATCCTCCTTTAATTAAAGATTTTTTTAAAAAAACATTTCCACTGTCTGAGCCCTTTGATCTTGTCAAAGCCACTGAGTATAAAATAGATTTTAACATATCACTAATAGTTCTGCTGAAGAATTTAGTTTAATGTAACAGAAGTGTTGCTAATATCACGATTTCCCTTTGCTGTCTATGACCTTGCTCAGTTACTGAATAGTAGTCTCTGATGTGACCTCAGTTGTCTGTGTGTCCTTTCATCATCAAATATCAATGATTCCTACATAATCAAATCCAAATCAGGAAAAATAGTTAATTGCAATGGGTATCAAAAGTCTGGGGATATGCTGCAATATCCTAATTTGCTTTATTCCTCAGAAGGAATTTTCATCACACAAATAGTTCTTTGGTATTCAGAGAGTTCTGAGTATACGCTTCTTAAGCTGATGAAATGGTAACTGGTGTAACTGAATAGAAATGTGTTAGCCTCAGTGGATTAAACACATAATCAGGCTCCTTAACTATTGGAATAATAGGCTCCATCTTTGCAACATGTTACATTATTGTACTTAATTTATTTTACTTTAACTTTCACTGCCTGTTGTCAAAACGACTGCAAATGGAATGAAAAGGACAACATTTCGATAAAGATGTTGGTAATCACATTTGCTTTTATTTTCCTGCAGTTGTTCTGCTGCCTCGTGTTTCACACATAGCATGTCAAATCGCCCCCAAAAAACAAATTCTACAGCAGTAGAGAGGCATTCACACTTCAGTGACTATTGATTTATTTCATTTATTGACACAAGATGGACTTGAGGTAAGCACTTAGTTCCTCCATTTCCAGTATTCTCCAAGCTGTGGTTCCGAGTAATCAGAGCAGTATTCCTAAACACATTGGGTCAACGTCTGCTATGGTTCCCTCATCACTGTGTGAAAAATTACTTAATGAAGAATAGGTTGCACAGACCTCACAAATTAATTGGTTGGGGCGAGACTGAAACTAATTGTTAGAGTTATATAATATATTCTGCACCTGTTTACATGCAAACCATAGCTGGTAGCTGTAGATCTTGAAACTGGTGAAAGCAAAAAAGCCAATGACTCAGATTTAACAAGAAAGAAAATAATCCTGTGGTTCTCAGCACACAGTGTTATTCAGGAATATATCAGTCAGCTGCTTCTGGGCATGTGCAGGCAAACAGTTGCTGTCCATTTTGCCTTGCTCCACCGCAAGCTTTGTTACACCAGTACCTCACCAGGAGACATAGCATTCAAATACATGAATGCTGTAAAAATGCTGTGTTTAGACACAAATACCTCAAAAGGCACCTTAAGATCACAGGTGTCCATTCAAGTCTAAGCAAATATTTTACTGAATATTATTTTATAGACAGAATGCAGAATTCTACAGTACAGAGGGATCTGGATGTTCCCACACATGGGATTCAAAAAGTTGACATGCCGGTGCTGGGAGTAGTTGGGAAGGCAATTGGGATGTTGATGTTAGTTTTCTTTTGCCAGGAGGATAGAGTTAGAGTGAAGGAAGTCTTGCTAGAGCTGTACATGCCATGAGAGTACACCTGGATTGCTGCACATCGTTCTCATATGATTTTCTTTCTAAAGAGGTTTATCAATCTTTGAAATTCTTTACCCCAGACAGCATAGGAGGATGAATTATTGAATATTTTCAATGCTGAACTAGATAGATTTTTATATACTAGAGAATTAATGATAGTTGTGAGGCAGGATAGTGGAGTTAAAAGTGGAGCCATAATGAGATCAGCTATTTTTCCTTTAATCCTTCATAGAAAGAGGTCATTGCTCACAAGGCTGGCATTTATTGCCAATCCCTAATTGTCCTTGAGGTGCATGACTTGCCAGCTTTTCAGAGAGCAGTTAAGCGTTAACTGCATTGCTGTGGTCTGAAGTTACATGTAGGCCAGACCAGGTGAGGACAGCAGATTTCCTTTCTTAAAGAATAATAATAAACCACGTGAGATTTAACATATATTGGAGATAGTTCCATTGTCACCATTATTGTCACTAGCTTTCAATTCCAGATTTATTAACTGAATTTAAACTCCATTAACTGCCATGGATGGGTTTCAAATACATGGTGCCGGAACATTAGCCTGGTCCTCTAGATTACTCATCAGTGACATTACCACCAAGTCATCATTTCCCCCAAGCTATGTTTTTAATGGTGGGTGAGTGGACTAATCATAATCCTATATTTTTTCTTTCTTAAGTGATTTATTTTAATGTGATAAGTCTTAATTACCAACAAACTAAAAAAAAACTGACACTGAAAATTTCCAAATACATATACGGAGTCTCATCCCTTCTAACTTGAGCTGTTTTTGGTGATGATCAAAAATCTTTTATTTATCTGACCCTTTTATCTTGATCTCTCTCTCTCTTAATTCCACCTTTCTTTCCCTTTCTTAATTTCCTTTACTGTACGTTGCTTTCATTGAATTAAATACTCTAATTTACACTTGCCATGTTAGCTTTAGCATGGATTCTTCATTTTGATTGGTTGAGGAGACAGACCATTGCCTGCCATGGTGTTAGGCATCCCCTCTAAGAGATTCCCTGCAGACAATGCTGTGTGTTATAAAACTCCCAGAAACCATAAGCTGCACAAATGATCAGTAAGCAACTGTAAGCACAATCAACACTAAACACTGTTCACTAACTTCAAAATCCGGTCATTGTTATTTATTGCTAACTAGAAAACCTGAATCATATACTATAGCTGTTATTTGTAATAATTAATACCCAACAAACAAGCCCATAAACACAATTTCTTATAAAATCTTCAGTAGTTTAAGAATCTTTATTGTAAATAGTTATTTGGTAGTACATAACTTGAATATTGCTGGAAAAAGATGTATTTTGTTAAAGCTTATCATTTTGACTTTAACAAGACAATTTGCAATAATATCAATTTAAAGGGACACCTCCATTCTGATAGTATATGGAGTTTTGGTTAGGTCGGTTTGGTGCAATGCACAGGTCTGGTCTCCATTTTATAAAGTGGATTATTGAGGCACAACAAAGAGGCACCAAAGAATGCACATACCAAAGTATTATACCAGAACTGAGAAGGTATACATGACAAGAATGCTTGAACAGGCAGTGATACATTTCTCTTTTAAAAAAAAAACGACAGCTGATGGAGATAGATGTAGAGAAGACATTTCCATTGTGAAGGGTCAAAAAAATCAGGGCTATAAATAATTGAAAATTACTGTTAATTACAACAGAGAATTCAGGAGAAAGTTCTTTGCCCAAAGACCATTAGAACATGGAGCCCACACCCACAAGGAGTAATGAAGACAAATAGTTTAATCCATTTAAGTTGAATCTAGACAAGTGGAGAGAAATAAATAGTTGGATATATCGATGGAGTCAAGTGAAGAAAGGAGGAAGTGGCTTATACTCAGGCGAAGTATAAATACTGTCATGGATCTGTTGGGTCGAATGGCATGTTTCTCTGTTACAAAAAGCAATAAAGGAAAGAATTCTATTTATTAATGTGACCTAATCTTGAAACAATGTTCAACCACAGCATATGATTTATTAACATTTTGTGTTGCCATGGTATACTTATTTTGAAGCTATGGGTAAGGGCAGAGAGAAGCAATGATCTCACAAGCAAATGTTTTTAAAAACAAGAGGCAAACCAGGATAATACTGTGGATGCTGTAAATCTGAAACAAATGCAGGGGGCTTGGGGGGATAACAGCAGGTCTGGCAGCCGGAGAGAGAGAACAGAGTTTCAGTATTTTGAGTCTGATATCACTCTTCTTCGGTAAACAATGATTTTGCATGTTTAGAGCAATACAGGTGATGTCAATGACTGTTTTAAAGAGAAGAATCCTTTTAAATTTAAAAAAAATATGCAATTAAACATAGAACAAATATATCACACTCTCATGATCAGATGTGCCATGTATAATTTACACTGTGGCAGACTTCTGTAAAGTATTCATGAAGGAAGTCAATTAGAAGATCAAACTGTGACATAACCCACTGTCCCTGAATGTAAGGTAACATTATTCCCAATATATCTCATTCAATCCCATTTTTGCTAAATGTAATCCTTCACTTTTCTCTGCCAAGATTACTAAACGCATCAATACATCCCCTCAAAATCCTTCTTTCTAAAGTCAAATATTTCTACTGTGTGCATTCCAATTTCCAGTGTTTCATTTTAAATCTCCCCATAATTAATTGCTGGCAGCAAGCACTCCTGGTTTCTGACCTGCTCTGATATCTTCTAGTTTTTAACTCATTATGGAATCTGCTAGTGCCATATCCAAAGTGGTTTCCTGAAGCATTCGTTTCACATAAAATCCAACATGGATCATTTAATTGCACAAACATTATTGGCAAGATACAACTGGTTTGTGATTCTGACAGGAGAATTATGATTTTGTGGAAACTTGGATGCCCCAGGTTTGCAATCTATTGGTTAAACCTTCAAGGGTACCGTTTATTCATGGCATTGCTCTGAGACCTTGTTGGCTGCATTTGGGGACTTCCCCGCAGATTTTACCTTGTAATCTAAAAGGCTGCATGGAAACATATCTGCCAAAAACACATGTTGTTCTTACTTTGGATCCAAAATAGATGCTGAAGATCTCAACACTGGTAATTAATCCCAGGAAAACCAATACCCTTTTTTCGTAGAGCCTACTGAACACTATACTAAACTTGCTAATGTTGACGTGTTTTCTAAAATAAAACAAGGAACTGCAGATGCTGGAAATCAGAAACAAAGACAGAAATTGCTGGAAAAGCTCAGCAGGTCTGGCAGCATCTATGGAGGAGGAGAATCGACGTTTCGGGCATAAGCCCTTCTTCAAGAATGAGGAGGGTGTGCCAAGCAGGCTAAGATAAAAGGTAGGGAGGAGGGACTTGGGGGAGGGGCGTTGGGAATGCGGTAGGTGGAAGGAGGTTAAGGTGAGGGTGATA
>NC_057711.1:32150147-32155421 GCF_004010195.1 Chiloscyllium plagiosum | reverse complement strand
CCCTCCTCCCTATCTTTTATCTTAGCCTGCTTGGCACACCCTCCTCATTCCTGAAGAAGGGCTTATGCCCGAAACGTCAATTCTCCTTCTCCTTGGATGCTGCCTGACCTGCTCCGCTTTTCCAGCAACACATTTTTAAGCTCTGATCTCCAGCATCTGCAGTCCTCACTTTCTCCTAGCATCTACGGAGATAAAGCAGAGTTACCATTTCAGGTTCATTGACCCCTCAGAACTGATTGTAACAAAAAAAATTGTTATTTATGCTGAAGATAGGGTGGGGGGACAAGCAGAAAGAATAAACAATAGGTGGAATTGGAACCCAGAGACAGAACAGCAATTAGGCAGACAAACGCAGAGATAATGGTAATGCTCTGAACACTTTCTCCCATGTCCTTACTCTAACCTCCATACACCAGGCCTTGTCATCACATGGGCTGCTACCACACACACCTATTCACAGCTACTAATGGTCCCCATTAGCAGCTATTCATTATCCCAGGCTGACTTTTACTCATTCCTTCATCTGTCCGATCATTGTTTTCTCTCTCTGGGCTCCATCTCTACTCATCGTTTACCCCACCCCCTTCACCTCACCCTATCTTCAGCATATATACCAACCGTTTTCTAGTTACAATCAATTCTGAAGAACATAAGAACATGAGAACCAGGAACAGGCATAGGCCGTCTGGCCCCTCCAGCCTGCTCCACCATTCAATAAGATCATGGCTGATCTTTTCGTGAGCTCAGCTCCACTTATCCACTCCCTCATCATAACCCTTAAATACTTTACTGTTCAAAACGTTATCTATCTTAGCTTTAAAAACATTTACTGAGGAAGCCTCAACTACTTCACTGGGCAGGGAATTCCATAGATTCACAACCCTCTGGGTGAAGAAGTTCCTTCTCAATTCAGTCCTAGATCTGCTCCCCCTAATTTTGAGGCTATGTCCTCTTGTCCAAGATTCACCTGCCAATGGAAACATTCTCTCTACTTCTTTCTTGTCTATCCCCTTCATAATTTTATATGTTTCCATAAGATCACCCTCATTCTTCAAAATTCCAATGACTATAATCTCAGTCTACTCAGTCTCTCCTCATAAGCCAACCCCCTCAACTCCAGAATCAATCTAATGAACATCCTCTACACTGCTCCATTGCTAGTACATCCTTTCTCAAGTAGGAGACCAAAATTGCATGCAGTGCTCAAGTAAGGAGACTTGCAGTGTAGCCTCACCAGCACCCTATACAGGTGGAACATAACCTCCCTGCTTTTAAACTCAATCCCTTTAGCAATGAAGGACAAAATTCCATTTGCCTTCTTAATTACCAACTGCATCTGCAAACCAACCTTCTGTGATTCATGCACAAGGAAACCCAGGTCCCAATGCACAGCAGCATACTGCAATTTCTTACCATTCAAATAATAATCTGTTTTACTGTTTGGTGGTGTGTAAATAAATTGTTTTACCTTTACTGCTATTGCTACTAAAATTGATGACTTCACATTTATTAACATTGTAATCCATCTGTCAGACCTGTGCCCACTCGCTTGAACTACCTATGGTCCTCTGCAAACTTGAACAGTTCTCTGCACTTTGCTCTACCACTCATCTTAGTGTCATCTGCAAACTTTGACACACTACACATAGTTCCTAACTTCAAATCATCTCTGTAAATTGTGAATAATTGCAGTCCCAACACTGATCCCTGAGGCACACTGAAGAAGAGTCACTGGACCCGAAATATTAACTTTGCTTTCTCTCCAGAGATGCTCCCAGAATTGTTGAATTTTTCCAGCAATTTGTGTCATTGCTTCTGATGTATTTTCTTTTCAGTTGCTTCCAGGTCTTAGGATTTCCTTTACAGATTGACAGGGTGCTATTCTGAGACTTGCCACACATCATGATTACAGTAGTTGCGTTTCTTGTACTGCTCGAAGTTCACAGACTCAGTCCAATTACTTTAATAACTGTGATTTGTGATGGGATAATGATTTTCACCCTTATCCATGCCAAGCATGTCTTTTTACAATTTTCTAGGGTTCTGAAATTATCAAATCAGTCAGATACATGCATGAATCAGAGAAAGTTAGATATTTGCCAAGCTAAAGGTGAATTGAAGTTATCAATCTTTCAGCAGCACAGGTGGCAGTAAATATGAATGCTGCGCTCAATTTCTCTGTTAGTGACTCATTTCACACTTACCCAGGGAGCATTACAGGTACCAGTCAGTTTTTCAGATCCAACAGTATTACCCAGATAGCAGCTGCTTTTGTTTTTTTTCATTCATGGTATGGGGGTGTTGCTAGTAAAGCCAGCATTTCTTGTCCATCTCTCCTTGCTCTTGAGAAGATTAAAAATCAGGTGCTCTATCTGTTTGTGTATGGTACACAAGTCTTATACAAGCATAGGTTTTATGCCATCGCAAGATTTCAGACGATGCATTTGCAAAATTAATCAAACTCTGAAACAAAGAAGAAGGGTTTAATTTTGTGGATGTCAGAGTTTGTGACATATATATAAGACTATACCATTCATCTCTTTGACAACTTCTTGAGATTTTAATATTACAACATTCACTAAACTAAGCATTTTATATTAAAGACATACAAGACACAGTAACTCTTAGGAATAAAGTGAGAAGAGAAAATAAAATCTTCTGACACAAACCTAAAAATAAGAGAATGAATCCATTTTATTATACAGCCAGAACAAAAATGTGTATATGGCAAGAAGAAGTGATTTAAAGGAAAGTGTAGTAGTTTTGGTTCAAGATAACTTAAAAGTTGTTGGAAGAAGAGTCTGAGGGGAAAGGCAGAGATACAGATAGTTAGTATGATTGATAGACAGATAGACACACAGACAGACATGCAAGGAAATGCTTGTAGTCTCATTTGATATTAAACTGGCGACCATCATATCTCTATCCTCCTGTATGGTTTCATCGAATCATTAAATTTATCACAAAGGCAGGTAGAAATGTGGAATACCCATACTAAAAAAGTTGTTTAGTTCAATTGAAAATGAGTTATGTTCTAGACGAGGCCAGATACCCTCAAAACATTTTAAGAAGGTAGCCCAGATCCTAACTTTTCTAATTGTTTTAGGCGGGTGTTAGGTAGCTATCCTAGGAGTGATGCAGCTGGCCAAACCACTTGGCTTCAAGTAAAACAGAATTTATTTACACACCACCGAGTGAAACACAAACAAAAGAAATTACAATAATAATGATTTGAAAATCCGACTGACACGATATCTCCCGCAACTTAACAAAGAGCCATTCCAATTTCCTGCAGCATCCCATAAACACACCCCTTGGCAAAAAAGATAAATTCAAACCCAGATTCATACAGGAGAGATTTTGGAGAGAGAAAATCAGCCAGGGATCAGTTGTTGAAGCATGGAACCTCTTTTCACTGTAGCTGCTTTTCTGTTCCCAGTGGTTTCTAACTGCTAAAACTAAACCAACCCAGAAAAATCCCCGAACTGGGAGAACTAGCCATTCCCCTTTCATTGTACAAGTGTTTTTTAAAAAAAAATCTAAAAACCCTTCTCTATGATTGTTGCCCTAGGCACTCTCCGGTAGCCATATTGGCACCTCTGCCTTTTACAACACCTTTTGTAAAAAAGCCAAGGACAACATAACCTTGTTAAAGGAGAAACATTCCCCCACCCCTTAAATAAACATGAACCATCAATATCCAAAGATGGCTTCATTTTAAAACCCCTTAATCTTTCAGTTAGTTCACGACATCACACATACATTACATTGACTATAATCATGCAAACATGCATTACTACATTCTATTTCAGTTCATTTACTTCTGCCATTGAACAACTCCATTTCTCATCCAAGTCGCGACAATGCGTTGGCAATCATATTTTCTCATCCTGCCACATGCACAATTTTCAAATTTGAATGGCTGTAATAATAAGCTCCATCTAAGCAGTCTAGAATTTCTGTTCTTAAGTTTCTCCAAAAACTTTAATGGGTTAATCAATGTATATGATTGCTTCAGATATACTACTGGTAACATAAATGTTAAAATTTTGTATCGGCAACACCAAACTCAATGCCTCCTTCTCAACTATTAATTATTTCTGTTGATGAATGTTCAGTTTCCTGGAGAAATACACAATAGGTCTTTCTAACTTCTTGTCATCTTCCTGTAAGAGTACAGCACTGATACCCATATCACTCACATTGATAGCCACCTTGAATGGCTTTGCGTAATTAGGTGTGGCTAATACTGGGGCAGTGGTTAACACTGCTTTCAGGCTGTCAAGTGCCTTCTAACAGTGTGCCATCCACCGAAACCTCTTGCTTTTCTTTAGCAATTCAGTGAGTGAAGTAGCCACACTGCTAAAATTTGCATTTCAATAAAACCCATTCAATCCCAGGAATCTTGGTACTGCTCTTTGTCGGTGGTGTGAGAAGCTCCCGAACAACCTTTACTTTTGCATTCCTTGGGGCCATTTGTCTATGTCCAATAACATGGCCCAGGAAGGTGACTTGGGCTTTGGCAAATTCATTCTTAGCCAGGTTTATCACCAAGCCTGCCTCCTGAAGTCAATTGAACAATTCCGATAAATGGACTTTGAGTGCGAGCAGCAGCTAAGGTAAGACAGTTTGTTTTAAAATTACTTACCGGTAGCGGGCAGTGGTGTTTTTTCTCTCTTTACCAGAAAGAGCGGGAGCAGCAGGGGGAAGTGACGAAGACCAGAGGGGCAGCCGGGTAGGTTTTTTCCCTTTAAAAGCGCGCAGGAGAAAAACCCGAGGCACTACAGAGGTAGTGTCTCCCACCCGCCCTCCTCCTCTAACCTAAATAATAAGACCCGTTGTGGTAAGTAGGTAAGTGCTGCATTTTGCTTGTTGTATTCTTTAGACCCAGTTTTTTTTATAAAAGGTTACTTTCAGAGGGATGGCAGTGAAGGCAGTGCAATGTTCCTCTTGCAACATGTTTGAGGTGAGGGATGCCATGGACGTCCCTGCTGATTACACTTGCAGGAAGTGCACCCATCTCCAGCTCCTCCAAGACCGTGTTAGGGAACTGGAGCTGGAGTTGGATGAACTTAGGATCATTCGGGAGGCAGAGGGGGTCATAGATCGGAGCTTTAGGGAAGTAGTAACTCCAAAGATGGCAGATAGATGGGTGACAGTGAGGGGGACTGGGAGGAAGCAGCCAGTGCAGAGACCCCCTGCGGCCGTTCCCCACAAGAACAAGTATACCGTTTTAGATACTTGTTGGGGGGGGGACTTACCAGGGGTAAGTAA
>NC_057711.1:32135189-32145785 GCF_004010195.1 Chiloscyllium plagiosum | reverse complement strand
TACTGGTGAGGCCACACCTGGAGTACTGTGTGCAGTTTTGGTCTCCTTACTTGAGAAAGGATGTACTGGCACGAGAAGAGATGCAGAGTTTCACTAGGTTGGTTCCAGAGTTGAAGGAGTTGGCATATGAGGAGAGACTGAGTAGACTGGGATTATATTCTATGGAATTCAGAAGAATGAGGGTGATCTTATGGAAACATATAAAATTATGAAGGGAAAAGATAAGATAGAAGTACAGTGGATGTTTCCACTAACCGTAAAGTTAGGACAAGAAGGCATAGCATCAAAATTAGGGGGAGCAGATCTAGGACTGAATTGAGAAGGAACTTCTTCACCCAGAGGGTTATGAATCTGTGGAATTCCCTGCCCAGTGAAGTAGTTGAGGCTTCCTCAGTAAATGTTTTTAAAACTATGACAGATAATTTTTTGAACAGAAAAGTAATTAAAGATTATGGTGAGCAGGTGGGTTAGGGGAGCTGAGTCCACCAAAAGGTCAGCCATGATCTTATTGAATGGTGGAGTGGGCTCAAAGGACCAGATGACCGACTCCTGCTCCTGGTTCTTATGTTCTTGTGAGGGGAGCTGAGTCCACCAAAAGGTCAGCCATGATCTTATTGAATGGTGGAGTGGGCTCAAAGGACCAGATGACCGACTCCTGCTCCTGGTTCTTATGTTCTTGTGAAGGAAACACAACAAAAGAATTTAGAAGAACAACAATTTGAAAACCCAACCGACGCAGTATCCCCGGTAACTTAACAAAGAGCTATTCTGATTTCCTGCAACATCCCATCAACACACCCCTAACCAGAAACGTAAATTCAAACCCAGGTTCTTAGAGGAGAGATGTGATAGAGAGAGGATCAATTGTTGAAGCATGGAACCTCTTTTCACTGTAGCTGCTTCTCTGTCCCTAGTAGTTTCTAACTGCTAAAACTAAACCAAACCAGAAAAATCCCTGAATTGGGAGAACTGGCCACTCTCCTTTCATTGTACAAGTCTGTGTTTTAAAAAAAAGCCTAAAGCAGAGGTGCGTAGTAACTAGTTACATGATGAAGAAAGCTTCCAAATAAGCCTGTTGGACTATAACCTGGTGTTGCGTGATTTTTGATGTTAAAAAAAACCTTTAAACCTTTTCCTGAATGTAGCCTTAGACAGTCTCTGGTAGCCATGTCAGCACCTCTGCCTTTTAAAACCCCTTTTGAAAAACGCCAAGGACAACATAACCTTGTTAAATGAGCAGCAGCATCACAGGTAGATCATTTTTTGTTAGACAAGGGTGCTGAGTTAACATAAAGATCAGCTGTGATCTAACTGAATGGCAGAACAAGTTTAAGATGCTGAATGGTTTACCCCTTTTCTTAGGTTTAAGGAGACCTTTTGTTCCAACATGCAGATGCTAATGATAACCTCATATCAAGGACTGTCTGCTGAAATTGCATTTCATCGTATTTTCCTTCATCCTATTTGATTATTTTATTCCAATAGTGTTTGGCTCAATGATGACTTATTCTATAGGATTCCCTCTCCTTCTGACAGTGGAAATCATTTTCCTTAATACCTTTTTGTTCTCACAATAATCCTCAGCATTGCTCTTTAGTTTTATTGATGGAAATAATGAGCATTTTCCAGTAAGTTGTTAAGGCCACTGAGTCCCAGCTGTGGACGTGCAGAGAGTTTACTTTGCGTGGTATAACCCCTATTCACAGTATACAACTCTGTGGGATAGTGGTTGAACATATTTTCTGCTCACCACCTGGCAGATACCTTTCTTTACAAAATAATGGTTCGGACAGAAGGATTTCAAGCAGCTCAAATGACCATCATGTTTTAGAAAAAATGTGCCTTACCATACTGTGGACTGCAGTTGTTGGTCTATCGGCTATGGATAAAATTGTGGAAGGAAGATCCCTCCAAGCCTTGGTCAACAACCCTCCTTGGAGAGGAAAACTCTGATCAAAACTTATGGCTTGGAAACCACGTTGCTATTCTCCTGCATCAACAGTTCACAACAGATGAGCTCCAGGCTTAAAGTGATGGGTGAGTCAGAGCTCCACAGCACGGGCAAGACAAAATGAGTGCACTCACAATGAAACTCTACACTGTGCTTTCTATTGGTCAGTCTGATCTCAATGTAAACGATAATCCCTTAGTGGCTGCTTCAAGGTTGCAAAGACAATTACCTCTAATCTTACAAATCTGCCAATCGACCATTCCAAACACACCATTTCCCCCTTCAAAAGCAACAGCAAGCAAATCTAATTTATGTTCAAACCCCTGAGACTAACACAGCTGAGAAAGAAAGGTTCTATGCACATCGTCATCAAGAAAGCTCCCCCCATGGATGATATTGTCATCCTTACTGATTTCAATGTCTGAGTTGGTTGTGACAGCCTGGCATAAGAATGGAAGAACTAGGAGCAGGAGGAGGGCATCCAGTCCTTCAAGCCTGCTCCACCATTCAATAAGATCATGGCTGATCTTTTCATGGACTCAGATCCATCTACCTGCGTTCTCACTATATCCCTTAATTCCTTTATTTTTCAAAACAAAACTACCTCAACTTTAAAAACGTTTACTGAAGTAGCGTCAAATACATCCATTGGCAAGGAATTCCATAGATTAAGAAGTGGTGAAGAAGTTCCTTCTCAATTCAGTCCTAAATCTGCTCCCTCTAATCTTGAGGCTATGCCCTATTGTCCTAGTTTCACCGGCCAGTGGAAACATCCCCTCGACTTCTGTCTTATCTATTCCCTTCATAATTTTATATGTTTCTATGAGATCCCCCTGCATTCTTCTGAATTCCAATGAATATGATTCCCAACCTACACAGCCTCTCCTTATAAGCCAACCACCTCAACTCCAGAATCAACCTAGTGAACCTCCTCTGCACCCCCTCCAGTGCCAGTACATAGTTTCTCAAGTAGGGAGATCAAATCTGCATGCAGTACTCCAGGTGTAGTTTCACCAGCACTCTGTACAGCTGCAACATAACCTTCTTGCTTTGAAACTCAATCCCTTTAGCAATGAAGGACAAATTCCATTTGCCTTCCTAATTACTTGTTGTACCTAGAGACCAACCTTCTGTGATTCATGCATAAGGACACCCAGGTCCCTCTGCAAAGCAACATTCTGTGGCATTGAAGGAAGTGCTCAAGAATCACTGAGTTGGAACCTGCAATGAAAACAGATATCTACTTTTGGAACTCTGTGCAGAAAAGCAGTTGTCCATAAAGAGCATCAACTTTCAACAAAATAATCACTGCAAGACCACATGGAAGCATCCCCATTCCAAACACCGGCAACTGATAGACTTATACCTCTGTATACCAGTGTGATCTAAAGGATGTGTTCCATTAGAGTCATGCTCAGTAATGACTATGAAACTGACTGCTGGCTCGTTCGATCAAATCTGAACTTCTATTTCAAACCTAAGCACAAGTACAGACCTAAAAGCAATCCAAACGAAATTTCGAGTCAGCAACCTGCAATTCTCGTCTTGCAGGTATCCTGTAACGTTACAGACCAGACTGGAACTGATTCCATCTGGGAACACATCGAAATGCTGGATACTTCAAACCTGAGATTCAGCAGCAAGAGGAATGGAGACTGGTTGGTAAAGGTGACGAGGAACTCCATATTATATGATCAATGAAAGGAAGGTCAACTCCTGGGGGTCACCTGGATTAGCTGATCAGACTGCCAGCCAACATCAGACATGCAGCAGCCTTCAACATAAACTGAGAAAGTTGCTGGAATTCCATAGATAAAGGGCTCAAGACTGAAACATAGAGTCATAGAGGTGGTATACATTTGGCCCAGCATTTGGCCGATACCCATCTAAGTCCTTCCTATTCATATGCCCATCCAGATATTTTTTAAATGTACCAGCCTCCACCACTTCCTCTAGCAGCTCATTCAATACACACATCACCCTCTGTGTGAAAATGTTGCCCCTTAGGTCCCTTTTATATCTTTCCCCTCCCACCTTAAACCTATTCCCTACAGTTTTGGACTCCCCCAACCCAGGGAAAATACTTTGTCTATTTACCCTATCCAGGCCCTTCATGATTTTATAAACCTTTATAAGGTCACCCCTCAGCCTCCTATGCTCCAGTGAAAATAGTCCATCTATTCAGCCTCTCCAGATAGCGCAAACACTCCAACCCCAGCAGCATCATTGTAAACCTTTTTTGAACCCTTTCAAATTTCACAACATCCTTCCTAGGAGGGAGACCAGAATTTCACACAATGTTCCAAAAGTGGCTGAACCAATGTCCTGCACAGCTGCAACATGACCTCCCAATTCCTATACACAGTGCACTGACCAATAAAGAAAAGCATACTAAACCTGGGTGGGCATCTAAGCTTTTTAAAGCTTTTCCAAAGTCCATCTCTGCTCACAGTGTTAAATGCCTTGGTGGGCTCCATGTAAATGACTTTTAGACTTTTATTTTGCTCCAGACATTGCTCTGGTATTTGTCTCAGTACAAATTACATGTCTGTGTGCATCAGTTTATTCTGAAATACACTGGCACTTCAAGGGGCTCACTTCTGCGATGATAGATACAGACCTGCTCTGTAATATTCTCACCAAGATCTTCCCAGTAATAGAATGGGAAGCTGGGGGTGGTGGTGATCCCACAGTCGTTGGAGATACCTGATATATCCCCTTGGACAAGGTGATGCCAATGGCATGACCAAGATTCTGTGGAATCCTACTCTGTTCCTAGAAGGCCAAGAAAATCTCATGGAGCTTGGCATGTAGGGTATGTCCAGTATGCTTCAAGGATTCAGGTGGAATTCCAGAACTCCAGCATCTTTGTTGCTTTTAAACTGGCTTGATGACGTGGTGCAATGAGAACAACCACTCTCTAAATGTTGGCAAAACTAAACTGATCATTGACTTCAGAGAGAAAAGATGAGAACACCCCCCCCCCCGCCAAGTTTGAGAAGGTTGAGCGTGTCAAGATCCTAGGAGTGTTAATAACATACCAAGCTGTCTTGGACTTCCCACATAAATGCGAAGGTCAAGAAGACACTACAACATTTCTTCTTCCTCAGCCAGCTCAGGAATTTCAGTTTGCCCATAAAGACCCACACCAACTTTTACAAATGCACCATAGAAAGAAACAGTCCAGGTGCATAATATCCTGATGTGGCAATTGCTCTGCCCATGACTGTAAGAAACTACAGAAGGTTGTGTGCACAGCCCAGACCATCCTGGAAGCCAACCTTCTTTCCATGGACTCCATTTTCATGGCCCTTTGTGCAGAAAGGCTGTCAACACCATCAAAGACCCATTGCAATACTCTCCTATAACGTCTTCCGTCAGGTAGAAGATACAGAAGCTTGAACACACACACTATCAGGTTCAAGAACAGCTTCTTCCCTGCTGTTATTACACTGATTATTGCACTGTCTAACTTCAAATAATGCTGATCTTGTTAATGTCGATCTTGCCTAGCGCACGCTCTGTGTGACATAACAGTATGCCTCTGTCTAAGTTCTTTTTTCACCCTATGATCTGTATATCCTTGCTCACTATGATCTACCTGCACTGCTCGTAAACAAAGCTTTTCACTCTACTTAGGTACACGTGACAATAAATAAACCGAATCAAATCAAATCAAATAAATTCAGCATTCTCATCTGAGATTGTAACAGGATGGATAGCATATCCATGCTTAAGGTCTTCCAAGTAGAGCATGCTGGGAGAGCTGAGTGGCTGGAAACAGATTAATAGTAAGTTTAGAGCCTTGATGCTCTTGGAGACAGTGGCATTATGGTGCCAAGTGTTGCAAGCAAAGTCTGGATGGAGCTTCATGGAGAGTATGATGAAAGGTTCATGATATACTCTAAGTATTATTTGGAAACTTACTCAAAAGTACAGCTTTAATTTTGATTTGTATTTCTAAATTTTGTGCTTTAAGTGGTTTAGGCATAGTGTTAGTTTCATTTATAAGTTCTATGAGGCAGAGTCATCTGAAAGATCCACGAGTATGTGGGTTTCTTCCAGAGAAAGAAAAGCAGGTTACTCAGAGACGAAAAAGCCAGTAACAGCAGCAATGCAGTTTAATCGTCTGAATAACTATCAAGGCAGTAGAAAACAGGTTTGATGTTAATAACAGAAAAGCTCCAGAAACAGAAGGCTATGGAAGAGGAGTTTAAGGATCCCATGTTAAGAAATACATGAGCTCCTTTAGCAGTTTGTTTAAGGATCTGAAGAGAGACACTAACTAAAGAATTATGTGAATATAGATGTTTTCTGAAAAGAAGCCAAGTACACACATGACCACTGAACAAAGAACTTTAAATTGAAAATAGTGACACTTCACCGAAGTTTGAAGTGTCACCGCTGTTGAGGGTAAAAGGATTGCAAACTTATTTCTGATATCTGTAATAAGACCATTTCAATTAGTTCATGTATCGCACAAAAGAGTAGTTTGTTAATTCTTTTTCTGTGTAATAACTTTGGAATTATTTTATTAAAAGTGCAATGACAACCTCTTGTGAATATTGTAAGTGACTGATCATATTGGTAAACAAATAGCAAAACATATCGTCTACTCAACCCAGTTTCACCCTCGAATCCAATTTGTCCAGCGTTATCATTAAATGGGATCGTAGGACAAAGGAGGCAGTGTATAAAGCACAGCTTTAGTATATGTTACAGTTTTTATGGATGGCATAGAATGACAAAATACACTATGCCACTAAGCACTCAATCTCTTTCCTAGCACCCATAGAATAAGCACTGGGGACTTGCTTATGTGTTAACAGTGATTGTGGTGCTGTTCCTGTCAAGATCTTATATAGTCCTTAGAGAGAGGTCTCCTTTATTCAGCTCACCAGAATCTCTTTTGTTAAGTCACCAATGACACATCAGTTTATCTGTCCAAATCATGTATTAGTTCTAGGGATACAATGCTCAGTCCTTTAAAATAATAACATTCTAGCCAGTCAGTAACACTGAGAAATTAATGCAATGCAGCCCTTTTTTGTTCAGAGTGAGATTTTAGCCTGTCATTGGATTTTATGCAGGTCACTTTGTCCTATTGCTGCTGTGAAAATCCATACATTGATTTACCTGGTCTGTGAACCATTACCAGAAATGCAACTTTCCATGTGAATACTGATCTATTCCAAATATACCTTTATTACCAGACGATGACTATACATAGAAAGGCTTAGACTTTTTTTATCCAAGATAAATAGGTAGAGATATATTCCTGTTACAATGCATTTATTTTTCTTTTGCATTTTATACATTTATAGATGTAGATTATTAAAATTATATTAGATTTAACAAATTTGATATTTGACATTCAACCTAGAAGAATTATTTGTGATGTGTAATTATAAAATCTACTATTGAGGGATCAGTGCTCCCACAATAATAGCAAATTTTTATTTTCTGTAAATACCATGTCTTAGTTTTCCCAAGGTGGGGGAGTCAGAGAGACATTGGGTGGTATCTTATAGGATTATTAAAGGGGGTTATTGTTTATTAATGATGTTATTAACTGCACATCTCACCTCGTTAATATATAGCTTTCGATCTGACTACCCAACACGAGCAAACTAGATGTTGAGAATTCTGGAGTCAGACGTCAGTGCGAAAACTTGAAGACTTCCATTTGCTGTTGTTTCCAAAGGACCTCTATGTTGGTCACCATAAGACAGGATCTCAGGGCATGACCCATGGGCACCCATCATCCACAAACATTTGCATCTGATAATTACCAACTTCTCAGGATCTTCATGTACGCATGGTTCCTGCTGCAGGTGTTAGATTGGCCTTCCCAATAGTGAACCCATGGAAAGCGACTGGCCTGCATTCAGGTCCTGTGTGGATCAGTTGATGGGTGTATTTGCAGACATCTTTAAACTCTCCTTTCTATGATCTGAAGTCCCCACCTGCTTCAAGAATACCAAGATAAGATTCCGACTTTTTATCTACAGTTCTGCCTTCAACACCATAATTCCAAAGAAATTCATCTCCAAACTCTGAAACTTAGGTCTTGGCTCTCCTCCTCTATAACTGGGTCCTCAACTTCCTGACCCATAGACTGCAATCAGTAAGGATAGGTGACAACATCTCCTCCACCATTATCCTCAACACTGGTGCCTCGCAAGGCTGCCTACTCAACCCCTTACTCTTATCCTTACACAGTAATTACTGAATGGCTAAATTCCACCCCCACTCAATTTACAAGTTTGCTGATAATTGTAGGTCAGATCTCAAACAACAATAAGACAAAATACAGGAAAGAGATTGAATGCTTAGTGGTATGGTGTAAAGACAACAATCTCTTCATCAATGTCATCAAAATGAAGGAGCCAGTCATTGACTTGAGGGAATGGAATGGAGGGCACACCCCTGTCTGCATCAATGGTGCTGAGGTGGAGATGGTCGAGAGTGTCAAGTTCCTGGGAGTGATGATCACCAACAATCTGCCCTGGTCCACCCATGTAAACGTGACAGTCAACAAAGCACAACAATGTCTCTACTTCCTGAGGAGGCTAAGGAAATTTGGCATGTCCACAGGGACGCTTACCAATTTTTCTTGATGCACCATAGAAATCTGGATGCATTACAGTTTGGTTTGGCAACTGCTCTTCTAGAGACCACAAGAAATTACAGAGAGTGGTGTACATAACTCAGTCCATTGACTCCATCTGTACTTCCCAATGCCTCAGGAAAGCAACAAACATGATCAAAGCCCTCACCACCCCATTTACATTCTCTTCTATCTTCTTCCATCGGGCAAAAGATATAAAAGTTTGAATACACATCCAGATTCAAATAGATTCACAAATTCACAGGGCAACATCGAGGGCCGAAGGGCCTGTACTGCGCTGTAATGTCCTATGTTCTATGTGACAGCCTCTCCCCCACTGTTATCAGACTTTTGAATGAACCTGGGAGAAAGTGAGGACTGCAGATGCTGGAGATCAGAGCTGAAAAATGTGTTGCTGGAAAAGCGCAGCAGGTCAGGCAGCATCCAAGGAACAGGAGAATCGATGTTTCGGGCATAAATGTTAATTCTGATCTCTCTCTCTGCTCCTCCTCTGTGGCTGTAACACTATACTCCGCACTCTTTGCCTATCCTAATGCACTTTGTATGGTATAATCCACCTGTATAGCACACCTAGCAATACTTTTCACTGTATCTCAGTACATGTGACAACAATAAACCAATCAATCATAGCACACTTCTTGCAGGACACTCAGAAAGTTGAGATATGTATGTCAGGGGAAACTAGTAACGAGCATTGAAAGACTGGAGCGAGTAAACTTTGCATTCTCTGATGGGCACCCAGCTGACATAGTGGACCAGGCTGTACCTCAGGGCTGCTGCATTGCTCTCTTAGTGCCCACTCAGTTGGCACCTATATACTTGTTCACAATATTGATTCTTTGTCCTGCCTTGCCTGAGATTAAACCCAACCCTAACCCGAGCCCTAACCTTAACCCGAGCCCCAATCCTAAATCTAATCCTATCGCAGGATTATCTTGCCGGTTAACAGTTGCTCAGTCAAGGGAGGTGTATATCTTGTTGTATGGCAGTGTGCCACATCAATCTAACACTACTACATTTGCCAGGAGCTTACATGGCAATCACATAGTATGTGCAGGAAGCTAGCAGTAGTGTCTCCAAGTCTTAGGGAGGTAATCTTCTTTAAAGTCCATCAGTCAGAAGGTCCAGCACAGCTTCTGAGACCTGTCCAGGGGATTGGTCACAGCAAGGCATCTGGTTGAGGTACTTTCAATCAGGTGTCCTTGCCTCTGTACTCCATTGAGTGGGTGACAGTCAGTCATATGGTTCTATAGTGACATGAAAGGCAGGAGAACTAAGGCAGAGGAGGAGGTGTACTGGCAGCAGCCGGAGGCCATTTCTCATCAAGATCTGTCCAGGGGGTAGACAACCATCAGTCTGTTGGGTTTGTCCAGAAGAACT
This sequence comes from Chiloscyllium plagiosum, assembly GCF_004010195.1. Taxonomy (NCBI): domain Eukaryota; kingdom Metazoa; phylum Chordata; class Chondrichthyes; order Orectolobiformes; family Hemiscylliidae; genus Chiloscyllium; species Chiloscyllium plagiosum. The sequence goes on along the minus strand of NC_057711.1, from coordinate 32,135,823 downwards.
ATCAGCAAAAGAGGAACAAGTGATGCACTGCTGCAGTAAGAAGACTTGGGAACGGTTCTTGTCGATTTGGAAGTGAAGGTGAGGGAAGGGTGCTGACAGTTATGAAAGGGGAGACAATTATATTTGTGTCTATTGTGGAGTTGGGGTAGCAGCCTATTGCGGAAGTGGCCCGGTGCAGGAGTGTGGCGGAACACGTAAAGTCATAGAGTCAGAGACATGTACTGCATGGAAACAGACCCTTCAGTCCAACCTGTCCATTCCGTCCAGATATCCCAACCCAGTCTCGTCCCAGCACCCAACCCAGGGGGGCCCAGTACATGAGGGTAGTGAATGTGGCCCGGTGCAGGAGGGAAGAGTATGTGGCCCGGGGCAGGAAGGTAGGGAATGTGGCCCGGTGCAGGAGGGTAGTGAATATGGCCCGATGCAGGTGGGTAGCGAATGTGGCCCGGAGCAAGCGGGGAGTGTATTTGGACCAGTGCAAGAGGGTAGTGAATATGGCCCAGTGCAAGAGGGTAGTGAATATGGCCCAGTGCAGGAGGGTAGCGAATGTGGCTCAGTGCAGGAGGGTAGCGAATGTGGCCCGGAGCAGGAGGATAGTGAATGTGGCCCCGTGCAGGAGGGTAGCGAATGTGGC
>NC_057711.1:32134148-32134568 GCF_004010195.1 Chiloscyllium plagiosum | reverse complement strand
AATATGGCCCGGTGCAGGAGGGTAGCGAATGTGGCCCTGTGCAGGAGGGTAGTGAATATGGCCCGGTGCAGGAGGGTCGGGAATATGGCCCGGTGCAGGAGGGTCGGGAATATGGCCCGGTGCATGAGGGTAGGGAATGTGGTCCGGTGCCAGACGATAGCGAATGTGGCCTGGTGCATGAGGGCAGCGAATGTGGCACCGTGCAGGAGGGTAGTGAATAAGGCCCGGTGCAGGAGGGTAGAGAATGTAGCCCGGTGCAGAAGGGTAGGGAATGTGGTCCAGCACAGGAGGGTACCGAATGTGGCCCGGTGCAGGAGGATAGCGAATGTGGTCCGGTGCAGGAGGGCAGTGTACACGGCCCGGTGCAGGAGGGAAGTCAATGTGGCCAGGTACAGGAGGGTAGCAAATATGGCCCGGTGC
>NC_057711.1:32128023-32133648 GCF_004010195.1 Chiloscyllium plagiosum | reverse complement strand
CCCATTTGTACTCTCTCTTGCCTGGTTTCCAACCTGGTTGAGCAGTACAGCATGTCTGTGGTGCTCATGTGGGCTGAGACCAATTTTGGTTCTAAATGTTAACTCGCACATGAAAGAAGCAAAGGATCATAGTTGTTTAACTGGTCCTCTGCATTACAATTTACAAATGAAACACTACCACATAATGTTTTCCCCTAATCTCATTTGGTTCTTGCACATCTAATATTCTTAATTCAATGCTTCTTTATCAAATGGATCCGAAGTGTGCCTGTTGTTGGAACGAGTGTGCAGAGTAAACCGTCAATGGAGTCATGTATCACAACCTCACAGTAGGACGATCATAGATTGAACCGGTCATAATTGAGCCAACCTATGTTGTCATGTCAGATACTCACTCACATTGTTAACCACTTCAGTCAAATTTTTTCCACTTGACTCTTTCTAACCACTGCTATAAAAGGTTAGCATTTCTATGTTGGTAATGTGCTCAGGAGGGTGGGTCACCCCTATCTCCCCTTCTCTAACAGGCAAGACAACATCTACCCTGGCACTTAATCCTCTGGGCCTGACTCCTGGATCCAAGTCCTCATAGGAAATAAAAGTATCCCATATCTCCCTTCCAAGCCTTCTGTCTGAGTAGAGATGGATTTCCTCCCAGTGCTGATGGTCTTGCTGGATCCTACATGGCTCCGGCTCTTTTCTTCGATCACTGCCTTGTATGTAACTGCGGGAGAGGTGACTTTCTCCAGGACGTATCCCATCCAGACTGAAGTCAGTTATTAAAACATTCGCTAGTCCATCTACACCGGGTTCTGCAGACGATCTTGCTCAATGCGGATCATAGGGCCAACTCATATTTTTACTCAAGGTCATTTGGCCAATCTCATCAATTAAATGCTGCTGTTTCTGGTGAGGTGTGCAGGGATGCTTGACCAGCAATGTGGTAGACAAAAACATTCAAAAACGGCCATAAAGATAACCAGCCAGGTGGGGCTGCCATAGGAGACCTGTCCACAGGAATTATTGTTACTCCCATCAACACTGGGGGCCTAGAGACTACTCACACCAGTATCTTATAGAGTACCTTCTCCTTTGTCCTGCTTATATTATTGGTACCTACATGGATGACAACTGGATCTTCCTCCTCCCAAGGCATTTCGTTTCCAGCCAGTAGAGGATTCTGGTGGATTGTCTTTCCTCTGAGTGGTTAGAGTGTGGAACTCATTATCAGTCCAAATTGTGGTTCCTTTTAATGTTTCTTTGCCTTCCCATTCTCCCACAATGGGCGTATGTTTAAAACATAAACTTGACATCACTTAAGTCACTACTAACTGATTTTTTTTGCATCTCTTACTTTCTTCAATATTTGTTTATTATAAGCAATTAGGCTTCGCCCAAATTTCTTAAAACAGAACATTACCTTGAACGGGTAGAGAATGAACAGTCTGTTTCAAGGTATCAGGAATTTAAGAAGGAGGAAAGATTAGGAAGACTGGGTCTGTTCTCTTTAGGAAAGAGATTTCTAATGGAATTTTCAAGAATATGAAATGGACTGACAAAGTTTATCCAAGCAAATTGCCACTGTAGTGACAAGCTCAAATACCATGGGACACAAGTTTGAAAGATTGTAAAGCTCAGAATAAGATGAGGATTTATTTTTGTACAAGGGTAATAAGACTTGTGGAATGAATTTCCAGGGCATGCCATTGGACTGGACTGAATGGTGTGACTGGCTTCTGGAAGCAACTAAGTGCATTGCTGAAGAAAAATAGGAGCGATGGAATTTGATAAGAAAGTGTGTCAGATTCAATCAATAAGGATGGACTTGTTTGATCGCAAGTCATTTTATGTCCTTTAGAGATTCTTATGTTATAGTGTAAAATTGACATGGTGATGTCTACATTGTCTCAACATCTACCTAGAAACATTGCGCATTTGGTGTCCTGTAATGGTTTCCACCATTGTCTTTCATATTATTCTTGCTTGTTCTATACTTTATAGAACATGGAGTATTCTCCAATGACCAATCTCATCTTTGTTTTGCTCCCTTAAGTATTTATTTTCCAATTGTCACTCCTATTCATTCTCATTCTTTTAGAGGCACGCCGGTCAACTGCAGCATGCAAGAGAAATTTGGCAGCTGAGGTTTTACTGACTGAGGCTGTACCTGGACATGGGGTCTACCTATTCAGAGGTGGGTGAGAGCACTGGAGGGAAGCAGTGGCTCCAATGACAAAGATAGTTCCCTGGTGCATAAGGATATGGAGATGCTGGTCAAAAGAAGGCACAATCTGGCTACTGGTAAAGGATCAATTTCAGGAATATGTCAAAAACGTCAGCTCTTTTCTCTCCTTACAGATGCTGCCAGACCTGCTGGGATTTTCCAGCATTTTCTCTTTTGGTTTTAGGAATATGTCAGCAGCATTGTTGCGCTAATTATGGCAGATCTCTGTGCCCTCCTGAAAGAGGATGTTAAACTTCCATGGACAGTTCCTGGCTGATAAGGGGTACTCTTTTGAGAGGGATGGCTACTGTCATATCACTACAAGTGCATTAAGTAGACTCTTGGTCTCCTTAAGGTGTAGTTCTGGTGCCTTGGCTGATCAGGGAAAATGATGCTCTGCACACCCTGGCCCTTCGGAGAGTAGTAAAGCTGGAAGGGGACTGTGTAGAGGTGTAATCCACTTTGTTGATAGAGGAGGATCTGGAGGAGGCTCAGTAGGCTGCACCATTAGACCATCCAACACTACACGAAGAAGTCCATTCACTCATCTGAATCAATTCAAGATGTTTCTCCTGGGACTGGTAGATCTTAGAGGGCTGGAGTCTTTCTCTATTTACAAATGGCACCAAATTGGGAGGACAGCAATAAAAATTTAGAAACAGATGAAATAAACTGACAAATAACTTTCAATTAGAGTTTACGATATATAAATATGAGGTACTATACTATCATGTGAAGGATAGAGCAACACACAGACTGTTTCATTCCTAAGTACCGAAGTGCAGTAGAGGAACCCAATAGATGAGAGGTAACTGAATAGTTATTTTAAAGTCCTAGAAACTTTGTTCGTAATAAATATGGAGAGCATGTTTTCTCTTGGGAAGAACATAACTAGAGGCTATCAATATGATAGTCAGCTATAGGGAAGTCAGAAGAAATCTTTTTCACCGAGAGTTTTAAGAATAGGGTATAGACTACTGTACAATAATTAGAATTAGAATCCATACATGATGGAAACATACCTAACAAGTCCATACCCACCCTCCGAAGAATAACCTAACCAGACCCATTCACTGAACTATTACTCTACATTTACCCCTAACTAATGCACCTACTCTACACGTCCCTGAACACTATGGGCAATTTAGCATGATCAATTCACCTAGTCTGCACATCTTTGGATTTAATGGTAATGAATTTAATCAAATTTAAGGAAAATGAAATAAATATTGGATGGAGGAGGAGGTAGAGGTTTTATGCCAATAGATCTCAATGAAGTCAGCTGGGAGGGAGCTAAACTAGAGCTTATTTCCATGCCTAACATACCATGTACCATCACTGCACCAAAACTGCAGAATGTTTCATACATTCTGTTCACGCCCAGGTACTGTTCCTGCATCTATTTAATCGACTGTGCATATGATTCTTGTAGCAGACAATGGAGATGTGAAAAATGGGTTACCGTTTCTTCACCTTTTGCCTAACTGCAGCAAATTGGGATTTAATCCATTTAATGCTATTACATTAAAGAAAATCCCTTTTTGTGAGTTTTTTTTTAATGAAACTTTCATCTCCTCAATAACCAGAGTATAGTTGCAACAATGTTTATTCACACAATTCACATCTCCTATCATCATCCTTTCTTGTGTGTATAAGGTAGATTTCTTAGAGTCCAAAAGATTACTTTAGATTTTAGTTCTTGAGATGGAAACATTGCAAGGTGAAGGTTCTCTCTTGGTTCATAGAAGACAATGGAACTCAGAGGTTTCTGGTGATGAACTCAATAGCTTATTCCATACAACAGAAATTTTCTGGCTTTGCTCTGGCCAAAGCTGAGCCCCGACATTAGAATTTAATTATTTTTTAGCAGGTGAGTGTTCTTCCCAATGGGGCCTTTATATCTCAGTGGGGCGACCCTGGCCTGTTCAAGCTGTAACTTGATAAAGTGTTTCTTACCCTGAACTAGTTTGCTGTATTATACATCCAGCATTTACACTGATGGTTCTGGCCACACTATGGTAAGAATCTGGGCTGTTTGCATCTTATTCTAATTAGATACCTTCTTCACATTCTTTTATAGAAATTCATTTCCCAGATATTAAGTCTGGGCAGCCATCGTGTCGCAAACTCTGTAGATATTTAGAAAATTGTGTTAACTCCATGAGAGAGATGTAATGAATTCCTGTGCTCCTTCAATGGCAAATCCAAAAGGTCATTTGTGTTTTAATGCCCTGACCATACAAATGATCTATTTGTCAGTCTCAGATGGTTTCATGTTTTTATACACCATGAGGAAAGGTCACCTAACCCTGTGAATGCCAATGTGGCAAAATACATTGTCCATTTTCATTCTGCTTTTTAAAAAAAACCAAAAAGTAACTTGGGCACAACCAAGTGGGTTCTATGAGGTTGGTCAATCTCTCCCATGCAGACACTGAAGCCACTGCTATGCTCATGTCATTAATGGAATCCTCCATTCTTCGCACAAGGGTCTGCACTACCTTGGAGAACTCCTTTTTCATTACTACTCCATGAGAACCCATTTTGTGATGACCCTTGAAGTTGAGTAGCACCATCCAGTGAGCATAGGAACTACTCACAGTCAACAGTCTCCGTCACCTACTCCATTCACAAGCTGTGTAAGGTACAGCTCCTCTTCCCCATTCTAACTGTGCCAGAGTGCTCTTCAAGGTTTCAGAATCTCACCATCCTACCTGGTCAGGAGGTGACTGACGAACCTCCTTCACTGGACCCATGCTTCCAAGCACCTCTCTTACAACCTCCATCCATTCCTGCTTGGGTCTGCCTCACAAGTTTCCTCCTGGCTGTATTCTGAATTTGAAGCTTTCTATCAAAAACTCATGAGAGGTGTCCCTCTGACTGCAAGTATCACAGTCAACAGGGCTCCCAGCCATGTCTGACTCATCTTCCACACTTCAGCCCTCACTCTCTCTCCTAGAACAGTAATAGGGTCCCCCTTGTCCTCACCTACAATCCCACCAGCATCCACATCCAAATGATCATTAGCCGCCATTTCCACCGCCACCTCCAAATGGGATGCCACCACTAGACATGTATTTATCCAAGGTAGTGCGGTTGCAAGGGAAGGTGCCGGGAGTGGAAGTTGGGTTGGTGGGGGGTGTGGATCTGACGAGGGAGTCACGGAGGGAGTGGTCTTTATGGAATGCTGATAGGGGAGGGGAGGGAAATATATCCTTGGTGGTGGGGTCCCTTCAACTCCCCCTCCCACTCCACCAAGGATATGCAGGTCTTTGGACTCCTCCATCGTCAGACCACAGCGAAACGACGGTTGGAGGAAGAACGCCTCATCTTCCGGCTAGGAACCCTCCAACCACAAGGGATGAACTCCGATTTCACCAGTTTCCTCATTTCCCCCCTCC
>NC_057711.1:32112168-32127218 GCF_004010195.1 Chiloscyllium plagiosum | reverse complement strand
GGATGCAATAGATGATGTGTGTGGAGGTGCAGGTGACCTATCACTCTCACCTTGACCTCTTTCCACCTATCACATTTCCGACGCCCCTCCCCCAAGTCCCTCCTCCCTACCTTTTATCTTAGCCTGCTGGACACACTTTCCTCATTCCTGAAGAAGGGCTTATGCCCGAAACGTCGATTCTCCTGTTCCCTGGATGCTGCCTGGCCTGCTGCGCTTTTCCAGTGGTAATCTCAAGTCAACTAAAGGTTTTAATAGATCTACGTGAATGTGTGAAGTAACAATTGGTAAATATAAAAACTGTAGTGAATTAAAACATGATAACCACAAAAGATTAGCTCTTCCTGCTCCGATTACATTGTACATTTACCTACAAAATCCTTCACTCTTTTCATTCTCCCCTCTACCCATTCAACCTTTTAACCATAAATAAAAGCAAATTACTGCAGATGCTGGAATCTGAAACCAAAAGAGAAAATGCTGGAAAATCTCAGCAGGTCTGGCAGCATCTGTAAGGAGAGAAAAGAGCTGACATTTCGAGTCGAGCTGACGTTTCGAGTCTAACTGACCCTTTGTCAAAGCTCAAACCTTTTAACCACTTTGTCCTCTCCTATTCTGTGTCTGCCTATTTTATTTATTTTTTTATTTTATGGGCTATAGATGTTGCTAGCAAGATCAGTATTTGTTGCCCATCCCTAATTTTCATTGAATTGTATACTTTGGCCATTTCATAGGACAGTTCAGAGTCAACTATGTTGCGGTGGGTCTGGAGACACATGTAGACCACACCAGTTCAGTATGGCAAGTTTCCTTCCTTAACGGACATTAATGAGCCAGGTATCTTTTTCCAACAATGGAAGTTGTCATGATCACCATCACAGAGTAGCTTTCAATTCCAGATTTCTGAATTGAATTTAAATTCCATCTGTTGTTATGGTGAGATCCCCAGAGCATTAGCCTGAGCTTTTGAATTACAAGTCCAGTGTCATATTCAAAATGCTATCATCTTGCACCATATTTCAGCTGGATGTCCAAGTGAAAGCATTTCCTCTTTCAGAAATGAGGTCCTTTTTGCAACTGGTATCAGTGTGATCGCCTTTCACTTGGAAAATGTGTCCTTTCCTCTTCCTCCTCCTATACTCTTCCTGACCACCCCTTCTCCTTCCTGTGGTTCATCCTTTTTTTTCTGTCTCTTCAAATCCTTTCAGTTTTTAGCATCGTTCCTTGACACAAATAAAATTATTCTACTTACTTAATGATTTCATTAATGCCAACACATAACAGCTCAATTGTTCAGAATTGCATGATTTCTCGAATTATACCAACATGGTATTGGTCCCAAGATCAATGTGGACAGATCATTGATTGTTCCTCTGTGCAAAGGCTCAAAGAAGTAGCTGAGAATTTTTGTAACAGGGATTAAAAAAAAGTTTGTTACATTTCTATGTACATTATCTATATTAGTATTTAATAGTTTGTAATATTTTTCAGTGGGAGTCAGTTTTCAAAATCTCTTCAAAAAAGCAGTCTGCTAATAAGACAGCCTGCAGAACTGGCATTAATATTATAAACTATAAGGTGTGCTGTTGGCGATGAGAGTTCATATAGTAGAAATCAAATGAACTCCTCTAGCTGCTTTATGCAGCACACGTGCACTTTTGAAGCTTGCACCACATGATAGACATGAATAAGAGCATTCAACCAGCTGCTACCAACCCTCAAGTACTTGCCTTGCATTACTTGGCTTTTCTAACCAACTCTTATGCCGCATTAATTAACTGTCAGTTTTAAAAGAAGCTGAATTCTGTGCAGCAGATAAAGAATGATTCACTGATATAAAGAAAATTCAATGCAAAGTATCTTTTCATTTATTTCCCTTTTGTATTTAAGCTTATTCTCTAGTTTATTTAAGGTAAACAATATAAGCCTGTCATTCTATTAAAGAATACTCTTTGAGGAAATCCTTTTAAGAGGCTACAAAAATCATTCAATATTGTACCAGTATAAATAATGTGTTTGCTTTGCAAATAAAGCAGTTGGAAAATAAAGCAAATTGTGTTTTGTTTGCTCAAGCAGCTACATATTTGAATGATATTTTGTACAAAATGTAAAATAAATGTAATCTAGGCAATTGCATTATACATGAGAAGAAAGGAGAGCTATGATTTGAAGTACAAACTATGATTTTTAGAAACTGTGCTCAGTTTTGTTCTAATGTTTCACGGACTCTGTATTTTAATTTGGGCCATATTTTGGAGTAGACTAACAATGTAAATCATTAAATGAGGAATTGTCCTGCTTGGGTAAACCACTTCCTTCAGAGTCAATCTTTTTGAACCCTACATTGTTGATGTAAAAATGTTCAGCTATTCTGGTTTAGCATCATCCAAGTTTTATTTCTATGTTGCATGTGAGATGACTGAAGTGGTGAAGGAAGCTGACAAGCATTTTGCTGCACATACAGAAAACAGGTCAAGTACTTCAGATGAAGTGTTTTATGTCATCTGGAGTAACCATCTAACCCTCTCCAAGTTTTTCGACACCAAAGCAACAAAGTTTCCAACTATACACAAAAAAAATACAGAGAATAATGTTTGGCTTACAATATGTTACAAAGCAATACAACAGTTCAATCAAGCAATTCAAGTAGATTTGAGATTCAATTAGTGGTTTAAACCCAACTGCTAGCTATGTGTTCTCCACTTTCTCTGTAGTATGTACTTTAATGAATATCTTTTTATTGTTCAATATGATCGAGGTAGTGGAGTATCACAAACTAAAAACAAAGATTAAGACCTTAAGGATGGAATGGGAAATAGCTATTGTGCACTTTTCTGACCATGTGCTTATATTGTGGATTCTCCCTCACCACTTTAATTTCCATTCTGTGTAAGCCCCGAATCCTAAAGGCTATGAAATGAAATTTGACAATATTTACATATCCTGATATCTCCACCAGCCAATCAAGAACAGCTACCTTTCATAGACAATTCCTTTCTACTCCTACAGTCGTCAATTTTACTGCTAACCAGATACTCTCATTTGAAGATTTGATCAACATGACATTTAAAAATGCAAGAACATAGGAAATACTAACAGGAAAGCATTCTGCTCTTTGAGAGGGTCCTGCACTCATGCTTATCTTCTACCTTAATTCTATCTTTATTGCTTTAGTCACAATTCCCTATATTTCTATAGGGCTGAAAAAGCTACCAATTTCTCCATCAAATATATTGAACAAATGAATACCCACAGTTCTCTTGGGGTAAGATATCAAAACATCCACATCCCTTTCTGTATAACAATTACTCCTCATTCTCAATTTCTAGTGGTTGCCCTCTTACTCTGAAATTGTAACCTTTATTTATAGACAGCACAGGCCTGGCAGAAACATCCTTCCAGCATCTACCTATCAAGTCCTTTAAAAAAATAATTGTTACATTTCAATAGGATCCCCTCTAATTCTTCTAACTTCCCAGGTTATATAGTCCTGTTCTACTCAATGTCTGTTCATAGGACAATTTATACATCCCAGTTGGTCCAGTGAACCTATGTTGCAAATCCTGCAGGGTTCCATACCCTTTCTTAAGTAAAGAGATCAAAACTGTATACAATACTCTAGTTGTGATCTCAAACAGGCTGTTTATAGTTGCACAAAACATCTTCATTCTTTAACCTTATACCTGTGTAATAAGGCTGACATAAAATTATCTCATTTGAAGTTATCCAAGGCTGCTTGCCTTGCCTGACTATTGCCTGGCTTCCTCAACATCCTCATCATCAGTGTTGGCTCTTCCTCAGTGTCTCTGTCAGACTCCCCTTCTCCCTAATCTGAGCAGACAGGTGGTTGCTTCACCTCCCCTTCCACTGATGTCTTACTCCATTATTCAGCTCCTTTGTATAGGGTGCAGGGAAAAAGTACTATTCCAGAGTCTGGTGAAGAATGCGGGGGTCCTCCTGAGTAGACCGGTAATGGGAAGTGCATCTTCAGAGGACAAATTCCCTGGTAAATGATGTCCGCAATGGAAGCATATGCTGCATTGTAGTAAAACAGAAAAATCTGGACAAACTCAGCAGGTCTGGCAGCATCTATGGAGAGAAAACAAAGTCAACTTCACTTCAAAAGAAGGATCACTGGTTCAGCTTTCCCTCTATGGAGGATGGGGAAAAATTGCGGCTGTAAGAATGGCTTCTTTTTTGAGGTATTTTAGGTGTTGGAGGTGATTTCCTTGAATTCTAGAACAGCTCTTTTATAAGCTGTTGCATTGTTTTGGAACTTTAAAAGGGAGAAAGACAGCACATGCTGTATAAGGGAGACAGAGAAAGAAACCTACACTGCTAACTGACACAGCAGTGAATCTGCACAGTTACTGCCTTTGTTGTTTGAGTTCATGTCTCCGTGGACATTGGAATGTATCTAGGAAAACTTAAGAAACAGCGAAATTCACAGCTGACCTTAGAGGAACCTATGTAGGAGAGGTCACAGCACAGGAACAGATCAGTGCATTGTAGTTAATATGTAACCTTGCTGTAAGTCTGCAGTACTAAATAGCATGGGTTCTTTCTTGATTATATGTTTTATTGAAATCTGTTTCTTGATTATATTTTTTAAAAAACATAAACATTAAGTTAGCCTGGAGCATGTTTTTTTAGGGCAAAAAGATGATGCAATTTTCTTGGTTGTGAAGGAGTAAAGATGGCTTTTAATAGAGTGATGTGCTCTTCCTGTCAAATGTGGGAGTTTAGGGAGAGTTTCCATGTTACTGAGGATTATATCTGCAGGAAGGTATCTTTGGTTGCAAATCCTAGCATATTGCATAGATCAGTTGGAGTGACAGTTAGAGGCAATAAGGAAATTATAAGAGCTGGGGGTGTGATGGATGGCAGTTACAAGAAGGGAGAAAATATGTAGATACGGTCAGGTAGATGGGGTAACTCCAGGAATGGGAGGAGGGGTAGGCAGGTAGTGCAGGAGTCTCCTGTGGCTATCCCCATCTCAAACAAGTATGCTGTTTGGAAAATGTAGGGAGTGATGGACTCTCAAGGGAATGTAGTACAAACAGCCAAGTTTCTGGTATCGAGACAGCTTCTAGTGTAATGAGGGGCACATCCGGTTCCAAGCGATTGATTGTGATAGTAGACTCTCTAGTCAGAGGCACAGACAGACGTTTCTGTGGCCAGCAGTGAAAAATCAGAATGGTGTGTTGCCTCCCTGGTGCCAGGATGAAGGATGTCTCTGAGAGGGTGCAGAATGTTCTCAAAGGGGAACAGGGACCAGCAGGAGGTCATTGTACACATTGGAACCAACAGCATGGGAAGGGAAAAGGATGAGATTCTGAAGGGAGAATATAGAAAGTTAGGCAGGAATTTAAAAAGGAGGTCCTTGAGGGTAGGAATATCTGGATTATTCCCGGTGTTACAAGCTAGTGAGGGTAGGAATAGAAGGATAGAGCAGATGAATATGTGGCTAAGGAGTTGGTGCATGGGAGAATAATTCATATTTTTGGATCATTGGAATCTCTTCTGTGGTAGAAGTGACCTGAACAAGGATGGATTGTACCTAAATTGGAAGGGACTAATACAGTGCCAGGGAGATTTGCTGGAGCTGCTTGGAAGGATTTAAACTAGTAAGGGGGTGGGACCCAGGGAAATAGTGAGGAAAGAGGTCAATCTGAGACTGGTACGTTGGGAAGAGGAGTGAATTAAACAGCCAGGGCAGGCAGGGACAAAGCAGAGAACAAGGTATGACTGATAAATTAAACTGCATTTATTTCAATGCAAGGGGCCTAAAAGGGAAGGCAGATGAACTCAGGGCATGGTTAGGAACTGGGATAATATGTGACTGGAATATCATAGCAATTACAGAAACATGGCTCAGGGATGGACAGGACTGACAGCTTAATGTTCCAGGATATAAATGCGATAGGATTGGCATTTTTTGATAAGGGATCATATTACTGCTGTACTTAGGGAGGATATTCCTGGGAATACATTCAGGAAAGTTATTTGGGTGGAGCTGAGAACTAAGAAAGGGATGATCATCTTATTAGGATTGTATTATAGACCCCCCAATAGTCAGTGGGAAATTGAGAAATAAATTCGTAAGGAGATTTCAGTTACCTGTAAGAATAATGGAGTGGTTATGGTAGGGGATTTTAACTTTCCAAACATAGACTGGGACTGCCATAGTGTTAGGGGTTTAGATTGAGAGGAATTTGTTAAGTGTGTACAAGAAAATTTTCTATTTCAGTATGTAGATGTATCTATTAGAGAAAGTGTAAAACTTGACCTACTCTTGGGAAATAAGGCAGGGCAGGAGGTGACTGAGGTGTCAGTGGGGGAGCACTTTGGGGCCAGTGACCATAATTCTATTAGTTTTAAAATAGTGATGGAAAAGGATAGACCAGATCTAAAAGTTGAAGTTCTAAATTGGAGGAAGGCTAAATTTGGTGGTATAAGACAAGAACATTCAAAAGCTGACTGGATGCAGATGTTCGCAGTGTAAAGGAACAGCTGGAAAATGGGAAGTCTTCAGAAATGAGATAACGAGAATCCATAGAAAGTATATTCCTGTCAGGGTGAAAGAAAAGGCTGGTAGGTACAGGGAATGCTGGATGACTATAGAAATTGAGGTGAAAATGTGTTGCTGGAAAAGCGCAGCAGGTCAGGCAGCATCCAAGGAACAGGAGAATCGACGTTTCGGGCATAAGCCCTCCTTCAGGATGTCACCATCTATTTCCCTACATTCTATATCTCCCATGTCCTTCTCCTGAAGAAGGGCTTATGCCCGAAACGTCGAAAAGCGCAGCAGGTCATGCAGCATCAAAGAAACAGGAGAATCGACGTTTCAGGCATAAGCCCTCCTTCAGGATGTCACCATCTATTTCCCTACATTCTATATCTCCCATGTCCTTCTCCTGAAGAAGGGCTTATGCCTGAAACGTCGATTCTCCTGTTTCTTTGATGCTGCATGACCTGCTGCGCTTTTCCAGCAACACATTTTCAGCTCTGATCTCCAGCATCTGCAGCCCTCACTTTCTCCTATAGAAATTGAGGGTTTGGTTAAGAAAAAGAAGGAAGCATAAGGATCGAGTTAATCCTTAGAAGGGTATAAAGACAGGAGGAGTATACCTCAGGGAGAAATCAAGAGGGCAAAAAGGGTTAAGGAGAATCCAAAGGGTTTTTCTAAGTACATGAAGGACAAGAGGGTAAATAGGGAGAGAATAGGGCCCCTCAAAGATCAGCAAGACAGCCTATGTGTGGAGCTGCAGGAGATGGGGGAAATTCTAAATGAGTATTTTTTAATAGTGTTTACTGTGGAGAAGGACATGGGAGATATAGAATGTAGGGAAATAGATGGTGACATCTTGAAAAATGTCCATATTACAGAGGAGGAGGTGCTGGATGTCTTGAAATACATAAAAATCAATAGATCCCCAGGACCTGATCAAGTGTACCTTGGAACTCCATGGGAAGTTAGGGAAGTGATTATAGGGCCCCTTACTGAGATATTTGTATCATCGATACTCACATGTGAGGTGCCGGAAGACTGAAGGTTGGCTAACGTAGTGCCACTATTTAAGAAAGGTGGTAAGGAGAAGCCAGGGAACTATAGACCAGTGAGCCTGACATTAGTGGTGGGTAAGTTGTTGGAGGGAATCCTGAGGGACAGGGTGTACATGTATTTGGAAAGGCACAGACTGATTAAGGATAGTCAACATGGCATTGTACATGGGAAATCATGTCTCACAAATTTGATTGAGTTTTTTGAAGAAGTAACAAAGAGGATTGATGGGGTTAGAGCAGTAAATGTGATCTATATGGACTTCAGTAAGGCGTTTGACAAGGTGCCCCATGGGAGACTGATTAGCAAGGTTAGATCTCATGGAATACAGGGAGAATTAGCCATTTGGATACAGAACTGGCTCGAAGATAAAAGACAGAGAGATGTGGTGGAGGGTTGCTTTTCAGACTGGAGGCCTGTGACCAGTGGAGTGCTGTTTCCACGACTTTTCTTCATTTCTATGAATGACTTGGATGTGTACATAGGAGGTATAGTTAGTAAGTTTGCAGATGACACCAAAATTGGAGGTGTAGTGGACAATGAAGAAGGTTACCTCAGATTATAATGGGATCTTGATCAGATGGGCAAATGGATTGAGAAGTGGCAGATGGAGTTTAATTTAGATAAATGTGAGGTGTGGGCATTTTGGAAAAGCAAATCTTTACAGGACTTATTCACTTAATGGTAAGGTCCTAGGAGTGTTGTTGAATAAAGAGACCTTGGAGTGCAGGTTCATAGTTCCTTGGGAGTAGAGTTGCAGGTAGATAGGATAGTGAAGAAGGCATTTAATATGCTTTCCTTTATTGGTCTGAGTATTGAGTACAGGAGTTGGGAGGTCATGTTGCGGCTGTACAGGACATTGGTTAGGCCACTGTTGGAATATTGCATGCAATTCTGGTCTCCTTCCTATCGGAAAGATGTTGTGAAACTTGAAAGGGTTCAGAAAAGATTTACAAGGATGTTGCCAGGGTTCGAAGATTTGAGCTAGAGGCTGAACAGGCTGGGCTGTTTTCTTTGAAACATTGGAGGCTGAGGTTATTGAGGTTTATAAAATCATGAGGGGCATGGATAGGATAAACAGACAATGTCTTTTCCCTGGGGTCGGGGAGTCCAGAGTAGGGGACATAGGTTCAGGGTGAGAGAGGAAAGATATAAAAGAGACCTAAAGGGCAACTTTTTCACACAGAGGGTGGTACGTGTATGGAATGAGCTGCCAGAGGAAGTGGTGGAGGCTGGTACAATTATACCATTTAAAAGGCATCTGGATGGGTATATGAATAGGAAGAGTTTAGAGGGATATGGGCCAAGTGCTGGCAAATGGGCTAGCTTGGGTTAGGATATCTGGTCGGCGCGAATGGGTTGGACCAAAGGATCTGTCTCTGTGCTGTACTTCTCAAAGGCTCTGTGTGACCAACCTGCAGAATGTTTCAAGCAATTTCTGTTTTTGTTTCAGATCTCTGGCATCCACAATTCTTTGTTTTTTTGCTGAATTGTAGTGCTGTTTGTATTGCTGCAATTGGCCATGCACTCTGGGGTAGCCCTTCCCATTCATGCGCCAGCCCCGGAAGTGATGCGAGTGGGAGGTGGAAACATTTGAAGAACTGAGGAGTTGTGTAGAGTGTAAACGTGACAGCTCCATGGATAGCTGATGTACACCTGCAGGAATTATTGTCTCTGGTCACAAATTAACTGGGCATTAAGGGAGTGAAATTCCGTTCAGTTCAGGATTCTGGCTAAACATTGAGCTCTGAGTACATGTGTGCAGGCAGCAGCCCTTGTACCTGAGAGAACACAGTGATGGCTGCAAATCCAACAGGTCTGGTTCTCGGTCCTTGGTGAATGGGCACATTATATCGATTTCCTGTAGAGGGCATTAGTGAACTCCTGAATGCACAGCACCAACTGCAAGCTGCCATACATGTCCCCAGTTCAGGTCTGCAAGCAGCCGATGCCTCAGTAGCTTAGCCAATGTGATCGTCAGCCCCTCAGGAATAGTATTTCCTCCCAATCTGCACAGTTATAGATCTGTTGTAGGAGGTGGTGACTGTAAGGCGTTGTCTTCTCTAGTCAAGTGAAGACTGCTCTGGCGCTGCCTTGCACCTATCTCCAGGTAGCTGCAACACTTTTGGTACCCCCTCATGGTAGACTCCTTGTTGACGTTGGATCCTAATCCCCATAAACCACATCTGCAGACCCTGAGCCTTGCATCTCTGGTTCTGTTGGTGTTTTCTCCTCCTTCTCCACCAAAACCACCTCCTCCACCATCTCTTCCTCCTCTTCTTCTTCCCCTCCTATTGCAGCTGCTGGGTTAAGTTGGTCAAACATCTTGTATGGACGTACTAATCTGTAAAGAAATATCTTTTCCATTTGAGATCTTGATATTATCAGACCGCTCATGCGCTGGGTGAAAGCCTATCCTACAGCTACCTCGACCTGGTGAGGTGCATCACCTCTGTGACCTATGACTGGTTTTCCACTTCCTGATCGTGTCATGTACAAGCCCTTTACAGCCTTGTTTTCTATCCAGGTAGCAATTAGCCCAATCTGATTCAATGTGACCTTCATTAAGCCCAGTTATAAAATCATGCGCCTTTGGATTTTACAGCCTGTATGAAGTTTCACACCCAATGTCCTTAACTTTTCAGTCAACATGAACCTGTAAATAGTGCTGCAGAGGTAAATGTGGAGTTACCTCCCCAGCACCATTACCACTGCTAGTGATTCTTAGGTGCCCTTTATGTCAAAGACTAGTGAATGATGGGACGTGGTTGGGATGTTGGTGTGTGAAGCTGCAAGAGCATATTTGTCAGTGATTACTTCCCTTCAGTGCAAAGCCCTTCACTCAGTGCTCAATAGTAGTATTTTTAAGTTTCTGTTTGGATTTCCTCAGTTGGATGTGTTTACACTGTGCAGTAGCACATGCAAATAGACCTGGGACCTTCCCATTTGGACTGCGGGTTCACTGAGAGGTCTTATTTTGAAAACCAATTTAGAGAAAGATGATAGTTATACATCTTTTGGTTGTTTAGCCCCTACCCTTCCTCTTCAGAAGACTCTTTATTCCATAACTGTTGGTGGCCCTGTTTTGCCCTCACTAACCCTCCTTCAATCTCCCACTGTGAATTTCAGCCCTTTCACTACCTCTCAATGTGTTCCCGCAATTCCATATCCATCCAGATCTCTGCATAGTCTTGCCTTTACACCATCCCTTATTCAGTTTACTCTCCCTTCTGAGCTCATCTAATTACCCTGTTGTGTTCCCCAACCTTAATTTGCAGCTCTCATCCTTCCTTGTCCCCTTTACCTCAAACACTGCGACTCCTGCCTCAGCATCCTTCCATTCCCAAGAATCCCTTAGTGCCTCCAACAACCATTCATTTAAAGTTCCATTTCGCATTGTCCCATTTCATCCAGCCCATCTTTCTGGGAATACTTTCTGTTGAACCCACTTTTCTGCTGAGACCCTTTCTTCATTCAATTTAGTTTGACTCCCTCCTCAGTTCAGACCCAACTTCAGTTGAGCCCAGCTTGCTCACCCTGAGAAGTATGCTGGCATCAGTCCATGCGACTGCCTCACTTTGGCAGGCTAGTTGGTCGGGTCCACCTTTATCCCTTACACTGTAAGCATTTAACGACAAGAAGTTAGGCTGCATATGACTGACCCTTCTTGCGAGTTGGGTAAACTGGTCAGGCTTTACTGCACGTGCGATAAGTGTTTGCACAAAGGAACACCTTGTATATGAAGGAGCCAAGTAATGGAAGAAGATTGTATTCACTACAGTTTGAAGAAGCAGTGTGTATCACTATGAAGACACCACACATGCAGACACACAGAGACACAGACACATTTTTGGCTGACACGATGGCACCTGAGAACATCATTCCAGTGGGCTGGGGCATTAATGAGTATTCATTGCACGCTGATGAATGCAAAACAGGTTCTCAACTATGAAAGTCAGACATTTCTCTGAACCTAACAGTAAAATGTTAGCTTACTGTTGGCAACCTGGATTTTTGCCTCTCTACCATATAACTTCCATTCTAAAAGGTCCACACATGCCTGGATAATTCTGCCTCTGGAGTCCACTGAAATACATAGATCTCTCTTAGCTTCATCCTGAGATATTTAAACCATTAAAAGCTATCTGCAGTTCTTTAACCTATATGATTTTTTTTGTTCAAATCTCTTTGATCTTGCAATAGATAATCTGTCCCTTGGTCACACTGCAGGATATAATCAAGAAATTGTATATATTGCAAAAAATAATTTGAAAATAATGGATGACTATTTTGAGCAGCAGGGGACCCAACAGAGTGCTTACAGAATTTTATCAGTTACTGTCCTTCTCACCAAACATTTCCTCCTATCTTATTATGATTTCTGTTGATGACGTACTTTTCAATCAGCTCATTAGATATTAATTTCTCTTTTTACAAGAGACCTTCTCAAATAATTAGTTCAGCTACCTCCTCAAAGAATTTGAGCAGATCAGTTAGACATGTCTCCTAATAATAAACACATGCTTTCTTCTCCAAATGTCTGTATGCTCTTTGGATATGCTTTGCCAGGTGCCATATAATACTCTCAAGTGGTTTCCTCACTACAGATGTTGGGCTCACTATGCTCTGTATGTGCCAGCTTCATCTCTTAGTCTTTTTGAATGTCAAAATAATATTGCTAATCCATCAGTACACTCAGATACAGCTCATGTTTTTATGGAGCTTCTATAGTTATTAAACACAACCTCATCTATTTTTTTCTTTTATCTCCTTCAGGATTTTATGCCATCTACCAGGTCTCTCATGGACATTTAATTTCTTGAATTGCTTCATGTTGTAAACTTCTGAAGCCAAATGACTGAATTTGAGTTGAGTAAGGTCTTTACCTGTGAAGATTTATATAAAGGGACTGTTACTCATTTTCTTAGTGAGTGTCCTCTTCACTTGCACTGTTTCGTAAATAATTGTATTTTATCTTAGTGCTCACTAAGTATTGTATGTTTTGTTCATTTGGGAATGTGAACATAATATACATAAAAATATGTGTTACTTATTTGTTATTACATTCTTCAGTTCCCTCAAGTAACATTAGTTTTGAAGTATTTTAAATGGTCTACTTCAAGGTCTACTTCACTTTTCATGGCCTGGTCATTGAATATGGTTGGTACCATTAAAAAAAAGGAACTGTTTTCTATCAAAGAAAAAAAATCATACAAATGTTGGCTGTTTGATGTCTGCCTTTTATCTGCAGTTCTCAAGCATAGATTAGATAATGGAACAGGTATTATTGCATTTATAATCATTGTGCAATCACAGAGTCAGAAGAATCAGTGTAGCTCAGAAGGAGACTATTCAGTCCATTTGGTAGAATTCTCCTTCCTTATTGCACTTGGATAAAAAAGATGGTTGAATGTCTGAAGTATGGTGCCTTCATTTAATTGTTTTATTTATCTATCACAATTGCTAATGTTATGAAGTTGAAGGTGTGTACTGTACATTTAATAGAGAGTAAATACTGTTCTGAACTGAGAGCTTTCAAGCACCTATGTACATGACTAGACAGAATACCAGAGTGTATTGGAAAATTAAAAATATGTAACATTTGGCTGTGAAAATGGATACCTGAATTTTGGTTACTGTTTTGACAACAATTCAAATTTAACCAGTTTTACATTATGCCCCAGGATACTAAAACCTAATCAAGTTTGAATTTATCTTTTGCCAACAACAAACCAATGAGACGATCCTATGTTTGGGGTATAAAAATGTGGACATTTGAAAATTGTAGAGAGAGCAACTGCCATCGATACAAAGATACCTGGAGATCTAACATCTTGCTCTCTAAGAAATTAAGAAACACACTCTATCAAAGGTACCTTTTCATATGCAACATACTCACAGTAAAAGGTAATATGACCAGGGAGTTAGAGATGTACAGCATGGAAACAGACCCTTCAGTCCAACCCGTCCACATTGACCAGATATCCCAATCCAATCTAGTCCCGCCCGCCAGCACCTGGGCCACATCCCTCCAAACCCCTGCCATTCATATACCCATCCAAATGCCTCTTAAATGTTGCAATTGTACCAGCCTCCACCACTTCCTCTGGCAGCTCATTCCATATACATACCACTCTCTGTGTGAAAAAGTTGCCCCTTTGGACTCTTTTATATCTTTCCCCTCTCACCCTAAACCTATGCCCTCTAGTTCTGGACTCCCCCACCCCAGGGAAAAGACTTTGTCTACTTAGCCGATCCATGCCCCTCATAACTTTGTAAACCTCTATAAGGTTACCCCTCAGTCTACGACGCTCCAGGGAAAACAGCCCCAGCCTGTTCAGCCTCTCCCTATAGCTCAAATCCTCCAACCCTGGCAACATCCTTGTAAATCTTTTCAGAGCCCTTTCAAGTTTCACAACATCTTTCCAATAGGAAGGAGACCAGAATTGCACGCAATATTCCAACAGTGGCCTAACTAATGTCTTGTACAGCCGTAACATGACCTCCCAACTCATGCACTCAATACTCTGACCAATAAAGGAAAGCATATCAAGTGCCTTCTTCACTATCCTATCTACCAGTGACTCCACTTTCAGGGAGCTATAAACCTGCACTCCAAGGTCTCTTTGTCCAGCAACACTCCCTAGGACCTTACCATTAAGTGCATAAGTCCTGCTAAGATTTACTTTCCCAAATGCACCACCTCACATTAATCTGAATTAAACTCCATCTGCCACTTCTCGGCCCATTGGCCCATCTGGTCAAGATCCTGTTGTAATCTGAGGTAATCCTCTTTGCTGTCCACTACATCTCCAATTTCGGTATAATCTGCAAACTTACTAACTGTACCTCTCATGCTTACATCCAAATCATTTATGTAAGTGACAAAAAGTAGTGGACCCAGCCCCGATTCTTGTGGCACTCCACTGCTCACAGGCCTCCAGTCTGAAAAGCAACCCTCCACCATCACCCTCTTTCTTCTACCTTTGAGTCAGTTCTGTATCCAAATGGCTAGTTCTCCCTGTATTCCGTGAGATCTAACCTTGCTAATCAGTCTCCCAAGGGGAACCTTATCGAACACCTTACTGAAGTCCATGTAGATCACATCTATTGCTCTGCCCTCATCAATCCTCTTTGTTACTTTTTCAAAAAACTCAATCAAATTTGTGAGACATGATTTCCCATGCACGAAGCCATGTTGACTATCCTTAATCAGTCCTTGCCTTTCCAAATACATGTACATCCTGTCCCTCAGGATTCCTTCCAACAACTTGCCCACCACAGAGGTCAGGCTCACTGGTCTATAGTTCCCTGGCTTGTCCTTACCACCCTTCTTAAACAGTGGCACCACGTTAGCCAACCTCCAGTCTTCTGGCACCTCATCTGTGACTATCAATGATACAAATATCTCAGCAAGAGGCCCAGCAATCACTTCTCCAGCTTCCCACAGAGTTCTAGGGTACACCTGATCAGGTCCTGGGGATTTATC
>NC_057711.1:32083575-32111816 GCF_004010195.1 Chiloscyllium plagiosum | reverse complement strand
TTTGGATTCTCCTTAATTCTATTTGCCAACGCTATCTCATGTCTCCTTTTTGCCCTCCTGATTTCCCCCTTAAGTATATTCCTACTGCCTTTATATTCTTCTAAGGATTCACTCGATCTATCCTGTCTATACCTTACATTTGCTTCCTTCTTTTTTTTAACCATACCCTCAATTTCTTTAGTCATCCAGTGTTCCCTATACCTACCAGCCTTTCCTTTCACCCTAACAGGAATATACTTTCTCTGGATTCTCGTTATCTCATTTCTGAAAGCTTCCCATTTTCCAGCCGTCCCTTTACCTGTGAACATCTGCCCCCAATCAGCTTTTGAAAGTTCTTGCCTAATACCGTCAAAATTAATCTTCAGACAAAAGAAGAAAGACACAGAGAAATCTACAGCAGCTGTGTGGTTTTGAAATTAAGTTGAAGTAATTTAATAAGTGTCTTATTGGTATAGCATATTGTTATAGAGTTGGAGGAAGATAGTAAGCAGATAAGAGAAAGGGTGGCTTAAAGTTGTGAATAGTTGTTGTTTAATGTTCAGTTTTAGAGTTAAAAAATAATTTGATGTTATTTTCTTCAAATAATGGAATTTGGGAATTCTCTCTCACTCTTATTTTAACAGATTACGAGGTGAGGCGAACTTTTCTGGGTGTTTGGGTTTAAGTAACAGAGGGGTTCACCTCCATGTCGTAGCACTAAGCATTGCTGTTTTTCATGAACACTGGCTCAATTTGTAAAGTTGAAATATTTTGAAGATGTTTTAAATTGAATATACTTTTTCCAAGAAAAATAGTACTAATTAAAATCAAAGCTGCACAGATTCAGTTGATACTGTTCCCATGTATCTGCTGCCCTTGTCCTTCTAGATGTGAGAGGTCATGCATTTGCAAGATTATGTTGAAGGAACCTTGGTAAATTATGACAGTGCATCTTGTAAACTGTAAACACTGCAGCTACTGGGCCTTGGTAATGAACAGAGTGAATGATGAAGGTAGTGGACAGGGTACCAATTAAGTGGTTTCTTTGTACTGAATCGATCAAGCTTCTTGAGGGTATTATGCCTCACTTTGAAATAAAGCTCCACTATTGCAGCAGTCATCGTTAAAGTTAAAGCTATTTTAAAAGTACAAAGAATTCCCCAACTCTGAGACTTGACCAACAGGTAAAAAATAATGAACCATTGGCATATAATTCTGCTAGTTCAAAGTCATCCAAGGCTGGAATCAAACCTAGATCCCAGCTAACCACTGAGCCATCATATAAATTATTCAGGATTGTTTGGACAATGTGGCAGCAACCCGCCTGCAGGAGAAAAGAACAGCAACTCAAATAGGAAATTACATGCATTCTTAAATGAATCTTAAAAGGATTCAACTGCAAAGTCAACACCTATGCTTTGATAAGAGGTTTACTTATTCCTAAACAGTGCATTACGAAATGAAATGAATGGAATATCAATCATTGCAGTAATCTAGTAGGAGAATTTCAGTATACGATCTAAAAGCTTTTTCCTCCCTGTCTTCATTCATGCTTTATTACCAAGTATTTTACTGCTTGAACTTGGCTGACCTTTGAAGCTCCCTCGAAATAAAATACAGAACAAACTTTAACTGCTATATCTGTCATCTGCATTGCTGTTGTCACAATACAATCAACAAAGTATATCATAATGCTTTATACAAGGATAGGTAAACTGAATGTTAATGGTAGTCTCCAAGAGCTTTCCAGTAACTCAGAAGGCAAATTTACCAGATGGTTTGAAACTGACCAGGAAGCTTTCAAGTTTGTGTGTTGCAAGTGTTAGAAATGGTCTCATGGCCAGGCTATGGAGTGGAAAGAATCCCACTCTTGACTAATAATGAGAAAGTCCAACTTAAGTTGTGCCTTTCAGCAACTTTGGGTCAATGAAAGATCAAAAGATTTTTTGTTAATCCACTCATGGGTCGCAGATGTTGCTGGTTGGATAAAATTTACTGTTCATTCTAGTTGTCCTTGATAAGGTGGATATGATCTGCCTTGAACTGCTGAAGTCCATGTGGTGTAGATAGATTCATACTGCTTGTGGGAGGGAAACTATCATCTTTAGTTTTGTGCTGAGACACATTAAAATTTCAGATAAACGCAAATTAATACGATGGACAGAACTTAGCACATTTTTCTAGATCAGTGAAAGGAAACCAAAAAGGATGTCCTTCTCACTTTTACAGTGGCTGATAAAATACTGGAATCCAAACAAACTAATCAAGAATGCAATGCTATTACTCTAATATTTTAATATCTATTAACTTCACAATGGCTCTTTTCTAATCTTTATTTATTTTTTTCTTGGGAACATTGAGAACATAGTGATGGTGAGCCAACTTCTTGAACCCTTGTAGTCCATCTGGTGCAGTTATCCCCAACAGTCCTGTTCTGAAGGCAGCTCCTGCATTTTGGCCCGAGACCATAAAGGAATGGTGGTATAGCTCCAACCCAGAGTAATGGGAAGTTTGTTGGCGAGGAATTTGCACTTACCTTTAAATCATTATTCATCATGATTAGTCCACTTACCTGAATTGATGCTTAAATTGTCACAGTTTGTACAAAACTAGTTTAGGTCTACAATTTTACAATTCAGTGAGAGCATGAAATGTGTTTTAATTGACATGAACTTTCATACTATGCTATGGGATAGATCACTAGAGGACCAGTGGCAGATATTCAAGGAGATATTTTGAAATAATCAGAATAAGTCTATTCTACTACAAAGAAAACGTCCACATCGACAACCCAACATCTGTAGTTAACTAAAGAAGGAAATTATCAAACTTAAGGACATGTAATTAAACATAGGGAAGCAGCAGGTTAGATGATTGGACAGAATGTAAAAATAGCAGAGAATTAAAAGATTAATCAGGAGAAATAAATTAGAATATGACAGAAAGCTAGCTGCAAGTATAAAAACCATAAGACTTTCTACAGGTATCTAAAAAGAAGAGTGAATATAATGAGTGTTGGTCATTTAGAAAGTGACAATGGAAAGTTAATAATAGAGAATAAGCAAATAGCAGATGAAACAAACAAGTAATTTGCTTCTGACTTCACTGTGAATAGAAAAACCTTTCCTGTACCAGCTGTAAATCAGGGCATGAAAGGCTGAGAAACTTAGTGAAATTACAATCACTAGAGAAACAGCACTGAGCAAATGGTAGATCAGCGAACTGAGAAACTCCTACATCAGATGGACTTTATCCGAGGGTCACTAAGTAGGTGGCTAATGGGGAAAGGCAGCACAGTGGTAACGTCACTGGACTAGTAAACCAGAATCTCATGCTAATATTCCAGAGACATGGGTTTGAATCCACCATTTTCTATAGTGAAACTTGAATTCAATAAAAATTTAGAATAAAAAACTAGCCTACTGGTCCCCATCTAACCATTCACATTATTTTAAAAACTCATCTGGTTCATGAATGAACCTTACCAAATCTAGCCTATATGTGACTCTGGACCCACAGTAATGTGGTTGACTCTTAATTGCGTCTTGGGGAATTAGGGATGGGTGAGAACTGTTGGCTTAGACAACAAAGCCCACATCCCATGAACAAATAAGAAAAATGGACTGGATAAGTTGGTGTTAATTTTCCAGAGTTTGCTATATTCTGGAAATGTTCCAACAGGAAGTAACTTGCTTATTCAAAATAGGAGGGAGGCAGCAAACAAGAAACCATAGGCCTCTTAACATGATGTCTGCTGTAGAGAAGGTTTTAGAATCAATCATTAGGGAGATTAATAGATTAGATTACATTACATTACATTACAGTGTGGAAACAGGCCCTTCGGCCCAACAAGTCCACAACGACCTGCAACCCACCCATACCCCTACATTTACCCCTTACCTAACACTACGGGCAATTTAGTATGGCCAATTCACCTGACCTGCACATCTTTGGACTGTGGGAGGAAACCGGAGCACCCGGAGGAAACCCACGCAGACACGGGGAGAACGTGCAAACTCCACACAGTCAGTCGCCTGAGGCGGGAATTGAACCTGGGTCTCTGGCGCTGTGAGGCAGCAGTGCTAACCACTGGGCCACCGTGCCACCCACTGAGGAAACTGGAAACTTGAGGAAACTGGAAACAGTCAGTATTTTAAAAAATATTTATTCTTTGAATGTGAGCATTGCTGGCAGTGTCAGCATTTATTGTCCATTATTAACTCCCTTGGAGAAGTTGGTGTTGAGCTAACATCTAGACATTAGCGGTGTCGATGGTAGGCATGATGTGGAGGAGCCGGTGTTGGACTGGGGTGGATAAAGTTAAAAATCACACACCACCAGGTTATAGTCCAACAGGTTTATTTGGAAACACTAGCTTTCAGAGCACTGCTCTCCAGGTGACAACCACATGAAGAAGGAGCAGCACTCCTTCTGGTGTTGTGTGATTTTTAACTTTTACCATCTGGAAGACCTACAATCCTTAGACAAGTTAGACTGTAGGCACACCTACAGTGCTGTAGCAAGGGAAAAGTCTTTGTTCATGTTTTCTGTTTGCCTGGGTCTAAACAGACAGTGAATTCAGAAACGGTTGCCTGGCTTGATAAAATCTTTACCTTTTGTGATGACTCCATGAACAGTAGGGCTAGATTTCTCACATGTTAGCCCAGTGAAGGGGCTGTTCTTGGGACTGAATTTGAAATAAAATCAATAAGAATTGGTTGTTGTAGTACTAAATAATACAGATGAATGGAAATGCCGTGCTCTATTAAGACATGGTCTGGAAACAATATCATCTGAAGGCAGCAGAGCTGTCCCTGATTGATAGTCTAAAATGACCTTTCAAAACTCAGGTATGAACATATGGACAAGGAGTAAAAGGAGGAACCTCAGCAAGTTGAGCCTGCTCTTCCAATCAATAAGACCATGGTTGATCTGACTTTAACCTTAACTCTATATCCTTGTTTACCCCCAATATCTTTCATCTGCTTAGTAGTCAGCCGAAGGGCCTGTTGGGCCGAAGGGCCTGTTTCCACAATGTAATCTAATCTAATCTAATCTAATCTAATCTGCTTTAAAATTATTTAATGATTCTGCATCCACTACCTTTTAAGGAAGGGATTTCAAAAGATTATCAGTCCTCAGAGAAAAAAAAAAATTCCTCATCCCTGCCTTAAATGGGTGACCTCCTTGCTGGACATTGGGGTCCCTTTAAAAAAAACTTTTCCCAGTATTTACTGGGTAGTGCAAAATTTCATTAACAGCTATTATACAGTAATTAACTTTACAAAATCATAGCATGGGAAAGCAAAGTAAAGAATTATGAGAAACACAGGTATCATGATGCTTATTGAATAGTATCAACAGTTTATCTGGTGCCAAATGTACCCAATATCAGTGTATTGTTTTTGAAAATGAGAAGGTTTGTTCTGAGAACAAAACCTAACCTTCAAATGGAAGTAAGCATAAGGTCAATAATCATCGACATCATGATTAGCTGTCCCATGGCTGTTGGTCAAAAGAGTTCAGACGCATTATATACATTATCTGCTCCTAGAATTATGAAACAACAATAAGTGCTTGGGGCAGAGGGAGGTTCCTTTTAGGAAGTTCTCAACAAGCAGACGTTGTTCTCATCAGGCAGTACCCAGACAGCAGTCTTTATCAAGCATTCTTGCAGTATTTATCAAGCATTCTTTACCAGACAGGTGGAAGATGGACCAGAAGGAGAGAAGGAAGATGGAGGTAAGAGTTTCCTTAAGTAGAACATAGACCGTTACAGTGCAGTACAGGCCCTTCAGCCCTCGATGCTGCGCCAACCTGTGAAAACAATCTGATGCTCATCTAACCTACACCATTCCATTATTATCCATATGTATGTCCAATATCCATTTAAAAGCCCTTAACATCAGCAAGTCTACTGTTGCAGGCAGGCCATTCCATGCCCCTACTACTCTGAGTGAAGAAACTACCCCGATATCTGTCCTAAATCTATCACCCCTCAATTTAAAGCCCTTGTGTTAGCCTTCACCATCCGAGGAAAAATGCTCTCACTATCCACCCTATCTAACCCTCTGATTATCCGATATGTCTCGATTAATTCACCTCTCAACCTTCTTCTCTCCGATGAAAACAACCTCAGTTCCCTCAGCCTTTCCTTGTAAGACCTTCCTTCCATACCAAGCAATATCCTAGTAAATCTCCTCTGAACCCTTTCCAAAGCTCCCACATCCTTCCTGTAATGCGGTGACTAGAACTGCATGCAATACTCCAGGTGCAGCCTTACCAGTGTCTTGTACAGCTGAAGCATCACCTTGTCTTAACAACCCTATCAACCTGGGTGACAACTTTCAGGGATTTATGCACCCAGACACCGAGATCTCTCTGTTCATCTACACTGCCAAGAATTTTATCACTAGCCCAGCACTCTGCATTCCTGTTATTTCTTCCAAGGTGATCTACTTCACACTTTTCCACATTAAACTCAATTTGCCACTTCTCCGCCCAGCTCTGCATCTTATCTATGTCCCTCTGTAACCCACAACGTCCTTCGGCACAATCCAAAACTCTGCCTACCTTAGTATCACCCGCAAATTAACTAACCCATCCTTCTACGCCCATATCCAGATCATTTATCAAAATAACAAACAGCAGCGGCCCCAAAACAGATCATTGTGACACACCACTGGTAACTGTGCTCCAGGATGAACATTTCCCATCAACCACCACACTCTGTCTTCTTTCAGCTAGCTAATTTCTGATTCTAAATCACCTTCAATCCCAAAACTCCATATTTTGTGCAATAGCCTAACATGTAAAACCTTATCAAATGCCTTACTAAAGTCCACTTACACCAAATCAATTGCTTTACCTTCATCCACCTGTTTTGTCACCTTCTCAAAGAACTCAGTAAGGTTAGTGAGGCATGATCTACCCTTCACAAAAGCATTTTCAATATCCCTAATCAAATTATTCAAATTATTCCTTTTCAGATTATTATAAATCCTATCTCTTATAAGCTTTTCCAATACCTTACCCACAACCAAAGTAAGGCTCCCTGGCCTATGATTACCAGTGTTGTCATGACTTCCCTTTTTAAACAAGGGGACAACATTTGCTATCCTCCAGTCTTCTGGCACTATTCCTGTCAACAATGATGACATAAAGATCAAAGCCAAAGGCTCTGCAATCTCCTCTGTGGCTTCCCAGAGAATCTGAGGATAAATCCTATCCATCCCAGAGGTTTTATCTATTTTCAGATCTTCCAAAATTGCTAAACCTCCTCTTTGTCAACCTCAATCCCATCTAATCTTGTAGCCTGGATCTCTGTACTCTCACTAACATTCCTCTTTTCCAATGTGAATACTGACAAAAAGTATTCATTAAGCGCTTCCCCTATGTCCTTAGATTCCACACTCAACTTTCCACTATTATCTTTGATTGTCCCTAATCTTACTCTAGTCATTCTTTTATTCCTGATATACCTATAAGAAGGTCTTAAGGTTTTCCTTGATCCTATCCACCAACAACTTCTCGTGTCCCCTCCTGATGATTCTTCACCCCCTCTTTAGATATTTTCTGGCTAACTTATACCTCTCAAGCCCCCTATCTGAGCCTTCACACCTCATCCTTACATAAGCCTTCTTCTTCCTCTTTACAAGAGCTTCAACTTGTTTAGTAAACAACGGCTCCTTGTGTCGACAACTACCTCCCTGCCTAATAGGTATATACTTATCAAGGACCCGCAGTATCCTGAATGTGGTCCACATTTCAAGTTTGTCCATCCCCTGCAGTTTCCTTCCCCATCCCATGCATCCTAAATCTTGCCTAATCACATCATAAATGCCTTTTCCCCAGGTAGACATCAGCATACTGCCTCACCACTTTAACAAAACTGAAATATTTCGCACCAACAGCCCATTTGCCCCATGGTATAAGTGAACCATCCATAATTGTCACAGTTGTATGCTCTTTTATCTAATTAACTAAGGTGATCTGTGGATGGCACGGTGGCTCAGTGGTTAGCAATGCTACCTCACAGCGCTGGGGATCCAGGTTCGATAACACCTTTGGGCAACTCTGTCTGTGTGGAGTTTGCACATTCTCCCTTTGTCAGCGTGCATTCCCTCCAGGTGCTCTGGTTTCTTCCCAAAGTCCAAAGATGTCCAGGTTAGGAGGATTGGCCATAGTGTTCAGGGATGGGGTATGTCGAGGTGGGATGCTGTTTGGAGGGTCGGTGTGGACTCGAATGGCCTGTAGAGATTCTATTCTACATCTAAATTGCTGCTTCTTAACAAACTCAAGAAACTATCAGAAAACTTACAAATCATTGATGGCCTATATTAAATAACTGTGATCCTGAATCCCTGAAAGTGAACACAATATTTTTGAAAGAATGACATCTAGTTCTAGATTTTTCCACAATAAGCAACATGCTTTTTATATCCAAGTCCCCTCAGGTTGTTATATTTTTAAATAAATCATCTCACATCCAGAGTCTATAGGCTGAGCCTGTCTAGCTTTTCCTCATAAGGCAATCCACTCATTTTAGGTATTGGCCCAGTAAACCTTCTTTGGACTGTTTCCAATGCATTAAGATCCTTCTGTAAGTGCAGAGAACAGCACTGTACACAGTACTCCAGATGTGCTCTCACCAATGCCCTGTAGAACAATAAACTCCCTCTACTTGCATTTATTTCCGCTTGCAATAAACCACAACACTATATTCACTTTCTTGATTACTTACTGTAGCTGCACGAATCTTCTGCAATTCATGTACCAGGACATTGATATCTTTCTGCAGCTCAGAACTTTGCTCACCATTCAGATAATGTGCTTCTTGTTAATTCTTTCTTCCAAAATAGACAATTTTACACTTTCCCACATTTTACTCAATTGCAAACTTTTTGCCCACTGTCTTAACATGTCTATGTAGTGTTCTGGACAAGACTAAATCTCCTCAAAATATTTTAAGACGAAAGCCTAGACCCCACATCTTTCATATTTTTAAAGGCAAGTATAAGGTGTTGTGTTCTACATGCAATTCAATTGGTCAAACTACCAGGCTTGAAGCAAAACACACTTTATTCTTACACTATAGTTAAAATACACACACAAAAAAGAATTGGAATAACATAACTCCATTGGAAAACATAACAGACTATTAAATTATTTAACTACTAAACAGCAAGTGTTCCAATATAGTAACATCCCATAAACACACACTTGCAAAACTAAATTCTGTAAAATAGATTATGTCTCATGCAATTCTAGTAGCAGGATGATAACACCAGCTTTTAGTTGTAACAGAGAGAAGAATAACATCCTGTTTCAAGACACCAGCAACTACTGAAAGTTAAAATAAAATCTTGGTTCTTTGGGAAATTGATCCCACCCATTCAGGCTGCTTCTATTGTTCCAACTTTTTTTTAAAATATACCCCAAGGCCTCACAAGCTGTTTATTTTATTAGCTTGGAACAGTCTGCTTGGCATCTCTGTCTCAACATCTCTCCATTTAAAAAAGGAAAAAAATCCATATCTTAAAGCCATAATATCATCACAGTTGGTTCCTTGTGTTCTCTTTACAACTCACTTTCCTACCTATCATTGTGTCGTCAGTACTTTTGGTCCCTTCATGCAGACCATTTCTATAAATTGTAAAAGGTTGTGATCCCAGCACCAATTGTTGTGTCACACCACTCGTGGACATCCTGCCAGCCTGAAAAAGACCTATTTATTCCAATTCTCTGCTTACTGTTAGCCAGCCAATTTTCTATCTAGGACGATATGTTACACCCAATGCCATAAACTTTTATTTTCCGCAATAACCTTTTGATGAGGCACCTTCTCAAATGCCTTCTTGAAATCCTAAATCCAAGGTATCCACTGGTTCCTCTTTATCAACAGAACAAGTTACTTCTTCATAAAAGATGAATAAATTAGTGAAACATGATTTCCCTTTGACAAAACCATGTTGGCTCTGCCTGATTACTTTGACGATATCCAAGTGTCCTTTCCCACTTTTGTCTCCATTCCTGTAACATCTTTATTAATAGCTTTTAATAGCTAACTGGCCTATAGTTTCCTGCTTTCTGCCTCCCTCCTTTTTGAATAAAAGAGTTATATTAACTATTTTCTAACCAAAAAATAAGTGTCTATGAATCTAATAACTCTTGGTAAATTGAAACCAATGTGTCAACTGCCTCACTAGCTACATCTTTTAATATCCTAAGGATGAAATCCATCAGGACTTGGGGACTTGTCAACTCGCAGTTTCAACAACTTACTCAGTATTTCTTGCCTTGTAATTGTAATTTGAGTTTCTTACTCTGTTTCAACTCCTGATTTACAGCTATCCCTGGGATGTTACTCTCTATAAAGACCAATGCAAGATATTTGTTCCACTTGCCATTGTTTTATCCTCCTTTATTAATTCCCCCGATTTATTTTCTATGGGACCAGCACTTGGTCAACTCTTTTCTGTTTTAAATATCTAAAGAAGCTTCTACTTTTATGTTTCTGTATTTTTGGCTAATTTTCCCCATTGATTTGAATAATCTGTTTCTTACTAAATTGTTGAAATGCTTCATGCCTGGTATATTCCTAAGGTTATTGCCATATCTAAAGAAGCTTCTACTTTTATGTTTCTGTATTTTTGGCTAATTTTCTCTTGTACTTTAATTTTTCTCTCCTTATTAATCTTTTAGTCATTTTTTGCTGTCTTTTATATTCTATCCAATCTTCTAACCTGCCACCTATCTTTGCAGAATTATATCTCTTTGAATTTGATACTATATTTGACTGTTTTTAGTTAATCATTGATGGCAAATCCATCCACTAGAATATATTTTTCTGTCAGTATGCATCTGTTCTGCACTTTCTTGAATATCCCTATAAATGCCCTATCCCTTAATCTGAATGATTAATTCACTTACACTAGAAATTGTCCCGAAAACATTCAATTAATTCCTCATCAAAATTACAATCTTCATGTAGGTTAAAATCTCCGGTGACCATTGTTGCATTCCCTTGACAAATTCCTATGATCTCTTCCTTGATTCCCTGTACTACCATTTGGTTACTGTTAAAACAAAACTCCCACAAATGACTTCCTGCCTTTATCATTTCTCATCTCTACCCAAACAGCTTCTATCTCCTGGGTTTCCTGAATTTAGGTCATTATTGTGTTGATATCATCTTTAATAAGCAGAGCTACTCCTCCACCCTTTCCTAGCTTCTTGTCATAGAATCATACAGAACCTTCCTTAATGTCACATATGCTTCAATAGTCAGTCCCAATCTAGGTCATCCTGCAGCCACATCTCAACTATGGTCCCTAGATCATACTTATTTATTTAAATTTGTATGACGATTGCATTTTTTTTTCTCAAATGCTATGTGCATTTAAGTTCTACCCTTTTATTATTTTTACAACCTTTATTTTTATGGAAAGGGCTGTGGATATATTCTGAGCTAAGAAAACTAAAATGTAACAGTGAATTGCTATTTCTCCTTTATGCTGACCAACGCTCTAAAAATTAGAATACTTCTGTTTTACACCATCTGTTAAGCTTCCCCATTGATTTGAATAATCTGTTTCTTACTAAATTGTTGAAATGCTTCATGCCTGGTATATTCCTAAGGTTATTGCCCTTGAGATCCTACTTATTAATTAAAAAGTTAATAAATCAAAACTCCCTTTGTATTACAGGTACCTCCATTCTGACCTTCTCTATGTCTTCTGTTACAATCTGAGCTACAATTTCAAATTGCTCACATTCTCTTTCCAGGTTGTTTTTCCCGTTGCTTTATTCTATCTCAAACCCTGGTATTTGAAAGATGAGAGTCTGTTTCGGACATAGCTCTGAAAAAGCTGTATGCTCCTTAATAAAGAAACCACCACAACAAACACATGTCTTTTCTCAATACAACGGCTTCTTCCCACTTAAGTAACTATTGTTTCTGCAATTCTCCTGTGTTCATTTCCATTTCTGACTCCTATATTGCTATTGTAATGATCAGGTCCAGAGGGTTGTATAAATTTATTTTTTTTCACTCCTGACATCAGTTGTAACAGAGTTTGTTTTTTTTTAAGATGTGCTTTTTCAATTCAACATATGTTTGACCATGTGTGAAGCTATAAGCCAAACAGATCTCTTCAGATAACAAAATTAAGGAGTTAGTTTATTGTAAACTCACTCAAGTTTATCAAACATATTACAAAGTTAAAAACAATTCCAAATACTTTAACATACTCGCAACAGTATGCAAAACAAGCTATAATGCTAGGGAGGTCAAAGCAATGAACAACCATAAGTAAATAAATTAATGACCATAAGTAAAAAGAGTTCCAAGGTTCCTTTGGTGGTCTTGAGGTTCTGGTGGGATTGTAACCAATGTAAGCTGGTTATTCTTCTGGAGATAGACTCTTTTAAACCACAGTTCATCCTGTTCCATGATAGGTGTTATGGCACTTGAAATTGCTTTTAATTTAAAATTTTCTGTCTTTGTGATATATTCCATTTGTAACAAAGATAGGATTTGAGATAGGAAACAAATTGTAAAGGGAGAGTTGTCACTGTTATAACTTGCAGGCTTTCTTGATGATATGCTCCTCCACAGCAAGCATGACTCTCCTTTGTAGCCACGGTGAGGTGATGCATCAAAAGTCTGAGGTGATGGGAGGACTAACGAGGAAAGTGAGTATACACTGAACAGTAAGACTCTAAGAAGTAAAGGTAAAGTCATTGCAGTTTAACCAGATCATAGGCTGCTCTCTTGATAGAAAGAGGTAAGAGTGTTGGTTTTACCTGAGGGTCACCATGTCTCAGCTGAGGGGAGAAGTTGTGTAGGAGAGTCCTTTATGGTAACCTCAGCTGGTGTGAGAATTGATCCCATGCTATTGGCATACAAGCCAGCCATCCAGCCAACTGAGCTGACCTACTAAGATACTAACATGTACCGAGTATTAGAGGGACCTTGGTGTGCCTGTCTATAGATCCTTGAAGGCAGCAGAATAGGTAGATAATTGATATAGACAGGGGCATGCCGTCCACTCTGCTTCTTGAAGTCAATGACCAGTATCACAAGGTATCACTGTTGAAAAGGGTTGTAGAGGCAGGAACCCTCAAGACTTTTAAGAATTATTCAGATGAACATTTGAAACGCCATAGCAGAGAAGGCCACAAGCCAAATGCTAGAAGATGGGACTGGGTTGGATGGATGTTTGATAACTGGCATGGACCTGATGGGCTGAAGAGTCTCTTTTCATGCTGCTAAAAACTCAGTAATTCTCTGTGACTCTAAGCAGCCAAGCTTATAATGATCATTTTTC
The DNA here is from genome assembly GCF_004010195.1 of Chiloscyllium plagiosum. NCBI lineage: Eukaryota > Metazoa > Chordata > Chondrichthyes > Orectolobiformes > Hemiscylliidae > Chiloscyllium > Chiloscyllium plagiosum. The sequence goes on along the minus strand of NC_057711.1, from coordinate 32,098,506 downwards.
ACAAATGATCATTATAAGCTTATATGGCAATTGATTGCTTCACACAACAAGAACTAACAATGTTTATGCAGGAGTTTTGGTCTCTTATTACAGAGTCATAGAGATGTACAGCACAGAAACAGACCCTTTGATCCATTCGTCCAAAAGAAGGAAGACCAGAATTGCACACAATATTCCAATAGTGGCTTAACCAATGTACCGTACAGCCATAACATGACCAGTGCTCTGACCAGTAAAGGAAAGCATACCAAGCACCTTCTTCACTATCCTATCTACATGTGACTCCACTTTCAAGGAACTATGAACCTGCACTCCAAGATCCCCAGGACCTTACCATTAAGTGTATAAGTCCTGTTCTAATTTGCCTTTGCAAAATGCAGCACCTCACATTTATCCAAATTAAAGTCCATCTGCCGCTCCTCAACCCATTGGCGCATCTGATCAAGATCCCCTTCTAATGTGAGGTATCCTTCTTCGCTGTCCACTACACCTCCAATTTTGGTGTCATCTGCAAACTTACTAACTATACCTCCTACGTTCACATCCAAATCATTTATATAAATGACGAAGATGTCTTTGGAACTGATAGAGGTGACTCCTGCATCCTTTTGCACAGTAGGTTTTGATAGGTTTTCACTGTCTCTGGAAGTTTCTGCAAATGAGAGGTCTGTTGTTTTTGGTCCTTAAGCTGCTTTTGAGACACTGCTAACAATGGCAAGTGTGAAATTCTGCCAGAGGCAGCTCAGAGTTGTCTCCTGTTAATCCACGTCAAGGTTGTTTTCAGAAACCTGGCTTTTCTTATCACTCAGGTGACCTCTGAGGACATTTTTCAACATCGTGTCTTGACTCCTTTGAAGGTGTTTTCTTTGAAATGGAAGTCCCAAGTATTAAATCAGCTAAAGATTAATAGTCCATATATTACAACTTGGTGACACTACTCTGTTTTTATTGTCTGTATCCTTTACAGTATATCAATTTGTCAGAAATCTTAAATGTGTCATATCTTGACATGGGTGCAAAACAATTTTGAAAAATATAATCACTTTGTGAATTGGTTCCACTGAGGTGAAACCAGAAATTTACAAGCTGTTATAGAAATAAAGAAACAGTATAAATAGAAGCAGGAGTAAGCCATTTGGTCCTTCAAACCTTCTTCACCATTCAATATGATCAAGGCTGATCATCCAACTCAGTACCTTGTTCCCACTTTCTCCCCCTGATCCCTCTAGCCATAACTGCTATATCTCATTCCACTTTGAAAACATTCAAAGTTTTGACCTCAATGCTTTCCATGGCAGAGAATCCACAGATTCATCACTCTCTGGGTGAAGAAATTTCTCCTTATCACAGTCCTAAATGGCCTACCCTGTATCCTGGAAACTGTGATCCCCAGTTCTGGACTCCTCTGTTTTTGGGAATGGTATGATGAACTCATGGGTTTGCAAGTAATCATGATTACCTTTATTTTCTTGCTTCTATTATTTCCTCACTGGAAATATTATTTCAACAGCAACCTTAAAGAAACAAGGCATCTTAGCAGATAGAGAAGTCCAAAAATGTAACATGGCCATAAGTATCACACATTGGATCCCAATACACCCACAAGCAAGACATGGTACTTCAGGTAGTCATCAGCAAAAGCAAAGTCTACACTTGCTAGAAGCAATATGCATTCATACACAGGGAACTGTTCTCTACAAACAAAAGAAATATGTTCAAGCTTTGCACATTTTTTGAATTACCTGGGAGGTTATAGAACCCCCCCACCTCCAGTGCTTTCTCTATGGCAATGCCTTGACCAATAAGACTTGAATTGCCAACTAAACAGCATTTATTTCTCCTGTAGTATAAATCATTATGATTGTTTTAAGTTTAGCATTCTTGCAATTGTCCTGATCAGTACAAGGTGAAATGCTTTGGTAATATGTCACTCTTTTCAACAACACTCAGATTATGTCCTACCAAGGGACTGAAAGAAAAATATCAAAGCACATTAACATTTTCTTAAAATTTGGTCAGTTGATTGACTTTTATCTGCAGTAAAGCACCAGTATAATGCTCCTGAGAAGGAAACAATGGGCTGAATTTTGTTGGAAAATTAACATCTTATTAACGATGCATATCATTATTGATGTGCAAATCATCAAGACGTTCAGAGGATTAAGAAATAGTCGAGTGAGTTGCAAATGTCCATTATTTTTGAGAACTTGTTGGATTTACACATTAATTTCCCATTAAATTCTGTGCAGCAAGTTAAGGCAAGAATTTAGTTGCATAAGTACCTTTTTAACAGCATGATAAGTGTTAATGAAATGACAATCCACTTCTCTGGCTCAGAAAAGTAACAAGTTAAATTCTTCAGCTCTATTCCAACAAATCAGCGATTGCTACAGGTTATTAAAAACGTAAACTTTAAAACATTTTTATTACCTTTCTCTTTCGTCTCCCAACTTTTTTCCCCTTTCTTGCTGATTTTACAACAATTCACCTTCCTCCATTTCTCTTTTACTTCCTCAGTTTTTAAATGACTTTGGTTATGGAAATATCTTCTGGGTCCCATGATTTATTCCAAGCCCAGATTGAATTTTATCATTACGAATTTGGACTTCCCACAAATTGCAGAGAAGACTACCTTTGAGCTGAAGAATTCAGAATAAACCAGCAGCAAGATATCCCATTCCAGCAATATCTAGCCATTGGTTTGTCTCTCCCAAATTCACTCACTATCTAGACAGGTGAATTGCACACAAGTATCCTTCATGCTGTTTCTCTGGCATATTAAAACCCAATTCTTGCATTCTATTTCTTAGCTAAGATGCTGTAATAATCTGATAAGATGCATATTCATATGAGTAAAAACTACAATTTCTGCTTGTCTTTAAAAAGAGGTTCTAGTTTAGCTGGAAGCTAATTTGTAACATTCCTGTGGTAGGTTTGATAGGATGCACCCCATTATCTCCTTATTTGTGAAAGAAAGTGCCTTTGTGGTTCTAAGCTCCGTCTCACGGGTACAGAGAGATTGGTAGGTACACTTTGCATAAATGTACTGTATTCTAAATTACTGAAAAAATACGAAGATTGACTGTCAAGATTTAAATTAATTGTTCTTTATAAATTAAATTGTGAATTTTTATTTCAGTTTAAGATTTGCTATAACCAATTCGCACCCCAATGCAAATGAGAGCCAACCTATTTTAAATAGGATATTAAGAATGTTCTATGTACTTGGCTTCTCTCTAAATGGCATTCCACATTAGAGCAGTCTGTGTCACGCTACTGTGTGCAGAATTATAAGGTGCTTCATAACTGTAAATGAAGCAATTTCATTGGACAATTGCTTCATGATAATTTATAATGTGTAATAAAAGCACTTTATCATTCTGCAGCCCATCTTGGAAATTTGTGTCACTGTTTGAACAACCTAGAACAGCTCAGGCTGTTGCCCATAGTGACACATCTTTTTAATGTCACATGCAGGTAAGTGCACACAGGTGGTTGCTAATGTGATGCTGTCAACACTCTATGATCATTTTATCGTACTGGTCTGCTCTCAAATTCCCAATTAATTATTTCCAGCAGCAAAATGAATGACACTTAATGATTAAAAGAACTGAAAATGCATGCTAGTTTTATTCAGACCTAACTGTGCACTCTATTTGAGCATATTTCATCACTTTTAGCATCCTACCCCACTCTCTTCCCCTGCCATCACCTTAAATTATAACGTCTGAAATTTGGAAATGAAAAGAACATGAATGAACCTCTGTATTCTTAGTGAATTCAAAAATAAAAATGAGAAATAAAGTGACCAAGCAGCAAGATTTTCAATTAAATGCAGAATGCTTCATGGTTATCACATAGCAATATAGCGTACGAGATAAATAATTTGCAAGTTCATGCTGGTACTTATATATTTGGTTTCTTCTGAATAAATCTTTCAGATAGTTACTATGAAAAAGAAAGAACAAGAGAAATAGCAACCTTGAAGCATGCGTTTGTTAAGAAAGTGATTGTTGCAGAATAGTCTGTTGAAGTGTCTGCTGTTGTGTACATCCCATGCTCCTTATTTTAACTGCATCCCGAAGTAACCTACCACAAGCAGCAGCATTGTTTGTCACACTGTCCCATTTGAGGATTAAACATTGGTACTGAAAGAAGTAATGACTATATACAGTACTTAACCTGACAAAGTCAGCTGATCTACTAGCAGAAAACTGGGCAGCATCCCTAGCTGATAGCTTTTTTAAACATTTTCTTTGTGTTTCATGGGTACTGGGCATTACTAGTAAGGTCAACATTTATTGCCCATCCCGCACTGACTTGAACTGAATGGTTCCCTGGTCACTTCAGTGGGCATTTATGAGTCAACCACATTGCTGAACGTCTGGAATCATATATAGGCCAGACTAGGCAAAGATGACAATTTCTTTTCCTCAAGGACATTAGTGAACCAGATGGGTTTTTAACACAATTGGTGATAGTGTTCATTGGACCGTTACTGACATTAGCTTTATATTCTGGATTTGTAAATTGAATTTAAATTCTACCAGCTGCCACACGAATCTATGTCCCCAGTGCTTTAGTCTGCGTTTCTAGACTAAATGAAGTTATCACAATGTAACCATCTCCCCCCACCCCAGTTCCAAATTCCCTTTCAAATTTCTAACATATAGCAGGCTGTAGATAATATCTTTGAAACCTTTGCATTCAGTTTTTGTTGCATTTGCAGCAACTTCAGCATGACAGCATAAAAATGAAAGTCTCAAGAGACAGGCATAATTCAAATAGTTCAAGCAGCATGGAGACATGGAATAAATACAATACATGGAATGTTACAATAAAATAGGGTTTTTTTAAAATTAAAAATCAGCAATCAACAAAATATACATCAGCATCAGGATGAAAATGTTGAATTGAGTTGTCAATTGTTCTTCGCTGACTTTATACTTTTATAATATTATGGATAGCTTACAGCATCATCAGAACAGCTTTTCCCATCTGCAAGTGGCCATGCACAACCCCTGACATTGTTAGGATATTTATATATGCAGAATGAACCAAAGACCTTGGCCATGTGATTTGATATTTGTGTATTATGGTACAAAGCTGTGAAATAACCTTGCACTGTATTATGTATTAACAGATTTCATTATGAAGTTATTTACTGTAAAACTGATCATGAAATATTAAATAGACTTTAGAAATTGCTCATCTGCACAGGTGTTACCCTCCCTCTCTTTTGAAACTGCACTGCTCAGACAACACACCCTTGACTTTCTGTCCTTAGAAATGATCATCTATCGCCAATCTTCTTTTCCTCTTTAAAGCTTTTGAACATGTACCCTTCCAAATCCTATCAGATGTGCATCCCTAAACCAATGCTTAAATAGCATGAACCTAAATCATAAACATTATTCTCTAAAACTGTAATATGTTGTTGTTCCTATCAACCTTTGTACAATCTTTCAGCTGGTTGACCACACCACTTTCCTCCCATGTCCCTCTCCCATCTGCATATCATTGTGAGAACCTTTGTTTGAGCTTCACAAGAGCTCCTTCACCCTTGGGTTCTCTCCTTACTACATGCCCTCTTCTTACCTCTGGATTCTTCAAGCATTTATTATTGATCCATTTCTCTTCCTTAAGTATATGCTGGTGTCAGCAGCATCATCTAAAGACAAGGCATCAGTTTCCACATTAGGATTGATGGTAACTGGCTCTATCACCTCAGCCAATCCTTCCAATGCCACCATTCTTGTCTGACATCTAGTCCTGAATGAGCTGTCAGTTCCCTCAACTTACCATTGGGAATTCTGAGGACATCATCCTGATGTCTTGCCACAGACTTCATCTTCACAATCTCAGTTTTGTTTAACTCAGAGTTGAGCCTACAAATCAATATTCTCATCATTGTGAAGACTTTATACAAATCTACCTGTAATACTGTCCATCTGTTCCTGACATTACTGAAACTCTCATTCATGTCTTTGTCACTACAAGACCAGACTACTTTAGTGCTCTTCAGAGTGGCTTCCCATCTCCAACCACCATTAACATCAACTCATGAAGACATAAATTGCCTGTATCCTATCCTGCACCAAATACTGCTCCTCTGATACTCTCTTCTCTGGTGATCTGCATTGATTCATAAACCCCAACACAGTTTTAAAATTCTCATACATTTTTAAAATCCCTTCAAGGCTTCCCCCTATCTGTGTGTTCTTCTCAGCTCTGTAACTACATAATGGCTCTGCATTCCTTAGGGCGCTTGTAAATGCTAAACCACTTTGCTCTTGTATTGACAGCATTGCTTTCAATTCACATAGTCGTATACAATGGAATCACTTCCCTCAACCTCCCGTCATTTAGACACAGCTCTTGGACCAACTCTTGGTTGGTTATCATAGTATCTCCTCCATCAGCCCAACATGAGTTTGTGACTATAGAACTACATTCTATGTTAAGCTGCTATATAAATGCAAGTTGTTATCAGTACTTATGCCAAGCTGGCCTTTTCTGGTGACTACAGTAGCTTGTTATTTTAATATATTATTTTTTGCCCACATTGATCTACCTGAGCTGCTCACCAACTGCAGCACAAAGGTTGAAAAGAATCCATTTCTCAATGGCAGTCTGAATGGACAACTACAAATTTTTGATTCACTTGTGGGATGTGGGTATCATTAGCTGGCCAGCATTTATTGTCCATCCCTACTTGCTTTTGAACTGATTGGCTTGTTAGACTATTTCGGAGGGCAGTTGAGAGTCAAGCACATTGCTGTGGCTCTGGACTCTCAGGTAGGCCAGACCAGGTGAGAGTGGCAGATTGCCTTTCCTGAAGGACATTAATGAACTTGATGGGTTTTTCCCAACAATTGGCAATGGTCATCAGTAGGTTTTTAATTCCAGATTTAAAAAAAAATTGAATTCAAATTACCTAGGTCCCCAGAACATTAGATTAGATTAGATTACTTACAGTGTGGAAACAGGCCCTTCGGCCCAACAAGTCCACACCGCCCCACCGAAGCGCAACCCACCCATACCCCTACATTTACCCCTTACCTAACACTACGGGCAATTTAGCATGGCCAATTCACCTGGCCTGCACATCTTTGGACTGTGGGAGGAAACCAGAGCACCCGGAGGAAACCCACTCAGACACGGGGAGAATGTGCAAACTCCACACAGTCAGTCGCCTGAGACGGGAATTGAACCCGGGTCTCTGGCGCTGTGAGGCAGCAGTGCTAACCACTGTGCCACCGTGCCGCCCACTAACATTAGCTGAGTTTCTGGATGAGTAACCTAGGGATAATATCACTAAGCCATTGCCTCCCCTTTATAACAAAATAAACTTTATTGTTAAGCTCTTTATTGTTAAGATCAGAGTGATCTTAATATTCTCCATAGAGTGCATCTGTATTCAGCAAAGAAATTTAATTTGCAGGTTCTGAACTGATGGATACGGTTATGTGTTTGATGAGAAGGCTAGACTTATGTTCTGCTGTGCATTTAACATGATTACCCTACCAGCGCAGTTATATTTTTGCAGTTGTCACTACATTTCCGAAAGTGGGCTCCAAAAATTGAGGCGGAGCTGAGGGAAGCTATGTAAATAGCTCAATTAATTGTTCAAATACTCTTAACTTTCTGCCCATTGGATAAATCCAAACCTGTCCAGGTTGTTTCAAGTTGATGACAGGAAGGTGGCATTATGCATTAGAGCTTCAGCATGCAGTGCTTTTGGCACCTGTTTATATATAGGTCTTGATTCCATCTAGCTTAAAGGCACCATGTGTAGGCAGGTACCTCAACACAAGGCAGTGATAATCAGAAGGCACTGTCATTGGGCTTTCTTTGTGTAGCAGCCCAAGCGAGACAGAAATGAGAGGCAAAGGAAAATATCAACTTCCATCTGATCAGATACATTTCCATTAATACATTGGGTAACATAGTCAAACTCAACAGAATTTTGGACTCACCTGATAATATCACTGATGTCTGAGATGACAACAACAACAACTTATATTTATTATAGTGCCTTTGACATGGTAAATCATTCCTAGGCCTCACTTCACAACAGCATTCTTAAATCCAATTTGACTCTAGCTTTTCATGTGTTCACGGAGGCAACGTTAACCCAGAGATCCAGGTAATATTCTGGGGAGCCAGGTTTGAATCCCACCATGGCAGACAGTGGAATTGAAATTCAATAGAAGTCTGGAATTAACAGTTTAATGATGACCATGAGTCAATTATCAGAAAAATTCATCTGGTTTACCCATGCCCTTTAGGGAAAGAAACTGTTCACCATTACCTGGTCTGGCTGACAAGTGGCTTCAGACCCACGGGGATGGGCAATAAATGCTGACCTAGCTAGCGATGCCCTGGTCCCATGAGTGAATTTTTAAAAAAGATTTATAAGTGAAGATGTTCACCAATGATTACAAAATGTTCAGCATCATTCACAATTCCTCATCTCCAAAAGAAACAATCTGCTCCTTGACATTCAATGGCATACTATAATTGAATCCCTACTATCAACATCCTGGAGATTACCACTGACCAGAAACTGTAGTGGAGTCACCACATGAATGTAGTGACTACAACAGCAGGTCAGAGATTAGGAATACCATAGTGACTAACTCACCACTTGACTCCCAAAGCCGGTCCACCATCTAAAAGGCACAAGTCTGGACTATGATGGACAAAGGACATCCAGGACAAAGCAGCCTACTTGATTAACACCAAATCCACAAACATCCACTTCCTCCATCACTGACACTCAATAGCAGCAGCGGGTACCATTTACAAGATAGACAGCAAAACTTCACCAAGGACCCTTAGTCAGTGCATTCCAAACCCACAACCACTACCATCTAGAAGGATAAGGACAGCAGATACACCACCACCTGCAAGTTTCCCTCCAAGGCACTTATCATCTTGACTTGGAAATATATTACCATTCCTTCAGAGTCATTGGGCTAAAATCCTAGAAAGCCCTTCCCAATGACATTTTAGGTCTACCTATAGCAGATGGACTGCAATGGTTCAAAAAGGCAGCTCAACACCACTTTCTCAAGGACATCTAAGGAGAGGCAATTAAATGCGAGCAGAAATAGCAATGCCCATTTCCCTTCCGCAAATGTTTTTTAAAAATTCATTGGATTGGATGTTGCTGGTAAAGTCAATACTTGTTGCACAGTTTTAGTTGCCTTTGAGTAGATGTTGATGAACCAACTTTTTGAACCAAGCTACAACTCCTCTGATATATGTACGTCCAGAGCGCTATTTGAAAATATGATCCAAGTTTTACCCAATATCAAAAGAAAAATGATGACATTTTCCCAAGCCAAGACAGTCTAAGAATTGGAGGGGAATTCAACAAGGTTGTCCCCATGTGTGAGTGCTACCTTTGTTCTAGTTGGTAGAAATTGTCGATTTGGAAAGTGATCCTGTAGGAATCTTGTTGAGTTTCTGCAGTGCCACCATCGGAAAGTGATCCTGTAGGAATCTTGTTGAGTTTCTGCAGTGCCACCTATAGATGGTACACACTGCTATCATTATATGAATATTTAAGGTGGTGGTTGGGTGCAGATAAACTTGGTACATTGTCCTGGACTGTGGCAAATTTCTTGAAGATTGTTGGAGCTGCAATCATCTAGGCAAGTGAGAGTAAAACATCACATTCCTGACTTGCAGATGGTGGATAGGCTTTGGGTGACTTACTCACTGCAGGTATCCCAGCCTCTCATCTGCTCTTGTGGTAACAATAATAATGTTGCTGGTAACTGTCAAGATGTTGATAGTGGGTGATTCAAGGATGGTAATGTCATCAAATGCGAGGAGAAAATTTAGATTCTCTGTTGTTGGAGGTGGTCATTGTCTGTTACTAATGTGGCACAAATATTACTTGTAACATCTCAGCCAAAGCCTGGATGTTGATCAGGGTTTGATACATTTTATCTGAGGACATTATCTGAGGACACAGGAGTGATAAATCATAGAATCATGGAATCCCTACAGCATGGAAGCAAGCCATTCAGCCCATCAGGTCACACTGACCCTCCAAAGAGCATTCCATCCAGACCCACCTCCCTACCTCATTACTGTAACCTTGACGCCCTGGTGTGCAAGAAGATTTCTGAGCAGGTTGATTAGAGACTGTCTTCCCTTCCCGGACTTAGGGTAGATGTTGGAAGGAGGAAGATCCCCCCTACCACATTACATGCCCTTCTACCACTAAACTCTTCATGTGGCAGAATGTTAAACTCAGTCCTGCATTAGAATTCTTTGCATTTGCAACTACTTTATACAGACTAGATTCAGCATAAAAGATAAAAGTACTTTTAAAAAATCAACATTTTTAAACCATGCTCTTTTGTCACAGATACTCCAAGTCTGGGCAGTATGTGGTGCAGCTGCTTTGCAACACCTAAAATCCAGGTTCAATTCCATCCTCAGGTGACTATCTGCTTGGAATTTGCATGTCTCCCTGTATCTGCATAGGTTTCCTCTGGGTGCTCCAGTGTCTGCCTGGAGCCTAAAGATGTGCAGGTTAGGTGGATTGGCCATGGGAAACGCGGGGTTATAGGGTTGGAGGGTGTGGGTCTGGATGGGCTGCTCTTCAGAGAGTCAGTGTGGACTCAGTGGGCTGAAAGGCCTGTTTCCACAGTATAGGGATTGTATGAATTTTTGATATCAACCAAATACAACAATTGAAAATGTCATGCAGAGGAATAATTGTCTCTTTGTGATGTCAGTTTAAAGAAACAAAACATCAAGTCAAAATTGTGCAAGTTTCATGTTATCAGTCAAATTCACATGATAGAATTTTTAATACAGAAAAATATACATAAGCTGTTACTCTATCATTTAACCAGCCTGTTTCATTGTTTTCTCTGTGAACAAATGCTTCTATAGTTAACCAACCCTATTCCTAAATGCCTTCAACCACTTTCCATCATCTACTATCCAATCTCATCTTGAATGTTGACATAGTCACAGCCTGAATCATTAATCTTGGAAGTGAATTCTGCAGCCTCACAACTCTCTGAAAATAAGTTTCTCCTCTGTTCTAAATTTCTTATATTTTTGGAACTATGATTCCTCCCCCCACCCCCACACATGTCTGTTTCTGCCTGTACTGCACAGTGTATTTTGTTTAAAAAAAACCTAGATCTTCAAATCTTTCTTTGTTCTCTTTATTCGAACTAGGCAGCACCTTGATGAATTTGCATTGTAATTACTTTAAAGTTTCAATATCCATCCCATAGCATGGAGCGCAAAGCTGCACGTAAAACTACAGGAGTGGGTAATTTAGCCCCTCCACCCTGCTCAGCTATGCAATGACTGATTAGTGGTTTAACTCCATAGTCACCTTTGCCCCAAAACCCTTAATTGCTTTAGTTGCGAAAAATCTATCAATCTCAGTTGGAAATTAACAATTGATCTGCAGCAGTGAGATCTTAACTTTTTACATAATTTATGCAAGAACTATTTCCAAATTTCATTCCTGAAAGACCTGGCCCCGATTTTTGACAATGCCTCATTTAAAGTTTGTGCATAAATTTATCATTATCTCTTTGTTTATTTTGTAATCTGAACCTTTGGTGATATCTAGAATTAGATTAGATTAGATTAGATTACATTACAGTGTGGAAACAGGCCCTTCGGCCCAACAAGTCCACACCGACCCGTCGAAGCGAACCCACCCATACCCCTACATTTACCCCTTACCTAACACTACGGGTAATTTAGTATGGCCAATTCACCTGACCCTGCACATCTTTGGACTGTGGGAGGAAACCGGAGCACCCGGAGGAAACCCACGCAGACACGGGGAGAACGTGCAAACTCCACACAGTCAGTCGCCTGAGGCGGGAATTGAACCCGGATCTCTGGCGCTGTGAGGCAACAGTGCTAACCACTGTGCCACCATGCAATTCTGTTAACTTTTTACATGGTCTGATCAAACTGAATCATTGCCTTTCATGTCCTAAGAATCTGTTCTGCCAAATTCCTCTGTACTTCCATAATACCAAGTCTATTTTAATTCAGTATAATATTTTTCAGTATCTTAAGCAAATTGTAGCAATTCATATTTATTAATACTATATTTTATCTTTCTCTTTTTGGTCTAACCTTCATCTCATCAATAACTCTCTGCAGCTTTGTGTATTTTTAAAATAATTATCTCTGGCTCCAATCTCATATCATCTAAAAATTTTGACTCGAATCCTTCCAAACCTGTATCCAAAACAATTCTGTCCAGTGTTACTTTGCATACACAGAATTTATACTCAGTGCACTGAGAATCATAACTTGTCAATTTGGGTTTGTGTCTTAATCCAGATTTAATTTGTATGGTATTCCAGGATGTTTTGTCAATTTGTTAAACTTTATTCCTCAACAAAATTGACTCAAAAGCTAAGAAACACTAGAAACAGTGAGTTAAAATATTTCCACACAGCATTTATGGACAATGTATAATTGTGGAGACATATGTTACCACTTGTATTCCAATGGTAAAGACATGTACACCCTTTAAATTTTAATCATGAGATATATATAGCTGGAATTTTGCTATTTTAGAAAATGCAGTGATCTGAAAGCAAGATTCACTATAATCCCAATTAATGCTCATGTTTTGGTTCTGTTACTTTGGCTAATTTTGTACTTTTGCATTTTCAATTGAATCTATTGATATGAAAACTAGACTCATGTGGACTGAAAACTGACTCAAGGTCAATAGTGTTATAAATGGAGTGGAAGAAGTACCAGGAATAACAAAGGAAATTTCTCTTGTGTGGAACTAATTTGAAAGGAAAGAGGATTTGTTAAATTTATGGTAATAATCACACTGAGTTTACAAAATAGAAAAACGAAGGGAAACACAGGCCTTGCTGATCGCATAATTGTTAACAATAATCCAGTAAAGAGGTTGGGGCTTTTCTCCATGGAAAAGACTTCTAAGTGATTTACTTTCAATTCAAATTGTAGAAGATTAACAAGATTGATCTGGGCACACTTCATTGTGCCTAGAATGCAGGCAGAAGTAAAAATAATTGTAAATTGGAGAATAAAAATTCAGACATAGCTCTCTTTTTAACACAAATAACAATATTAAGTTACAAACAACAGTGTCAGTAAAACCAGGACCAAGATCCTGAAGTCCTTAACAGCATTATGGGACTATTAAGAAGGCTGCTCACCACCATAATCTCAACAGTAACTAGAGACGGGAAATTAATGCTGGTCCAGCCAGCAACTCCCACCTCTCATGAGTGAATAAAAAAACAATATTAATGTTTGCAGGTTGTAACTATCTGTGATGTGGAAAGAGAAAGTATTTTGATGGTGTGGCAATCAGAAGGTCAAGGTTCAAGTCCTACCTGTCATAGAGGTGCATCATGACACATTTGAAGAGATTGACTAGAACTAATTTGAAGCATATGGTAAGGAATTGGGCACAGGCTAGTTTTGTATGAAAAGCTTCCTCTACTTTAAAAAACGATTCCTGAATTACTTATAAAGACATAAGAGGATGTTGAAAAACTTGAATGGGTTCAGAAAAGATTCACAAGGATGTTGCCAGGATTGGAGGATTTGAGCAATAGGGGGAAGTTGAATAGGCTGGGGTTGTTTTGCGTGGAGCATCGGAGGCTGAGGGGTGGCCATATGGAGGTTTATAAAATCATGAAGGGCATGGATAGGGTAAATAAACAAAGTCTTTTCCTTGGGATGGGGGAGTCCAGAACTAGAGGGCATAGGTTTAGGGTGAGAGGGGAAAGATATAAAAAAGACCTAAGGGGCAATGTTTTTCATGCAGAGGGTGGTGCGTGTATGGAATGAGCTGCCAGAGGAAGTGATGGAGGCTGGTACAATTACAACATTTAAAAAGACATCTGGATGAGTATATGAATAGGAAGGGTTTAGAGGGATATGGGCGGGGTGCTGGCAAATGGAACTAGATTAGGTTAGGATATCTGGTTGGCATGGACGAGTTGGACTGAAAAGTCTGTTTTGTGCTGTACATCTCTATGACTCTAAATAGAAAAAAAAGTACTGGTTAGCATCCATGATTTCAATCCCCATACATGTTGTACCCATTTAATTATGTATTTCATGACTATTTGGCAACAAAAGATTTACCAGGATGTTGCCGGGAATGGAGGGTTTGAGGTACAAAAATAGATAGGAAAAGCTGGGACTTTTTTCACTGGAGTGTAGGAGGTTGAGGGATGACCTCATTGAGGTTTATAAAATCCTGGATGGGCATAGATAAGATGAATGGATTCTGGATTAGTGGTGCTGGAAAAGCACAGCAGTTCAGGCAGCATCTGAAGAGCAGTAAAATCGATGTTTCGGGCAAGAACCCTTCATCAGGAATACAGGCTTTGTCGGCTACGTAGAACAGTCCATCTTCCGTAATTACACCAGCACCACTCCTCACCTCTTCCTCCGCTATATTGATGACTGCATCGGCACCACCGCGTGCTCCCACGAAGAGGTTGAGCTATTCATCAACTTCACCAACACATTCCACCCTGACCTTAAATTTACCTGGACCATCTCTGACACCTCCCTCCCCTTCCTGGACCTCTCCATCTCCATCAGTGACGACCGACTTGACACTGACATTTTCTACAAACCCACCGACTCCCACAGCTACCTGGATTACACCTCTTCCCACCCTATCTCTTGCAAAAATGCCATCCCGTATCCCCAATTCCTCCGCCCCCGCCGTATCTGCTCCCAGGAGGAGCGGTTCCACCACAGAACACACCAGATGGCCACCTTCTTTAGAGACCGCAATTTCCCATCCCACGTGGTTAAAGATGCCCTCCAACGCATCTCATCCACATCCCGCACCTCCGCCCCCAGACCCAACCCCTCCAACCGCAACAAGGACAGAACCCCCCTGGTGCTCAC
>NC_057711.1:32062195-32082470 GCF_004010195.1 Chiloscyllium plagiosum | reverse complement strand
TCACCTATTGTACTCTATGCTACTTTCTTCTCACCCCCACCCTCCTCTCATTTATCTCTCCACCCTTCAGGCACTCTGCCTGTATTCCTGATGAAGGGCTTTTGCCCGAAACTTCGATTTTCCTGCTCCTTGGATGCTGCCTGAACTGCTGTGCTTTTCCAGCACCACTCTAATCTGACTCTGGTTTCCAGCATCTGCAGTCATTGTTTTTATCCATAGATAAGATGAATGACAAGGGTCTTTTCGCAAGGTTGTGGGAGTTCAGAACTAGGGGTCATATTTTTAACGTGAAAAAGATTTAAAAAGGACACGGGGCAACATTTTACGCAGAGTGATTCATGTGTAGAATAGACTACCAGAGAAAGTGGTAGATGCAGGCACAGTTACATTTAAAAGACATTTTGGATATATTCATGAATAGGAAAGGTTTGGAGGGATATGGGCCAAGCACAGGAAGGTGGGACTGGTTTGATTTGGAAATGTGATCTAGGTGGACTAGTTGGACCGAAGGGTCTGTTTCTGTGCTGTATGACTCTATGACTCTATGAATACATGCCTCAAAGCTTGATGTAGGAGACGCTGGTTCCATTTCATGTGAAATTGGCACCAGTAATGGAAAAATTTGGAGTTGTATCATTGGGACAGTATACACCTGAACTGTGCTGAGGCCAGTGTTCAAGCGCCCTGGATAATTAGAGAGGTAGAGAAGATTTTGAATTGATCAGTGGGAACAAGGGATCAAACTTGGGAAGGTGTTGTAAATAAAAGAATAAAGACAAGGTAGGAGAGAAAAGCATTAATAGGGGACATCATAAACAGATTGTGACAGGAAGGGATAGAGAGTGGATATCTAAATATGAAACAGATAGGACTAGAGGCTACAAAAATAACAAAAGGAGAAAACTAAAGGCTCTGTAACTGAATATAAGTAACAGTTGAAGCAAAACTGTTGAACTGGTAGATAAAAAGAAATAAATAAGAATGATCTTATAGTCAATTCAAAGACATGACTACAGGATGACACGTAATTGGACCTAAATACTGAACAGTACATAACATTTAGAGTTAGGAAGTTAGGAAAATATGGAAATATGATTCTGCTAATTAATGATGTTAATAGAATAATAGAGATGGATGATCAAAATTCAGGAAACAGGGATTTAGAACTGGTTTGGTTACTGCTGAGAAATAATAAAGGCAAAAAGTCATTTTTGGCAGAGATGTACAGGCTGCCTAATACTAACCACATGATAGGATGCAGTACAGAGGAAGAAGTAATGCAAGCTTGTTAGAAAGGTATGACATGGATAATCTTAATCTATCTGGACTGGAAAGATTAGATGGGCAAAGGTATTCTCGATGAGGAGTTGATGGAAAGTATTGGGATAATGTCTTAAGACAGCAGTGTTTTGGAGCTGACCAGGCTATACTAGTCCAGATGTTGTGCAAAGAAATAGGATTAATTTTTGGTCAGAGTATCGTGTAAAGGAGGTGGGAGGTCATGTTGTGGCTGGGCAGGACAGTGGTTAGGCCACTTTTGGAATTTTGTATGCAATTCTGGTCTCCCTAATATTAGAAGGATGCTGTGAAACATGAAAGGGTTCAGAAAAGATTTACAAGGATGTTGCCAGGGTTGGAAGGTTTGAGCTATAGGGAGAAGCTGAATAGGCTGGGGCTGTTTTCTCTGGAGCATTGGAGGCTAAGGGGTGACTTTATAGAGATTTATAAAATCATGAGGGGCATAGATAGGGTAAATGGACAAGATCTTTTCCCTGGGATGGGGAGTCCAGAACTACAGGGCATAGGTTTAAGGTGAGAGGTGAAAGTTTTAAAAGGGACCTAAGGGACAGCTTTTTCACACAGAGGGTGGTGCACGTATGGTATGAGCTGCCAGAGGAAGTGGTGGAGGCTGATACAATTACAACATTTAAATGGCATTTAACCCAAGGGTCTGTTTTGTGCTATACATCTCTACAACTTTAATGTCCTGAAGCAGAGGTATCATAGGTAGCAGTGACTATAATGTTTTTGAATTTGAAAAATGTGTCTGAGACTAATATTATTAACTTGAAGAAGGGAAATTATAAAGGCATGCAAACTAAAGTGAATTAATAAATTAGTTTAAGGATCGGTCTATAGCAATGCAGTGGCAGACATTTAAGTGGATACTTCAGAATGCACAGAATTGATACATTCCAGCAAGAAAGAAACTTCCAGTGAGAGAACTATCTGAAATGAACTAAAAATAATTAAAGATAATTTCAAAGTAAACAAAAATTTTATTTCAATGAAGATGCAAGTCAGAAAAGTGTGCATAACATATAGAAAAGGAAAGAACATTGTAAAAACTTCAGGTAAGAAAGATTGGAGTGAGAGAAAGCTAACTAGAAATATAAAAGCAGACATTAAGAGTTGCATAAATTTTTTAAAAGTTAACAAAGTGGGCATTGGCCTTGTAGAAAATGAGTCTGGTAAATTAATGAAAAATAAGATAATGGCTGATGAAAAAAACATGCTTTTTTGTAAGTCTTCATAATAGAATATACAAGTAACATCCAAGAAATAGCAGTAAGGGGAAATAGAAGGGAAGGGTGGCTCAAGAAAATTATAATCATCAGAGATGTGATCATAGAGTCATACAGCATGGAAACAGACCACTTGGCTCAACTCATCCATGCTAACCAGATTTCATAAACTGAACTAATCCTATTTGACTGCATTTGGCTCATATTACCGTATTCCTCTAAACATTTCCTATCCATGTATAAGTCCAAATACCTTTTAAATGTTGTAATTGTACTCTACCACTTCCTCTGACAGCTCATTCATACACATACTACCCCTGGTGTGAAAAAACTGCCTGTCAGGTCCCTTTTAAATCTTTCCCCTCTCACCTTAAACCTATACTATTTAGTTTTGGACTCCCCTATCCTGGGGAAAAGACCTTGGCTATTCACCTTATCTATAGGACCGAGCAAATTCTTGGATCTACAGACTGATAAGTGCTTATGTCCTGATGGACTTGGTCCCAAGATCTTAAATAAAGTGGCTAGTGAGATAACTGTGGTGTTAGTTTTAATTTTCCAAAATTCCCTAGATTCAGTGAAGGCTACATTTGATATGTAAATTGATGGAGAAGGAAAGCAGGAAACTGTAGGGCATGTAGCTTAACATCTATCATGGGACAGATATTTAAAAATGTTATTAAAGAAGTTATAGCAGGACACAAAGTTTCATACATATGGGCAGAGTTAACATAGCTTTTTGAAAGGGAAATTATGTTGGATTCTTTGAAGTAAATAGATACAGAATAGCTAAGTGAATGGACAAAGATCTGGAAAATGGAGTATGATATGGGTAAATGTGAATTTGTCTATTTTGGCAAGGAGAATATAAAGATTCATATACAGAATCATCTTAATGGTGAGAGATTGCATAGTTCTGAGATGCAGAGGGATCAGGATGTCCGATTATATGAATCACAAAAGTTTAGTATGCAGGTACAGCAAGTAATTAGAAAAGCAAATGGAATATTGTTGTTCAATGCAAGTTGAACTGAATACAAAAGTAGGGAGGTTTTGGTTCAATATTACAAGACCTGTGTGTATCAAAAGTATTGTGAACAATCTTGATCCTGATTTAAGTAAAGATGTAAATGTATTAGAATTAGTTCAGAGAAGATTTATTAGACTCAAACCTGGAACGGCTGGGTTATCTTCCTAGCAAAGGTTAGTTGGACTAGGTTTGTATCTACTGAACTTTAAAAAAACAAGTTGAGACTTGTTTGCAACATATAAGATCCAACGGGGTCTTGACTATCTGGATGTGGAAACAATGTTTCCCTTGTGGGAGAATCTAGAACTGGGAGTTATTGCTTAATTTAATATTTGTTTTCACGATAATTGTGTGACCTTGGAATTTTTGCTCAAAAAGTGGTGGAAGCAGATTCTTTGAGTATTTTCACATAATTCTGATGAAGGGTTACTGAACCAAAACGTTAGCTTTGCTTTCTCTCCACAGATGTTGCTAGGCCTGCTGAGTTTTCCCACCAATTTCTGTTTTTGTTTCTGATTTCCAGCATCCATAATTCTTTGATTTTTTTTTGTTTAAGGGGAGAAAGGTTATCTGGGGTAGGTAGGAACGTAGAGTAATCAGATCAGCTTATTGAATGATGAAACAAGCTCAAGACACCAGGTGGCCTATTCCTGCTCGTAATTCTTGTGTTTGCATGTTTTGTTTGTAAGATTGAAACATACAATTCCTATCTGGAATTCTTTAGTTTGTAAAAGGTATTTCTGACTGAAGTCATTGGCAGACATTTGACACCCTCATTGAATTCACTCCCTAACCAGTGCAAATATTGATGTGTCACCCCAATGGTTTCCATTGTCTCCTCTGGGATAGATTGTACAGGGTGGGCTTTCTTCTGCGTCCTCTATAAAATGTATAAATATATACCTGCTTATCTACAAGTTCAATTTCCTTTTTAAATCAGAATATTTATTAAAAAGTGCCCCATGTGTACATTTCCCCTGGGCTATCTGGTTAGTGTAGCTGTGCTGAGAAGGGGTCAGGATTTATGAGGCTGGGTGGTACACTAGCATCATTAATATTTCTATCCTTTCACTGCTTCAGTGCCATACTCTAAGCTGAATGCTAATTTCCTTGTTAAGAATTCTCCCTTGTGGACAGGGGCTGAAAGAGCTTTAAATCACAGATGTAGAGTATCAAATGCAATAATGCTCTTCCAATAGTCCTCTGAAGCCTCAATTAATTAACCCTTGGGCTAAGCAGGCAGGTACATGGTTGTGGCCACAGGCGGTGAATGGATCAGATTTAAATGTGCATCTCATTTTCAGAGCACGGAACAAGCAGGGGTTTTTTTCTCTGTCATTTTATACACTCGCCTCATTTGCTCCCTCCTTTAATCCGTGTAATTCCACCTGAGATCTGTCTAAGAATTAAAAGGAAATCGTGGCCGATTGGCACTATTGAAAATGAAACGCGTTAAACCATTTCTTTGTTTACACGCTGTCCCTAGTGAGTTCTGATTGTACACCGGCAATGGAAACCGACTCGCCTTTAATTGGCAGGGTCTGTAAGTAGTTGTCATAAGGAAATGTTTCAATAGAGATTATGTGCAGTACTTCACTTAAATCCACCCCGTTTTAGATTAGAACTACTGAAGACAGGTCAAGAAACCCAAGGGTTGGATGATTGACTTGTCTACACGATCTAAAAGAATGAATAAAAAGGGGGAAATTGTAAAACAGTCCTTCTCTTTATATTTCCACGTGCCACTTTGACTATTTTATTCATTATATAACGTGTAAATTAGAGTCGAGTGATACTGCCAATTGTAATTTATTGATGCGCTGGAAGTGAGTCATTAAAATGCGCCTTTCAAACAAAATAGATGGGTGTAGATTTTACTGCTGTTTGTAACATGAGGATACATTTTGTGTTTCAATAAATGATGCCGTACATCATTGGAGTGTTTAGTAACCGCTTTTTACCCAAAGCAATGCTCGCAGTCAGGAGATAGGAGAATGGCGATTAACATATCAGACATTAACTCGCACTAACCCTCTGCTTTATAACCACAATGCTGCTGTTTTCAAACTTCTTGTTTGTTTTCCCATCACGGGCCGTGAATGTATGAACGTTGTTCCATGCATTTATTTTCTTCCGGTTGTAATTTTTCAAAATGCAGCCTTTTACATTAATGAGCCTCAGTCTCTTGTGAGGCACTTGCATTACAGATTATGATGGCCGTAAATTGAAGCAATAAAATCACATTTTAGTCTCTTGATTATTGAGGCACTTACTGAGCTATAGTGCGGGCTTTATTGCAAAGTGCTCAGTCTCCCCAACATGTCACCCCATTCACGTCACTCTGCAGATCCTGATGTAATCCGGATTCTAAAAAGACAATGTATGAATTGACAGATGGGTACTTATCAGATTTGCGCCCAGATTTCAAACTACTGTATGCGTTCAACTACATAGCATCTTCAATACATAAACCCGCTATTTTCTTGGCTGTGCAATTTATGTTCACCATAGACTGCCCTGAGCAGTTTTATATCAGCCTCCGCCAAACAAGAGTGTACTTTCTAGTACTTCTGCCTGTTTGTCACTGGGCTGCCTAATGGATGTTTATGGAGTCATTTACGTTCATTGTTATCATCCACAGGGTTTTCTATTGATTCACAGATTATAAACGACTTGTCGACTACAAATTGACTTTCCTTGCTTCAGCGAGGTTTGGAAAGTGCATTTTGCATGAATTATTTAATCCCCAAAATATTCCAATAAAAATGCGACGTGCATTTTTGATACTATTTCGCTCTCTTTATTTCCACCTCCTTCACAGTCTGCTATCTTTTTCTTCCAATCCATTTTTGTTTTTGTTTTAAAACTGTCCCCTTTTCAAAATTTTGGCTGCAGCGCCAATGTTAGCTTGTGGTACGTTGCCCGAGCTGTATATGGGCGGAGAGGACACACATGCGGTTTTTAAAGTTTCTGAGTTCATTGATATTGCTGTGTTTGTTGCCCTGAGATGATTGGTGACCGTGTATGATGCCCGTGCAGATGTAGAAAACTAGGATTAACAAAATCCTTTTTCTTGTCAAGTGTTAGGAAAATGGCTTCACTAATCATTCAACAGAAAGGGCTGATTTATGCCCGGGTTTAACTGTTGCCTATGATTAGGGGGATGTTGGTAAGTGCGTTGGATGTTTAAGTGTAGCGATGAAGTAAATAGGCGATTTATTTATCGCAGTGCCGCGGGCCGCTGAGCGGAAGAGCGATTCTGCAAATTGAAATATAGCAGAGTTTACACTCCTGATTAGGGCTTCAAGCGCACAGCCCAAGGCAAACTCCATCGCTTGCTGGCACCTAATTGTCACTGGATTAATGTGCGAACAAAGCTGGTATCGGCAGCAGCAAATAACCGAGTGTCACAGCAGCTGGTGGCCGCTGTCCATTTTGCAGAGACCGGAGAAGGGGTGGGGACCCGGACTTGCTCAAGGTCGAAATGAGCCGTGGCCCCAGTCAAAGGTTAAGTTTTTACCTCTGACCACCTGCAATACAGTTGTGGCAAATTTAAACCCTGGACATTGGGGCTTTCCACAACGAATAAAGAAACGTTCTGAAACGCCAACCCTAGGGTCAACACTGCTTTGGTATATGGGAAAAGGTCATGGGAGGGTTAGTATCAAAATGCTTCTATATTCCAAGGATTATAAATGGAATTACATGGGAACGGCGACTCAAGACACAGTCATAGAGCGGTGCAAAAACCTGTACTCGAAGGTTAAATCACGACCAATTGCCTCTCCCTCTCTCTAATGAGAGAGCAGTCCTATGGTCCAACTAAATTGCCATAGCGTTATCAGACATATGGAAAGACAACTGGTCGTGGTTTAACCAGAGGGTCACCATACCTCAGACAAGGGGACATATTGAGTCCTTTATGGTAACCTCAGCCAGTGATGGGAATTGAGTGTTAGCATCACATTGCTTTTCAAGCCAGCTGAGCTAAACCAATTCCCTACCCTCCAGCAGCACTCGGGTGACTTTATTTTTACCCAAGGTGGTCACATCAATTTATTAACTGTTCTTTTAACAACCCTTTAACTTTTTCTTAAGCTTTGTTTTTTTTTAAATTATTGTTTCATCACTAACCATGAACACTGATTGCATAGCCTCACACAGCCATATTTTAAAGAACGGTTAGGTGAGGTTCTGTGGATTTTTCTGAAACTGCCTTTATTTTTATATTTCCAAACCCAACGCCACTATCAATAATTTTCTAGTTAACATTAACAAGGCCATTGGAAAACAGATAACCAGCAGATCATCTTCTACAGGATGAATCATTTGTGACTGTGGTGAGTTTTTAAATGTACACAGTTTTCAGTTACTTTCTCCGTGATGCGAAAGGAATAACTTCAGGATAATATATCCTGGCCATGTTTCTGCAGCTCCCAGCGCCCAATAGCAAACCGAAAGGATAAAACTGCACCGGTGAAAATTTGAAGGAAATAGAAAAAGCTCAAAATGCTCAACAGGTCAGGCAACATCTGCAGAAAGAGGAAAATAGTTAACATTTCAGGCATGCTGGTAGGAATGCTCTTGAGCCAGAAACTCTTGGTTCAAGTCCTGCCTTAGGATCTAATAATGATCATGGAAGGTATGTTCATAATGTGGTCAAACAGGCTGAGAGCCAATTTGCAATTCCTTTCAATATAAAGGTGGTAAAAATGGGAGAGAATTCTGGTGAGGTATGTGATATAAGGAACCTTAGGTCTTCTACTGTCACTACCAATAGATTGTGACCACAACATGCATGTAAATGTATATGGCTCTGCCACAGCTTACCCTCGTTAGGAGGTTCTGTTGGCTAGGTGACTGTTGGGGATCAGATTGGTGACAACAGCTGAGGTGAATGTAAGCTCTGTCCCCTTGCCCTACCACTGGTGGAGATTGCAGTACAATGGGTCAGACCAGCCTTCAATCAGAGAACTGCAAAAGATGAAAATTCAGGTCTAACTTTTCATCAGAACTGGAAGATATTGAAAGACAGGACAAAGGGAATATATAGCCAATTATTCAAAAAGTGAAAAATAGATCAACTGTAAAATTATTACATTGACCATGGAATGAAATGAAATAAATCTCAAAACTGTAGATCAAAAGTGAGAAAAAGAGGTATCAAGGGAAAGCAATTGGGGTGCAGGCCTTGTTGAGAACTGTGTGTGAATGGGGATTGCCATTCTAAACATTCCCATAACTGCTCAGGGATTCCTTCCATCCTATGTTATTAACACCTATTATCAGAAAGGAGATGGGAATTGTGTTAAAACTGCTTTACCACCTCCCAAAATAACCTGAATTATATTTTTTAACCTCCATGATATACATAAATTTTTTCAATGGTGAAAATGTAAGCATTTCAGCCTGTGTTTGCTAACATTTCAAATCAACTTTATGTAAGTACAAATGATATTCAGGAAGTTCAAGAAGTCACCAACGTTTCTTAAAAATGGGATTTAATCACATACTTTTGGGTCTTGGGTGGTTCTTGTTTGCTGAACCCCAACAATGAGAAATGCACATTCCAGCTGCTGTAAAGCTGAAACAGCTCTGCAATAATATATTCTTCATGGTAAAACACATCTTGACACTTTTTACAGTCTTAAAGCTCATTTCCCCTCCCACCCTCCAAATCCTTTTAGAAACCATATTGATATCTCAACCGACTCTCAACATGCACTTGCAATTAAAATATATAACAAAGAAAATTCAGCAGTTCTGAAAAACAGCCACTAAGATTGAAAATAAAATTCTCTACCATCTGCCAATAGTTAAAACATTTTACCGCACTGCTTATTTTGAACATATGTTCATAGACTGTTTGACTTCCTCTGAACAATCTTGCTGCCCCTCTAAATTCTGCTATACCTCATGCATGTATGCCTCCCTGACTGAAAGACAGATTGCATCAAACGAGCTCCATTGTGTTGCCTGTCCTTCGCCTACATGTAGGTCAAAGCAGTGTAATGATGAACAGTGAGACAGTGCACTACCAAATGGAACTCAAGCACTGGGGTATCAACTCAGAATAAATAGCAGATATGATTGCAGTCTTTCCTTCACTCAATTCAAACTAACCTAAACATAGCAAACCAGTTAATGGTCAGCATCTGTAGCTTTTCATCAATATTCCATGGCTCTACCTCCAAATGCCTGTTTAAAATGACTTTTTTGTGAAATTCATGATATTTTCCGATGACATCAGGCAATATGATGAAAGCTGCCTTCGTTGTTTTCCTGTTCAAATTAAAAGAGGTCATTTCCTACTCGCAACCATCATCAAACTTATATAGACACTATCTCCAGCAGGGAAAAATTATAGCCAAGTATTTTCTTATGATTTACTATGTTATGCATAATTAAATCATAGAATCACAGAATCCCTACAGAATGGAAGCCACCCATTCAGTCCATCAAGTCCACACCAATTCTCCAAGTGCGTCTCACCCAGACACACCCCTTTATCATATATCCATGTAACCCTGCATTTTCCATGGCTAATCCCCAGACACTTTAGATTACTTACAGTATGGAAACAGGCCCTTCGGCCCAACAAGTCCACACCAACCCTCCGAAGAGCAACCCACCCACCCAGACCCATCCCCTACATTTACCCCTTCACCCAACACTATGGGCAATTTAGCATGGCCAAATCACCTGACCTGCACATTTTTGGACTGTGTGAGGAAACCCACGCAGACACAGGGAGAATGTGCAAACTCCACACAGACTCCTGAGGCAGGAATTGAACCCGGGTCTCTGGCGCTGTGAGGCAGCTGTGCTAACCATAACCACTGTGCTACCATGCCAATCCTCCTAACCTGCACATCTTTGGACTATTAATATGTATTAAATATATACCTATACATATCAATATCACAACATTTAAGATTAATTTTTTCTCTCATAATTAAGTTAAATTTAGCAAATGTCAGAATGAATTAACTGTAATGCCCCCGTTACTGAAATCATTGAATACCGCCTTAACAGTAATATTCACACCTAGTTTTGTTCCTCCTTCAGAGATTGCACAATGATTTTTTGTTTCTCAATTGCTGACAAGATTACCATACATTTTCCATGCCTTGTTACTATAGTGGTGAATCTCACAACTGAAAGTTGCACCATTGCCTCCAACTAGTTATGTACATGAAGATATTAGAAAGACTTGTGGCATTTGGTTCCTTTCAGGACCTTGGGACATTCCAAATAATCTGTGATATACTTTTGAACTATAGTTAGTGCACTAATGTAGGAAACCTAGTTACTAATTTGTATATAACAAGCCTCCAAAATAAACAACAATATGATAATGACCCGATACTATAATGTTTGTGATGTTGATTGATAAATATTGCCCAGGAGACTAAGGATAAATTCTCTGCTCCTCTTCAATACAATAGTATGGAGTTGCCTACATCCATTTGAAAGAATAACATGGGATCCAAAAGCACTGTCTGACAGTGCAGATCATTACTTCACTGGAATGACAGTCGAGACTTTTATTTATGGAGCTTTGGAGGGAAATCTGAATCTGTAAGACATTTAAGCGTTTACTTGAACATACAAGGATATACATTTTTGCTTAAAACTATTTTTAAAATAAATTGATTCAGGTGTCAGATTTAGCATGATTATAAAATTCTTATCTAAGACCATAAGATATAGGAACAGGGGGAGGCCATTCAGCCCCTCAAACCTGCTCTATTATTCAATAGGATCATGACTGATCCAACATTCCTCACGTCTACTTGCCTGCAGTTCCCCATAACCCTTGATTCCCCGACTGATCAAAAATCTGTCTATCTTAGCCTTAAATGTATGCAAGAACTGCCTCACAACTCTCTCTGGTATGAAGTTTCAAAGGCTCATAATCCTCTCAGAGAAGAAATTCTTCCTCATTTCAGACGTAAATTGTAATGAATTGAACCTCATTCCAGAGATTAAAACACATAACCTAAGCTGCCAGTCAGCTGTTGGAGGTTCAGGACTTCAGATGAAACATTTGGACCAATATCCTATCTGCCCTCTCAGATGGATGGAATGAATCCGATGGCATTACTCAAACAACAAGGTGAAGAGAGTTCTCCTTGTTTCTTGATTAATATTAAACCCTCAATGAGCAAAACAGAGATTGGTGATTTATCTCATTATTGTTTATGGGACCTTGTTTTGTGCAGATTGGTTGCTGTGTTCCTGTACAATTCAACAGTAATTATACTTCAAAAAGTAATTGCCTGTGAAGCTTCCAAATGTCAGAGACTTTATATTAACATTCTTCCTTTTTGGAGTGGTGAGTTACTTTTTTACTTATCTGCAACATAATGATAACATTTGCCTTTGTTCAACTGTGACTGCCATAAAACTAGTGCAACTTAGTCTTCTTGGTCTTCTCATTTAGTCTGTTCAACACTGATGTCTTTCAGTATGGTTCTTAGCAGTTAATTTTCAAAAGAAAACAAAACGTTATGTAAAATATTTCTTGTAACCTAGTCTTCTGGAAGTGATCGTGTTTTGAATCTGAAAATTTGCAATATTTGAATTTGTTGCTGCAACAAAGAATTTGTTCATACATTTAATAAATTCCATTCTGTGCTCAAATTTACCATTGAAATGATCCAATCAAGCAAGCTTTCTTTTATCATCAAATCTGCCAATGTGTTCTCTACTGCTATCTACCAAATACGAACATCCACTGGTCAATTCATGTGTAGGATTCTATGTAGTAAAAATCTTATTGGCCATCTTGAAAATAGGACCCTATTCATTGATGCTGAGATGGGTTTTTCAAAATTATCCTAAATAATAATGGCTACCCTGATGAAATCATAACTGTCAATATATCACCAAAACTCATGAAAGTACATATTCAACCATTTTTGGTCCTGAGTGATCCCCAGACTTCCACAAATTACCCTCAAAGGGAAACGTGTCCGAAAAATTTGAACAGCAGGTGAACATTAAGTCTTTCACCACTACTTTGCAGTAAACCCATGAGTAGTTTTCTCGACTAAAAGGATGCTGTTGATAAACTACACAAATCAGCAACGTGCTACACGAGTTTCAGTGCTAGTATGATGATGGGTATGTAGGCCATACACATCAATGACCAAGGATTGTATCAGACAACATGCCCTGTTGACCATTTGCAATGGGCAGTATGATGATTGTACTCAAACAACTCATACTTACAAGCTTCAGAACAATATGTCCACCTTTAATTGTAATTTTCCTATTGTAAATTATTTATTAAATAACCTGAACTGTGTTATACCCAGTTTGCTTGCTTTGCAACGTATTTGCACATGTGAAACTGCAAGTGCTTTTACATACATTGTACCTTTCTCATTGATAACATCATCTTATTAAGACTGCCAATCTCTGCTGTATTCGCATGGCAACATCTTGACAATCAGTCTACCTGCCTGGTCTGAGCACTAAGATTCACAGTTATCTGTTCCTAATGCATCTCCATATCATAGAGTCATAGAGATGCACAGCACAGAAACAGACATTTTGGTCCAACTCGTCCATGCCGACCAGATATCCCAAACTAATCTAGTCCCACTTGCCAGCACCCAGCCCATATCCCTCCAAACCCTTCCTATTCATATACCCATCCAGATGCCTTTTAAATGTTGCAATTGTACTAGCCTCCATCACTTCCTTTGGCAGTTAAATCCATACACATACCACCCTCCGTGTGAAAAAAGTTGCCCCTTAGGTCTCTTTTATATTATTCCCCTCTCACCCTAAACCTATGCCCTCCAGTTCTGGACTCCCCACCCCAGGAAAAAGATTTATCCTATCCATGCCCCTGACGATTTTATAAACCTCTGTAAGGTCACCCCTCAGCCTCCGATGCTCCAGGGAAAACAGCCCCAGCCTGTTCAGCCTCTCCCTATAGCTTAAATCCTCCAACCCTGGCAACATACTTGTAAATCTTTTCTGAACCCTTTCAAGTTTCACAACATCCTTCCGATAGGAAGGAGACCAGAATTGCATGCAATATTCCAAAAGTGGCCTAACCCCAATGTCATGCACAACATGACATTCCAAGCCCTGTATTCAATACTCTGACCAATAAAGGAAAGCATACCAAATGCCTTCTTCACAATCCTATCTACCGGCGATTCCACATTCAAGGACCTATGAACCTGCACTCCAAGGTCTCTTTGTTCAGCAACACTCCCTAGGATCTTACCATTACATGTATAATTCCTGCGAAAATTTGCTTTCCCAAAATGCAGCACCTTCACTTATCTAAATTAAACTCCATCTGCTACTCCTCAGCCCATTGGCCCAGCTGCTCAAGATCCCATTGTAATGTGAGATAACCTCCTTCACTGTCCACTATATCTCCAATTTTGGTGTCATTTTCAAACTTACTAACTATACCTCTTATACTCACATCCAAATCATTTATATAAATGACAAAAAATAGTGGACCCAGCACTGATCCTTGTGGCACTCCACTGGTCACTTGCCTCTAGTCTGAAAAACAACCCTCCACCACCACCCTCTATCTTCTACCTTTGAGCCAATTTTGTATCCAAATGGCTAGATCTCTCTGTATTCCATGAGATCTAACCTTGCTAACAGTCTCCCATGTGGAACTTTGTTGCCTTACTGAAGTCCATATAGATCACCACTATCGCTCTGCCCTCATCAATTCTCTTTGTTATTTCTTCAAAAAACTCAATCAAGTTTATGAGACATGATTTCATGCCATGTTGACTATCCCTAATCAGTCCTTGCCTTTCCAAATACGTGTACATCCTATCCCTCAAGATTCACTCCAACAACGTGCCCATCACCAACATCAGGCTCACTGGTCTATAGTTCCCTGTCTTGTCCTTAACACATTTCTTAAATAGTGGCACCATGTTAGCTAACCTCCAGTCTTCCGGCACCTCACATGTGACTATCGATGATACAAATATCTCAGCAAGAGGCCCAGCAATTACTTCCCTAGCTTCCCACAGAGTTCTAGGGTACACTATGACATGATCAAGTCCTGGGTATTTATCCACTTTTTATGTGTTTCAAGACATCTGCACTTCCTTCTCTGTAATATGGACATTTTTCAAGATGTCACGATTTATTATCCTACATTCTATATGTTCGTTATCCTTGTCAACAGTAAACACTGGTGCAAAATACTTGTTTAGCGTCTCCCCCATCTCCTGCTTCTCCACACAAAGGCCGCCTTGCTGATCTATGAGGGGCCATTTTCTCTCCCTAGTTATCCTTTTGTCCTTAATATATCAATGTTGGCCCAATCAATCAGCAGCCTCTTCTCATGATGTATGAATTGGTGCTCCATTTTTTTCAGATCAGTTTCTTGTATTCTTAGTCCTGAAAGGTGCAAGATGAAAAATTCTGAGTTCTGATCCTTTTACTCCATAAGGTACAGGAGCAGAATTAGGTCATTCAGCCCACTGAGTCTGCTACAACATTCGATCATGGCTGATATGTTTCTGAATCACATTCTCCTGCTTTCTCTTCGTAACCATTGATCTCCTTCCTAATCATGAACCTATAAATCTCTGTCTTAAAGATACTCAATTACATAGTCTCCATAGCCCACAGATTCTCTACCTTCTAGCTGAAAAAAATTCCTTCTCATCTCAATTCTAACAAGCCTGCACTCAGAGACTGCGTCCTTGGGTCATATTCTCTCCTACTAGTGGAAACATCTTCTTGTCACAAAGCTAGCCCTTTTTTTTTCCTAAAAGCTGTTCGTTGGCTCAAGGATACACTGTCCTTGATTTTTTTCAGACGGTATTAAACCAGGCCAAGGTCTGATCAGATTGGTTTGGTACAGAGGTGAAAAGGATTTTGAGAGGCCTTATGTTTATATGTAAACAGATGAGACTTCATACCAAAGTGGTCATGTTTTAAATGTGGCCTGTATAAAGAAAGAGGAGTGGTCAGCTCGCTAGTTGAGCTGAGCAGTTTACTTCAGTCCAGAATTGGTTGGGAGTTCAACAGTGAGCTGTGTAGATACTCTCTCTTCTGCCCTTCAACTTCAACTTATAAGCATCTGACCTTTTGTTGTCCTTTGCTTATTGGGACTGTTGTGTACATTCGGAACAACATACTTAAGTCTAGGTTGAATAGACTGAGTTCTGTAGGGGTTCTTTATTCTGTTCCTCGTGTTTCATTATGTAATTTGGGAATAAATTTTTTGTCTGTTTTAAACCTGGTAGTCAATCTCGTTAACTTAATCCGGGTAATTTTCATTGTACACTTACCAAAACAATTGCAAAGTTATGGTCTGGGTTGCCTGCTTAAGAATATTTTGAGTGGTCTGGCCTAGTCCATAATATTCTCCACATCTACTGTTCCCACGCCTATGGTATTCTGTAAGATACCAGTCTCTCATCCTTCTAAGCTCCATTGAACAATGTATAAGTTCTGTATTACCAAACAGTTATTTCAAACAAATGTGTTTAAAACTGAGCTTTACATACAATTTGTAAATACAAAGCCTTTACGCTCCTAAATTCCGAGAATGTGAGAAATCACAGTTGGGAGCAATGGAAGGTATGACATATGTAAGAATGTAAATTCTGTGCAAATGTCCCAAATCCAAATCAAGATTAAAAGTTAAAATTACTTCCACTTGTATTCAATATCTCCAATTGAAAATCAATGCTGTTTCTCGGATAAAAACATAATGCTGTGTTCATTTGAACTGTCATAGAATCCTAAATGTTCTAAGTTGTTATTGGTATCTCTATCCTTTTGTGTTTCACGCTTTAAAACTGCTGACCAAAGATAATCTGGCAACAGATGTTTTGCATAGTATTCTTGATGCATGAAGTGCTCTACAAATGACATGAAAGGTCAGGGAATTTACTCGAGAGACAGTGGCTATAGACATACATCACATCATTGAAGCTGAACCTTGACATTGCAGAGAAAATTGTATGCAAAATGTACGTTTCAAGGATATATCTGGAAAAATGTTCAAAGATAAGATGATTGGGTTAAATCAATACACGTACAAATACCATTTATAATTAATTAGGATGGTAAATGGCAATATTTGTCCATACAATTCCTTTGTAAGGCAGTTCAGTGCTGGTGACCAGATCTTGGAGCCTCAATCTATCTGCAGCAACCTGAATTTGAAATTCACATTCTTCATTGTAATTTCTAGATCTGGCTGCTAGATGAAAACAAAATGCTGCAAATACTGAAAATCTGAAGAAAAATAAAAATTGTTAGAAATACTCACGCAAGGCCTAACAGCATTTGCAGAAACAGAAATAATGTTATAATTCCAAGTCATGAGCTTTTGCCAGAATATCAGAGTGGGTTAAAGATCACTCACCATATGGCTGTACAGAACATTGGTCTGGCCACTTTTGGAATATTTTGGTACTTGTATGGAATGAGTTGTCAGAGGAAGTGGTGGAGACCAGTATAATTACAACATTTATAAGGCAGCTGGATGGGTATATGAACAGGAAGGATTTAGAGGGATATGGGACTAGATTAATTTAAGATATCTAGTTGGCATGAACGAGTTGGACTGAAGGCTCTGTTTCCATGCTGTACATCTCTATGACTCTACGACATGACTATTTGAAGATCAGTCAGTAGTTAGAATGCGTGTCAAAGTTCTCCACTGTTGGACATGACTTCCTGAGAATGTCTTTATCAACTGGTATCTGGACAACATTGAACTCTTCTATTATGCATGATTAAAAATCTCTATTTCTACTTGTGGATCAATGAATATTTGTTCTCTGCCACCCTTTCCCCAAAGTTCCACTTGTATTGCTAAAACGTGAAACCTCAATTTGCTTTTTGCTGCAAAATTAAAGTTGAAACAAATTGGTTGAAATTGGCGTCATTTGTGCAGTTTCAATTAATTTCACTTTTCAAGGATTTTCTTTTTGTCTTTCATGAAAAATAAATGCTGCGGTCTAGGATAGGATGTCATCCATGAGTTTGATTTTGGTACTTAGTTCCAGAGATGCATGGCTTGTAGACCCCCGTCTTACATTAAGCTTCCCATTGCTGTTTGACGAGGCAAAATAGTGGTGTACACACTTAGAACAGAATTGCACAGGTCTTTATAAATTCAAGCTGATAAAATATAGGCTCTTTGCAAGAATTAAATGGTTAAATATATAATTTTATATCTTTCCAGGATTTTCAACTTATTGATCTGTTTCTTCACATTTACCTTGGAAGCCCTAATCCACACTAAGCAATTTGCTGCCAAACCAACGCAGTTCCCATTTTCACGCTCTAAATGATGTTTGGCATGAGGATATTTACTGCATGGGTCTGTAGACATTTTGAGATTGTCATAGACTTTTTTTCCAATAGCCAAATTCTCTGACAAAACATAGAGAGCAATGACAATCTACAATTGTTTTTCTGCAAGACAAACCACTTCATGAAACCATCACACCCTGCCCCCAATCATCACTTCCAACAGCAGGTCTGAGTGTGCATAGGTTTCTAAGTCCATGATTAGTTCCAACAGCTAGCTACTTTAGTTGCCACCTCCTTATTCTGACCATCTGCACACACCACCCCATAATCCTCAATCATGGTTATTTTGTTATTGTCTTCATAATAGTCTCTTCTTTCAAAAGGTCTAATTTAAAGTAAATGACTTCGTAAGTTCAAGATTAAACATGGAGACAGTGAGGTCTTCAGATGCTGGAGATCAGAGTTGACAGTTTCCTGATTAAGGGCTCTGGCCCGAAACATCGATTTTCCTGCTCCTCGGATGCTGCCTGACCTGCTGTGCTTTTCCAGCAACACACTCTCAACTCAAGATTAACCATGGCTAGTAAGGCCGGAGGATACAAGCCCAATCTCCTCATTTGTTCCTCAATAGTCAGTCCTGCTTTCCCAGAATTCTGTCTGGTGAACCTCTGATGCATTCCCCGATGGCAAGTACAAAGTCCTTACAAAGGGGACAAGAGGGTGGTGGTGGAGGCCTCTGACCAGTGGAGTGCCACAAGGATCAGTGCTGGGTTCACTACTTTTCATCATTTATATAAAATGATTTCGATGTGAGCATAAGAGGTATAGTTAGTAAGTTTGCAGATGACACCAAAATTGGAGGTGTAGTGGACAGCGAAGAAGGTTACCTCAGATTACAATGGGATCTTGATCAGATGGGCAAATGAGCTGAGGGGTGGCAGATTGAGTTTAATTTAGATAAATGCGAGGTACTGCATTTTGGGAAAGCAAACCTTAGCAGGACTTATGTACTTAATTTTAAGGTCTGAAGGAGTGCAGGTTCATAGTTCCTTGAAAGTAGAGTCACAGGTAGATAGGGTAGTGAAGAAGGCATTTGGTATGCTTTCCTTTATTGGTCAGAGTATTGAGTACAAGAGTTGGGACGTCATGTTGCGGCTGTGCAGGACATTTGTTAGGCCACTTTTGGAATATTGTGTGCAATTCTGGTCTCCTTCCTATTGGAAGGATGTTGTGAAACTAGAAAAGGTTCAGAAACGGTTTACAAGAATGTTGCCAGGGTTGGAGGATTTGAGCTATAGGGAGAGGCTGAATAGGCTGGGGCTAATTTCCCTGGAACGTCAAAGGCTGAGGGGTGACCATATGGAGGTTTATAAAATCATGAAGGGCATGGATAGCGTAAATAGACAAAGTCTTTTCCCTGGGGTGGGGGAGTCCAGAACCAGAGGACATAGGTTTAGGGTGAGAGGGGAAAGATATAAAAGAGACCTAAGGGGCAACTTCTTTCACATGGAGGATGGTGCATGTATAGAATGAGCTGCCAGAGGAAGTGATGGAGGCTGGTACAATTGCAACATTTAAAAGGCATCTGGATGGGTACATTAATAGAAAGTGTTTAGAGAGATATGGGCAAGTGCTGGCAAATGGGACTAGATTAGGTTGGGATATCTGGTCAGCATGGATGAGTTGAACCGAAGGGTCTGTTTTTGTGCTGTACATCTCTATGACTCTAACTGCATACAATGTTGGATGTGTATTATTCTGTACAATCTTTGTTTTGTGTTCAAATTTGCTTGCGATAAAAGCTTACACACCTATACGATGGCTTTCAGTGACTTATGAAGTCATTTTTGATATCAACATTTCCCAAACTCTCATCAGCCAAGAAATACTCTGCATTCCCCCTACCGAGTTGGATATCTTCATGCTAAAGCACATTATATTATCTCGCTCAAGCACTCACTCAGTCTTTGTAAATGCCCACAACTCAATAGACAATAGATGCAGGAGTAGGCCATTTTGCGCTTTGAGCCAGCACCACCATTCAATATAATCATGGCTGATCATCCTTAATCAGTACCCTGTTCCTGCCTTATCTCCATAACCCTTGATTCCACTATCCTTGAGAACTCTATCCAACTCTTTGTTAAATGAATCCAGAGAGTGGACCTCCACTGCCCTCTGGGGCAGAGCATTTCACACAGCCACCACTCTCTGGGTGAAGAAGTTTCTCCTCATCTCTGTCCTAAATGGTCTACCCCGTATTTTTAAGCTGTGTCCTCTGGTTCGGCACTCACCCATCAGCGGAAACATGTTTCCTGCCTCCAGAGTGTCCAATCCTTTAATAATCTTATAAGTCTCAATCAGATCCTCTCTCCGTCTTCTAAACTCAAGGGTATACAAGCCAAGTTGTTCCAGTCTTTCAGCATAAGGTAGTCCC
>NC_057711.1:32036116-32060243 GCF_004010195.1 Chiloscyllium plagiosum | reverse complement strand
CCACCATTGTCATTCTACTGTCATCCCTGCTAAGGTATTGCACCATTGAACTTTGGGCCAGCTCCCCCTCATAGCTCCATAGTTCCCTTTATTCAACAGAAATATTGTCACTTCCGATTGTACCCTCTCCCTCTCAAATTGCAGAATTGCAGTCACTTTGCAGCCTCGTCATAAATCTCAATCCCACCAAGTTTTGTATTATTTACCAAACTTGGAACTG
This sequence comes from Chiloscyllium plagiosum, assembly GCF_004010195.1. Classification (NCBI taxonomy): domain Eukaryota; kingdom Metazoa; phylum Chordata; class Chondrichthyes; order Orectolobiformes; family Hemiscylliidae; genus Chiloscyllium; species Chiloscyllium plagiosum. The sequence goes on along the minus strand of NC_057711.1, from coordinate 32,060,023 downwards.
TTATAATTGGTCCCCACATCCAAATCCCTGATATAATTTGTGAAAAGCCAGGACTCAACTGATCCTTGTGGTACTTTACTGGTCACAACCTGAGAACGACCCAGTTTATTCCTACTCTCTGTTTTTTTTTAATCAAACATGATTATCCCTTCAAAATTCCATGCTGATTTTGCCCAATCAGACATATATTTTCTAAATATACAGTGATCATATAATTTATAATATACTTTCATATTTTCCCTACTACTGTAGTGAAGTGTACAGGTCTGGAGATCCTTATTTTCTCTTTCCTTCCTTTCTTAAATAGTGGGATACATTTGCAACCTTCCTATCTGCAGGTGCCATTGCAGAAATAGTAGAATTTTGAACAATAGTCACCAATGCATCCATTGTCTCAATAGCCATCTCTTTCAATGCTCTAGAATAATGCAAGTCTTCAGGCCCTGCTGTTTTGTCTACTTTCACTACCATTAATTTCTCCAATACTATTTTTTTTACTAAGGCTATTTTATTTCAGTTTCTCATTGGATCATTGGATCTTAATTATTTTGGGGAGACTTCTCATGTCTTCCTTTGTAAAGACGGAAAATAAATACTTATTTAGTTTCTCTATTTCCCATTATAAATGCTTCTGTTGCTGCCTGACATGGACCTATATTTGTCTTTGCAAACTCTTATTTTTCCATTTTTTAATCATTGTATGTCCTTTCATAAATAAAGAGGCCAAACAGTGCTCGAGATGTGGTTATACCAAAGTCATGCACAACTGTAGCAAAATATCACTTTTTTTTATATTCCATTACCCTCAAAACATGAGGACAGACACAGCACATGTGGCAGCAAAGAGCTGTACAATCGGGAGAAAGTGCTAAACAGCATAAACAATAGGTAATAGCTACAGATAAGCAATTCTATAAGCCACGCATCATATAGAGTCATAAAGATGTACAGCATGGAAACAGATCTAATCTCTGTAGTCCTGCCACATCCAGTTGTGAATGGTGGACAATTAAACAACTCACTGGAGAAGTAGTCTCCACAAATATCCCTATACTCAATTAGGTGGAGCCCAGCACTTCAGTGCAAAAAATAATGCTCAAGTATTTGCAATAATCTTCAGCCAGAAGTGCTGAAACAGTGATCCATCTCAATCTTGTCCAGAGGGCCCCAACATCACAGATTCCAGTTTTCTGTTATTTTGATTCATACGTGATAAGAAAAGGCTGAAGATACTGATTATAGCAAAGCCTATGAGCCAGAACAATATTTTGGCAATGTACTGAAGACTTGTGCTCTAGAACTTGCTGCACCCTTGGTCAAGCTGTTCCAATACAATTACAACACTGGCATCTACCTGACAATGTGGAAACTTGCCCAGGCACATCCTGTGCACAAAAAGGACAAATCCAACCCAGCCAATTACTGCCCCATCATCCACTCTCAATCATCAGTAAAGTGATGGAAGGAGTGATCAAAAGTGCTATCAAGCAGCACCTGCTCAGCAATAACACCCAGTTTGAGTTCTGACAGGGTCACTCAGCACCTGATTTCATTATAATCTTGGTCCAAACATTGACAAAGCTGAAATCCAGAAATAAGGGGTAAGTGACAGCCCAAATGATTTGAATGAGTGTGGCAACAAGGAGCCTTAGCAAAACTAGACTCCATGGGAATTGGGAGAAAAGTCGCTGCTGGTTCAAGTCATGCCTAGTACAACAAGCTGATTGCTGTTGTTGAAAGCCAGTCATCTCAGTTCCAGGATATTTCTGCAGGAGTTTCTTAGTGTAGTGTCCTTGCTCCAATCAGACTGTAAGGAAAAGCCAGGGAACTATAGACCAGTGAGCCTTCTGTCAGTGGTGGGTTGGAAAGGATTCTGAGGGACAGGATTTACATGCATTTGGAAAGGCAATGACTAGTTAGGAATAGTCAACATGGCTTTGTGTGTCTCACAAAATTGATTGAGATTTTTGAAGAGGTGACAAAGAAGTTTGATGAAGGCGTTGTCTTTTGGACTGCAGCAAAGTGTTTGACAAGATTCCGCATGGTAGACTGGTTAATATGGTTAGATCACATGGGATCCAGGGGGAGCTAGCCAATTGGATATAAAATTGGTGTGAAGGTGGGGGACAAAAGGTGGTGGTGGAGTGTTGTTTCTTGGTCTGGAGGCCTGTGATCAGCAGTGTGCCACAAGGATTGGTGCTGGGTCCACTGTTTTTCATTACTCATATAAATGATTTGGATGTGAATATAGGAGGTATGGTTATTAAGTTTGCAATTGACACCAAAATAGGTGGTGTAGTAGACTGTGAAAAATAATGTCTCAGAGTACAATGTGACCTTGATCAGATGGGCTAAGGGGCCAAAGAGTGGCAGATGAAGTTTAATTTAGATAAATGTGAGGTTTTGCATTTTGGTCAGGCAAACCAGGGCAGGACTTATACAGTTAATGGAGAGGCCCTGGGGAATATTGCCAAACAGAGACCTAGGGGTGCAGGTACGTAGTTCTTTGAAAGTGGGGTCACGGATAGATGGGATGGCGAAGAAGGCATTGGCATGCTTGCCTTCATTGGTCAGAACACTGTGCATAGGAGTTGAGATGTCATGTTGCGACTGTACAGGACATTGGTGAGGCCACTTTTAGAATATTGTATACAATTCGGGTCACCCTGCTATAGGAAGGGTGCTGTTAAACTTGAGAGGGTGCAGAGAAGATTTACAAGGATGTTGCTGGGCATGGAGGGTTTGAGTTATAGGGAGAGACTTAATAGGCTGGGGCTTTTAACCATGCATCATTGGAGGCTAAGGGTTTATCAAAGTTTTTAAAATCATGAGGGTCATGGATAGGGTAAATAGCCAAGGTCTTTTTCTCAGGGTAGGGGAGTCTGAAACTAGGCTGCACAGATTTAAGGTGAGAGGGAAAAGATTTGAAAAGGACCTGAGGGGTAACCTTTTCAGGCAGAGGGTGATGCATGTGTGGAATGACAGGAAATAGTGGAGGCTGGTACAATTACAACATTTAAAAGGCATTTGGATGGGTATACGTATAGTAAGGGTTTAGACGAATATGGGCCAAATGCTGGCAAATTAGACCAGGTCAGATTGGGATGTCTGGTTGGTACAGACAAGTTGGACCAAAGGATCTGTTTCTGTGTTGTATAACTTTATGACTCTATCTTCAGCTGCTTCATGAATACATTCCTTCCATCATAAGGTCAAAATTGGGGATATGTGCCAATGGTTACATGATGTTCATCACCAGTCAGGACTCCTCAGATACTGAAGCAGTCCATGGCCAAATGTCGCAAGGCTGGGACAATCTCCACATTTGGAAACTGACCAGTTTCAAGCAACATTTGTGCCACAGACATGTTGCAGACAATGACCATCTCCAACAAGAGAGAATCTAATTATTGCCCCTTGACATTCAGTGGCATTACTATCATTGAATCTCCGACTATCAATCTCCTGAGTATTACCATTAGACAGAAACTGAGCTGGATTAGCAATTATGAGTACTGTGGCTGCTAGAGTAGTTTAGAGGCTAGAAATCTTGCAGCAAGCGAGATATACATCCTGACACCATTCCTGCCTGTCTACCAGATACAGTCAGGTGTGTGATGGAATTACTCCCTCTTGATTGTATGGGTTTAACTCCAACAACACTCAGGATGGTTGACACCATCCAGGACAATATAAGTTGCTTAACGGCACCACATTCATAAACAGTCACTCCCCACCACTGACAGCACCAGTATGTACCATCTACTAGGTGCATTGCTCAAGTTCACTAAGGCTCCTCAAAAACACCTTCCAAACCCATGACTACTTGCAGCTGGGTCAAAATCCTGGGTCAAACTCTATCATTAACAATATTGTAGGGCACCTACAGCAAATGGACTGCAGCAGTTCAATAAGGCAGTTCAACACAAAGGCCCACCAGGGATTGGCGATAAATGCTCACCTAATCAGTAATGCCTACTCCTATGAAAGCATGAAATAACCCCCAACCACAACTAACAGTTTACACTATCACTATTTCATGCAGCATTTTCCCTCAATAACCCGCATGAACACCTTTCCCCCAAACTACTTTCCCTTGTATTTCCTACTCACTTACCTGGGACACCTTACCACACCTTTCCCGCACCTATAACACTCTTCCAGCCATTATCATGTCACTCAATCCCTCTCTCGATCTCATTACAGGAGATGGAGTGGCAAGCATTCACCTCCTTACCCCGTACAAGAAGAAAATCCTTGAGTACATGGGAGAGGCCTGTGAATGTTCATGTGGGATCTATGGCCTGTCAACCATGCATCCTACATTGTGCTGTGCTGCTCTCCCACCATCACCACTGTGAACGTATTTATTCTTAAGATGCTGAAGCTATTGCTTAACTCCTTATGCTCAACTGCACTGTGACACACACATGCACAGCTTCACCTGGAAGACACCAGGCTGTCTGGGCATCAGCTCTTCCTCTGCATCAGTGGGAGAAGCCACAAACCCTTCAAAGGGTATACAGATGATTCCTACACCCTGCAACAGTTCAGGTACATCCATCTCACTGGCTGTCTTATCTAGATTAGATTTGAGACCACAATTTGATGAGCACATCACTGACACAACTGGTTGAAGAAGAAACAACCATGGAAAGGCAGGTCTAGCAGAACAGTCAGTAAATGCCAGAAATGCGCACAGACCTGCACTCCATTATTTTAACCATTCCAATGGCAAAGTGACAGGGGAGACAAAGGAGCTTGACCTCACACCAGGTGGCTCCTCCTCTCCAGGTGATGGGGTGGCACCCAGACAGAGGGGAACCACAAATAGAATGCTCAAGAAGTGTTGTCTTCAGACATGCCAGAGGTGTCTGGTCCATCCAACTCCAACCTGTCTGTAAGCCCTGACTCCATGGAACTTGAAGCTGAGGAGGGTGAGCCTGTATCTGGGCAGGATGCTTCAGCATGGAACCTCTAACCACAAGCTCCTCACGGCCATGTACCATTCAAGGTCAACAGGCTCCAGGGCTCCCTGCACCCCAGCTGCAGACAGTGGGACTGCGCCTAGATGTAGTGGGCAACAGAAAAGAAATCCTACTGAGGGTAAATAGGTGGAATGTGTGACAGTGAATCTTTATTGTAAATAAAATTTCACATATGTAAATATGTTTGCACTTCCACTCATCATCTGTCTGATCAACTTCATATTAGCTACAGAACCAAGAATCAAGTGACAGAAACCACATGATGTTGGGACTTACCTGAAGAAGTGCCACTCTTTCCTTAATGCTGATTACAACCTAAAATGTTGTACTCCTAATGTGTGAGCATTAGATGTTGTGAAGCCTTCAAACAGTTTTTAACATTTATTAAACAACAGGAAAAGTGAAGAAAGAACAAACAAAACAGGGGCTTCTTGCCTTTGGAACAGTAATGAATAGCAGTTAGTAAACAATGTTTTCACCCAGCCCAGATCTGTTGAAAGTGATTGTTAATTGAGTCCTGTCTAGATTGTTGCTCCTGGTGTTGTATTGCTCTATCATGGTGAAGATGATGTTCCTCCTGCTCAATGTCTTTATCTTTTTTTTCAGAAGACTGCCACTGCTCTCCCAGTTCTTTAGTGTTCATCCAATCCCATGTTTGACTACTCCAGTTGTATAGTACAGTATATGGCACACTGCCATGCATAAGTATTGGAAGACCTTGCAGCTGGTAAGAAAATGAGAGGAATCACTGCTGCAAGGACTCCCCAAACTGATTTGAGCATTGGAAGCTCATCATGAGGAGACTTATTATCCTTTACACAATGATGCTACTGGAAGAATAGGCTGCATTTAATCTAAATTTGGCCTCAATCAGGAGCTTGCATAATAGAATCATCAGCCATTATTGAAGAGGGTATCCCTTGTCTCCCAGCAGCCAGCCTTGTACAGTATCTAGAATGAAGGAGGAACCTAAGATTTCTGAAGGATATAGGCATTAGGTCAGCTTCCAGGCACAGATCTCTAAGATGTGATAGTGATGATAACAGAAAACTCAGGTAACAGATAACTCAGGTAACTCAGATAACAGATAACTAAACAAAGCCCTTCCCCATTAATGAATTCAGCCGTGTTATATGGTGCTTCAGTTTGATGTCTATACAGGCTATCACACCCTCCACCCAGAGGAAGTCATACATTGACAAAGACTACTGCTCAGGTCTACTGCAGCAATGGCCTCAGTGGGATGCACACAAAACTGGGTTCAGAAGCAGCTGGCCTTTCACATCTCCTAGCCTGATTTGTGGACTGGTTTTGGTAAGGGAGAGGGAAAAGAAGACTGGCTACATGTCTCATTCAATTTCCTTCACTCACAAACCAAACCAGACAGCCACTCACTCACCCACCCACCCCAGTCAGTTTCTCACTCAGCCAGCTACTCACTCACTCCCTCATTCACTCGTTCAAACAGTCAGTCACTCACTCACCTAGCCAGTCACTCATTTACCCAGACATTCAAATGCTCAACAAGCCAGTTGCTCTCGTTCATTCATGCATTCATTTATAGCCATTTACTCATTCACCCATCCAGACAGCTGTCCTGGACAGTGCTGTTGCTGCAATTGCTACTCTTGTTAATCCCCACCAATGCAGCCTGATTCACATTCCTCCCTTACACTCCAACAGTCTGATTCTTGTTCCATCCCTCAATGAGAGTCCAGCAGAATGCCTCCATGTCCCAATGGTGGCTCAACTCTCACTCTAACTAGTGATTCCATGGTAGCCTGCCTCTCATTCCACCTCCCCTCACCCCTTCTACCATGTTGATCTCAACATAAACTGCTCCTCTCCTGCACTTGCTACTGGTTCATTTCCTAGTGAGCCTATCAGCAACAAACACAGAAGCTCCTTTCAAAATCTTCCAGTTAGGTTATCTGGATTTTGGTGAAAGGCTCTGCAAATTGTGAAGAATCTCTTGGCAGACTGCATGGTGGCCAAGAGTAAATAAAGGATAAAACTAAAACTAAAACTACTTATAATCAATGTAAAATATATAGTAAAATTACCCTTCCATAGATTGACATAATATTGCACACTTTTTTCCCATTGATGCTGATTTATTCTCAGTAAGTCATTAATCCTGGATACTGGATACCAACCAATAAGTGTGATCTGATCTCTCACCAAATAGTCTTTCTCACATCTGAGCCCAAATGATATCAGGATCATTGCTTCACCACAGTCTTTGAAGGGGAGTAATGATAAACAATGCCTTTGTTGAATTCTCTTTCAATAACACATGGTTCAAAAATGCCATTGGCTACTCTCACTGTTGTTTGTCCCAGGTACAGATTCTTATGTTATCCAGTCTACTCCAATATCTTTCAACAGTAAAAACTTAACATTGTCAACCTTAGTGAATCTTTATCAAAATCTATAAATCAAACATTACAATATATTGTACATCGATTGTAAGTAGTTTTAGTTTTATCCTTTATTTATTTACTCTTGGCCAGCATGGAGTCTGCCAAAAGATCCTTCACAGATCTTTGCAGAGCCTCTCACCAAAATCCAATTACTCTGACCTTTTCCTTTTTGGAACTCAAACTGATCATCTCTGATGTAGTTCTGTGTCTTCTCACACTTATTTCCACAACTTTCAACACAATCTTTGAGTCATGGGCACATTTAATTCTATTCTAGCCAATTTTGCTTTATTTTTAAATGTAATTTTTTGCTGCTCTGACCTTAATGTCTATTATTTGTAGGGTGATGACATTGATATCAACATTACTCTTTTCTAGTTCAATCATTTCGCTCACTTCTTTAACAGATTTTTCCTGTTGTTTATTCATGTTGGTCATACCCTTAACTTTTCTAGCTCCTACATGATTTTCTCCATTTTAAAACAATAGTCATTTGTTAAATGTGGGCACTGCTGTACTACAGCATTTATTGCCTATCCCTAATTGCTTCGAGGAGAAAGTGAGGGCTGCAGATGCTGGAGATCAGAGCTGAAAATGTGTTGCTGGAAAAGCACAGCAGGTCAGGCAGCATCCAAGGAACAGGAGAATCAATGTTTCGGGCATAAGCCCTTGAAGAAGGGCTTATGCCCGAAACGTCGATTCTCCTGTTCCTTGGATGCTGCCTGACCTGCTGCGCTTTTCCAGCAACACATTTTCAGCTCTATCCCTAATTGCCCAGACGTAGCGAAGAGTCAACCATATTGCTGTGTGGCTGGAGTCAAATGTAGGCCAGACCGGGTAAAGACAACAGTTTCACTCCCTAAAGGACATTGAATAAACCAGATGGATGTTTCCTGACAATCAACAATGGTCAACATTCGACTCCTAATTCCAGATTTTTACAAGTTAAATTACAAATTCCATCATCTGTCATGGCAAGATTTGAATCTGTAGGCCATCATCTTCTGTGCTCCTTTTAAGCACTCTAGGTTTCACCAATGTCTGTGTTTCCATCTCAGATCTTCAATTGGAATATGGTTTTGATTTTCATGAAATTGTGTTGTCATTTTGCATTAGGTCCTGGTTTTTGCATTAACAATATTCCTAGATTATTTTCTCACCACTAAAATATTCAGTTGAAATCCTCCTGTGTCACCAAACATTTTCCATGTATATCATCATCTTTTATGGCAACTGGACCACACGTTTTGCTACCATAAGTCCAGTTCTTCAGCAAACGTATGCCAGATTTTGACTTCCCTCCTTTCTTTTTCTAGGACCACATGGCCCGACATTTTTAATTAGCTCTTCATTCTCCAAAATTAATACCCCAATCTCCCATAACAATCACATAGTTCTCTCCAATTTTCGTTTGCTTAGCTTTTCAATTCTGTATTCTTCAACAACCTTCTCATATGGATGTTTGCATATGGACATATATTCCTGAATATTTGTAATATCCATTGGTTGCCTTTTAGTCTTACTATCACCATTTTATCTGACTCATACACGTTTGACAGCTTTCTATTTTATTGTTAATGATATTTCTGGTTCCTTTTCTCCTCCTCCTGAATAAAAGGTTACCATAGTCACGCAGGGCAGCTCTCTCTCAGAGAAAGACAACTGGTGGTAGTTTAACCTGAGGGTTGCCATGCCTTATGTGAGGAGAGAACTTTATAGTAATTTTAGCTGGTGTAGAAATTGAGCCTGGCCACTCTATCGCAAACCAGCCAGCAAGCCAACCCCCTGACCAGCTCATTCTCAAAATGTTGATGCTTAGTTGTGCTGATGCAATCCTGAACTGTTTCCATGGCTATTTTCAGTGGCAATTTACTACTGTGGCTTCAGTTCTTTATCAACAACTTGACCATTGTGATAAGTTGTATTGGTCTACAATGATACAAGTAGCAGATCATATGTGTAAACTGGCGCTTTCTCTACACTGGCTATAATTTTGAATTCATCTGCAGGTTCTTTATTTGCAGGCTGAAGAGCCCACATTCTTTAATCCATATCTTGATCCTCTCATGCTCTAGATCATATTTGTGGGTCTCCTCTGAATGTCCACTGGAATTGGATTTTCTCTCTTACTACTGTGAACAAAACTGGCTGCAGTATTTAAGGTGCAATTTGAGCCATATAGTAGTGTCAGCACAATTCTGCTGCATTGTAGTATCAGTTCAGTTTACATCTGAAGTCTGGTGTAAAACTCGAACCTACCCACACATAGTATTATACCAATAGTGCTAAAGTGACACTAAAAGAAAGGGAAAAGGAACAGAAATGGATGGTCCTTGGGAACAAAGCTGATAAATGGGCAGAGGTAGAAGCAATATAAAATCAGTTAGTTATTTCGATATAAATTGTATTAGTACTTGTTCACATAATATTGCACAGGTGCCATGCTTTAGACAGGATCAATAGGGAAAGGTGTTTCTTTAAAACAACTTTCAGGAAGAAATATTCAGTCAGTACAACCACAGATCAAGGCACTATAAAGTCCACCTGAAAAATTATGGATATAAATCTCATCTAACTATATTCAGTTTGTAAACTACTTGACTGTTAAGGACGAAATCAATCTATAGTGATGTTATAACATTGCCATTGTGAATTGGATTCAGTATTTAATTTCAAATCTACTGTATTTCCAGTCAGTGATAGTAGATAGTTTGAAGAAACACCTGCACATAGAAAGGCCATATATCATTTTTAAAATGAAGTATTTGTGTTGGACTGCTCCAAAACATAAGACATGCTCTATATTGCTACTGATATGGTTGAGATAACAAAGGGTAAGAAAATTTCACATTGTTCATGCTAAATCTCTTTTTAGTGGCTTCCAGATGATGAGATGTGTGACTCAAATAATGTAAATTGGAAAATTACAACTGAATAATGTTTCTGAATCACAAAGGGAATAGCAGCAACCCTTGATCAAATCTTACAGCTTACCAAACTAACCACTGGTTTTGAATGCTATGAAGGGTCACATAAAATGGTCAGTCCTGATCTAATATCGGTTCATCTGGAGAACTCAACCTTGGAGAACTAATTCAGATCACTGTTTCATTTTCTTTAAAAACACATAAATGCAAGAGACAAGAAGAGGAAAGCTGAAGGTTCTGTAAAAAGTCAATAAAGTACAGACTTGGGTCAGTTCATTGCCCTTCACTGTGGATGAGACAAAGGAACTGCAGATGCTAGAATCCAAGGTAGACAAGCAGGAGGCTGGAAGAACACAGCAAGCCAGGCAGCATCAGGATGTGGAGAAGTCAACGTTTCGGATGTAACTCTTCTTCAGGACCTTATTCAGAGTCCTGAAGAAGGGTTATACGCAAAACATTAAGTTCTCCACCTCCTGATGCTGCCTGGCTTGCTGTGTTCTTCCAGCCTCCTGCTTGTCATCACAGCAATGGCTGCCAATTTGCTGGATGCAAGACACTATTTAAAACTGTTCATTGTTATATGGTTAATTAATTTCAAAACTAGCACCAATTCTTAACCAGGAGTTATTTTAACAAAAAATACACTGCCCAATAAATCCTTAATGACTATCAGCTTCTCGTCAGTTACTAAGTAATTGGTCTTTGGTCAAATCTGGAAGAATAGGTAAGTAGACATACTGTAATGCTAAGGCACTGCTGTGAATCATTATTTAGTTTTTCTTCACAATGTATATACAGCATAACTATTATATAACCTTGACTTTTATTTGTAATTAGATTTTATGGCGTTAGGTATTATGATTTTGGCGGATTTAGGAGTACATAAAGGTCATAGTTCAGGTTTTCAAAGAAGGCAAAATCAAAGCCAGCGTTGGAAATGATATCATTCAGTCTAATGCCAGCAAACGTTCTCTTAGTGTTGCTTAGGCCAGGATGTCGCTGGTGGCAGTGACCAGCCCTTGCGCAGTCCGCGGATTCGAGTTCATTGCTCTCACTCTCGGCAGTGGGTTAGCGAATAACCGCTCACCCTCTCTCCTCACCCAGCCTCCTATTAACCAATTATCAGTGCTCCTAAATCACCGCAGGCTGCCACTCTAATCCGATCAACGCATTCAATTCCCTTTTCCACTTACTTAAGGAATTAATATTTCATTAGTGTTTTTAGCAAATCTTGTGAGAAAGGGAAATTAAACATGTCGTACAACAATTTATCAAACCCCCGCGGTTTCTGGCCTCGGGCATCGGATAAACAAGCGGTTGAAGGATTAGCAGCGATTAGCAGCCAAACCAGCCCCGGGCGGCCAAATAAAATACCCAAACTAACTGTTTTCCTGCCACATGGCAGGGATTTAAACCCTACAAGCTAAGAGAAGGAATAGAATATAAATGTTTTGCTTAACCAGAGGAAACACTGCGCTCACAAGCCAATTGCGGAATCCATTAAGCTAATTTATTAAATGCAATTTGCTTTGTGTCATTGAGCTGAGTAATGCGGAAGAGAAAGAAATAGCAGCCTTCTCTCTATTGGCAAGAAACCAGAGGCGACCAAACAAGAAACTGGACAGACGTAAAATGAGGCAAAGATGTCAGATACATAGAAAGATATGGATGTAAATACTGTACACCGATTTCTACAGATGTACTATGCTAAAACACAACGATAAAAGATTTGAAAAATACATACATATGCCTAAGGAGAAACTGACAAACAAAGTCGCAAAGCCACGAATTGACAACACTGCCGCCAATAATTTAAATTCTTCTAATGGTCAAAAATGTTGTTAAGAAAATCTTTCGACCGCAGAGGTTCCGTTTGGATTGTATAAGCAGAGATAGTGAACTGACAACTTTGGGACAGTTTTGTTATCATAGCTTCCTTTAATAAATGTTGCTCTTAGACTTAGTAAATTACACCAGAATGAGGTGCTGAAATAAGATTTAAATCAGTTACTTGATCATTTTATATACAGAAGCAATTAATTTCTCATACAAGCATATGTTTTGGATCCTACACCGACATCCTCTTAGTGCTAAAGCAGTTTTTATTTTCGTGTTTATATTACTACGCGCAATTATGGGCAAGTTCAATGGTTTATTGAGTTGATTTTTTAAATTAAAAAAACAACTGGCATAATATGAATTCTGGGCCGACAGACCCTGAATCCAGACAATTGAAAGGAAGATTGGGAATGTTATGAATAGGCACATCCATCTCAAATTAAGTGCACGGACGTTTAAAAAGTTACGGTAGCCATTAAGCAACAATGAATGAGAATGTATGCACTATTGCAGAATGATGGAGTCCTAAATCTCGCCCTGAAAGACGTTACTTACCAATAATTTGCTCCCTTATTATTATTCCATAATGCCTTAGAATACTTAACAGCAATGTATGACTTCTGAAATCAGTGTTTAAATAAAACATCAGTTCAAATAACATGAGTAATGTGTTTACTGTTTTGTGAATACCAGACATCTGTTCTGAAGGCAGTAATCATGCTTTCTCCCTATTTACATAGACTCAGCAACTACTGTGCTTATATAAATTAATAAGTTGATATGAATCTTAACTTCTGATTGTTCTGGCAATCCGACTCTTGTATATAAATGACTGCATCATATCAGGTCATGCATTTTATAGGAGATTTTGTGGATCAGCATACAGTATGTTTTCTTTATCAGGTATAACACAATTTCAGTTCCATCCGCGGTCTGTTAAGTAATTTGCGAAAAGCTAACAAAGTCTGGCTACATCCTCATAGCGCCTGTTTAAACCTATTAGTTTCCCTTTTAATCAAAGCGTTGTTGTGTCAAAATGCACAATTTTCGCCATGAATCTCACCGGCTTGTTACAGTTCACCGGTTGACCTTGAAATGTTTGCGCTCCTGAACATCTTCTCTTCGGCCCCCCATCTGCAAATTCCAAGACTTAAAAGAAACAGCAAAATCCTAGGGTTGATAAACGACCTACAAGCTAATGATAATCTGCATGTTATTTAAGGCAATATAAAAACAGATGAGAAAAAAAACATTTTCTTAGGAGCAAGTTACCAGTTATTTGTAATTATTATCCGACCTGAGAAAGATTTACAGAAAAAAAACTCCCAGTTCTTTAGCTGGTGCTGTCCTAATGCATTTAACTCCAGCCATCAGATATGATTAAACACCTGCTGTTGTGGGGAAACAAAGCACGCTAATCCAATATGTATTTCTGACATCTTAAATATCACCCATTCCCCTGACAACAGGCACAGCTTTTCCGCGGTATAGAATTCCAAAGCATATTTTTCTAATTTATGGATGGACAATAAATCAAAATTAAGCCTTGGACAATGAAATATACATCAGTGCTGAATGAACTGACTGCAAACTAGGCCACAGAGCAGCACAGAGCAGAGCATTGCATTAAATAAATCCCAAACAGAGCCTGCAGCATTTTTTATGCACAGCGAATATGAAACAAGTATATTATTGCAATTTTCAAATAGAAGAGCTAAGTGCGGAAAACAATATGTAGAGCCTACAACCAGTCTTTTTTCGCGTTAATTCAATGCAGTGACATACATTTACATTTTAACCATGCTCTGTATTGTTCAAGAAGAATTCAAAACATAGAAAGCTATTCTGAATTCATGTCTTTATTGTTCAATGTGTCTGCGTCGAGACACTGGTAAGCATATATAATCATGTAATAGTATTCCAACATGGCAGCATTGGCTTTGTACACCTTTTGTCTTTACTTAAATTTATGAATTATCATTTGTATGTGCTCTACGGTTAATCACAAGAAACTATGCCGCATAGTACTGTATTCATTTTTGCAGTCTTTCATTTGCTGGGTCTGGCAGCCCCTTCCCTAACACACATGTTAACAGCTGCTACATAAGTGTGGGCAAGGAAAGCTGGAGCATCATGGTCTGTGAAATCTCCAGTGCTGAATTTGATGTTCAGCCGAGGGGGGATGTGGTAATGTTGCCTGGCAGATCACCAAACTTTTTATCTCCATCTTTTCTTTTAAAGTTAAATTAGTACTTGGAATAAATATAGACGAAGCACATCCTTTTGTTGTGTTTTTATACGGTGACCCCGCAATTTGTGTTTTATGGTCAGTTTTCCAATTCAGCTTTATGCAGCTGCATACTTTTGTGCCAATGATATATTTTGCCTGATTTCTGCCTTTGCAAACTTATCAGGGTTTTTTTTCTTTGGTGTGTGGCTGCGTACAATGTATACCTCACTACCCCCAACTCCTCTTTCTCTTGGTGATGAGTATCACATATTCCAGGCACTGCTAACTGCCTCTAGTTGATTGACTGACTGCTCTGTCGTGTCTTTAAGCTATGGTAACACAAGGCATTGTTGTAATAATGGAAACCACAATTAGAGGCAAACTAGCCATGGCGGTCCGTCTCATTACATGGCAGAGTTTTATTTAAGAATTAAAAGAGATCTCGTTTGTTCTCCATTCACAGGCTGTGTAGCCATTAATTACAGGGTTAGTGGAATTTGGCGCTAGATGGGGGTTGCTTAGAAAATAGCAAAACCCTGCAGTATGTGTGTGACGATTTTTCATTCTCTGTCTCGCATGAGCTCTATCCCTACAACAGAGGATCTAATCAATCTGCCGGCTATTAAGCTTGTTAATTGATAATGCATACTAATTAGACTGTGCGCGGTTACTTGAGAGATTTTGCAAAGGTGATTGTAGGCACAGTTCCAAATTGGAGTTTAAAACAGGTTACGTGAGGTGAGCGCCTCATAAGCCAGTGGAGGATGGATTTTTTTTTAATCAGAGGACTATAAATTAATAAGGACTGTGCTAGTTAGCCATTGCAAATTACACATTAGTCAAAAGCATCGATGTTTAGATAGCATTAAAATTTCTGGAAGAGCATGCAACGATTCTTGTGACACTGACCAGCGCTGAGAATCTGGGTCTGAACGCTGATTGCAATAATCGGAGAGTGAATTCATCTTTTGGTTTCCAAAGATCATTCCTATTTGTGAGGATGTTCCACAGTTGCTTGGCTTCCCGGGCTGCAAATTCGTTCTCTCATATTGACCACTTGTTAAATCTTTTTGTTTGTTTCCCGCCATTCTCCAGGGACACACAGACAGACAGGCTTGCCAGATTCATTTTCTGATCAAAGCTGTTTGATTTGGTCAATTTTGCCACATTGGAGACGTTCTCTATTACAGAGATAAATAGCCTTGGGCTAACTGTCAACGAAAACTTGTAAGCTAATAAATTATTCCAATTTCTTCCCGCGGATTTCTCTGGAGACAGCCCTAGGAAATACACTTTTTGATTAGTAAATTTCTCTGTGTGTGTGTCTGGACATTCAAATATGTCTACTTTGATTAGCGCCATTGCTTTTCAAGTGGATGTTGGCTGAGGGGCTGTCAGTTTAAAACAGCCCTGCTGCATAATGCATAGGCAAAGCCCGGAAACAGCAGTCTTATCCAGGCTGGGAATGGCGGGAAAATTGCCCTGACAACCCTCGACTACAGCAGATTTATCAGGGAGCTAAACAGTAGTTCCAACACAGGTCATATACAGGGAGAGCCTGCCTTGCTGTTAAAGTGAGTCATGCCGCCTCAAAAGGTTGGGTGAAGGGAAAAATAAGAACAGCTGATGTGTCAAGACCGGGTGAAATTGATTACCTCCCAACATAAGGCATCTCTTTGACATTTTATTGCCCATAAAGAGGTGCTATCTGTTTCAGTTTGCCTCCCAGCTGGATAACAGCTACTCTTCTGTTTACCTAATAGCTAACGGCACTACATGTTATTATGGTAACAACATTTTCACTATAACAAATCAATCGGTGCGTGTGAACACAAACACAAAGATCATTTATCAACTGCAAAAATTCTAAATTATGACCTTTTCCCAAAAGGCCCCAGCAAAGACTGAAGTGGAAACCTAACATTTGTGAATGTGAGATTGGAGGGTCAGCGCCTTTTACTTAACTATCATATTGTCTTTCACCTCACATGAAACTTTCGTTTTAGTACGACAGTGCTTCAGTAATTACATTTTAGTAGGCATCACCAGTGTATTGTCCTTCTAGAGCCTCTCTATAACATTTATAACAACGTCGGGTGCAGACTGTAGAATAAGACGATTTCAAAGCGTCCACTTCAATATCTGAACAGTTAGTTCCCCACCTCAGGACCGGGTCGAAAGCGGCCTAGTCTCGTTTTAAGACGCAGTTTTGAGTAACCTGTGCACATGACCTGAAAGCGTCTTGGGGGGAAATGGCACCGTAATCACGTCTTTTCAAAATGAAAACTCAACAGAATAGATGGCAGGAAGACTCTTCATTTCAATTGATTATTTTTAGGGGTAACTGTTTGGTATTTTGCATAGAGTTCAGTTGTTGAGCTATCAACCTTCAAGTTTAAAAAAACCCTGAAAACGGTAGAACAATGACTGTTGGTATCACTAGCCTTTGCCCTAGAGCTCATTCCATTCAGATTTTAGTAAATACTGAGTTTTAAGGATTTGAGAAAGTTAAAATATTATAATTCTCAAATAAAGTGTGCAAATAATAAGAATATCTTCCACTCCCCAAAGCAGCTTGGAAGGGTACAGATGACAGCTATAAAATGACTTTTTGTTCAAAGGTTTTTTGAAAGATTGGAAATTATAACTTGGATGACAGCAAATTGAAAAAGAAATTCTCCTCAGATGATAAACATTTGGGGGTGCTTGATATTTTGGAAGGATAAGCAGAAAGGAACAACATATGGAGCTGCTGTGTCTACTAAAGGGTGAAGTCAGTAAGTGGTGAGAAATGATCTTGACTTGGAAGATTAGCAAATAGAATCATTTCTGGTGGAGACAAAAAAAAGGGACGGAGGTTACTGATGACAATAGTCTATAGGCCTCCTAATAGTAGCTGCATTTTGAGGACTGAGTGTAAATCAAGAATGAATGAGAGTTGGTAGAAAAGGCATTGATCAAGGCTGAATTGTATATTCACATCAAGTCCAATTGGAAAAGGTAGCTTTGAGGATAAGTCCACAGACTATACTTGGATCAGTTTCTTAGAGTAATTGGCATGAAAATGTATAATTTCATAATTTTGAGCTATAGGGGGAGACTGAATAAACTGGGGCTATTTTCCCTGGAGCATCAGAGACTGAGGGGTGACCTCATAGGGGTTTATAAAATCATGAAGGTGCTTAAGGGACAACTTTTACATGCAGAGGGCGGTGTGTGTATGGAATGAGCTGCCAAAGGAAGTGGTGGGGGCTGGTACGATTACAACATTTAAAAGGCATCTGGATGGGTGTATGAATAGGAAGGGTTCTGGGGGATATGGGCCAAATGCTGGTAAATGGAATGAATATCTGGTTATCTGGTCAGCATGGAAAGTCAGTCTGAAGGGTCTGTTTCCATTCTGTACATCTCTATGACTCTAGGACTCTGTATGATTTAGGAAAATAACATTTAGTGGGAATTAAAACGTGAAATGTATAGGAATTAAAACCTCTGGGGAAAGGCTGGTAAATAATAAATAATTGCAATTCATAAGGTCAGATTTGGAAGTAGGAAAACATTAGAAAGTTGGTAGCCCCTTCCTGTGATTATTGGTAGAAATGAGTTATCCATAGTGACCTTCATAAAGGGTTTAAATTATTCATTTGGTTTCCCAAAACAAAGAAAATGTTTGGGACTAATAATTAATTTAAATCTCTTACCCAGTGCATTCCAGATAGGACAGGTTTCCATGGAGATAAATTATATGGAAATAAATTTGGTCCATCCATATTGGCACACCAGTCAAGAAAGCACACCAAAGCATCTACCTTCTCAGAAAGATAAGATAAATTTCATGGAGACAAATCGGGAATGTTCTGCTTTTGATTTTATCTCTGTGACTTTTCGCTGGAATAGTTAGTTAACATCTGGGAGCTGCTTTGAGAAGAGAGAAATATCTACTAAGAATGTACATCAATAGCAAAGATCCATAAGAAATCAGGGCTGGAATTGCTAAATAAATGTGAAGCAAGGATCATGCTTCAGATGAGGTGTCCACAATCATGAGATTCTTAGGTTGATTTAGAAGGATGCTTTTTGATGGAAACCCCTGTGAAATGTCATACATCAAGAATGGAGAACATTTAGGAGAATCAAAGTGAATTCTTGAAACTGTGGCACACTTTGGTTGGGCCCTGGGAGAAGTGAAGAAACTTTCAAGATATATAGGGGTACTCTTGGGTGGAAGTAGAAGTAGGACATAAATGTTTATGAAACATAATATTAAGTTAGTAATGCTTGTTTTGTTTAACTTGTACAGTAAAAAAGCTTTGTGTAAGCGTGAAACATGGTGCAATTCTTTTAGTTAAAATTTGAGGGTTTGAGATTTGTTTTAAAAGATTTATGTTCCTCCTCAAAATACATTATTGAAATATTCATTCCTGAGAATGATAGCATCATTGGCTGGCTCAACATTTCTTGCTTATGCCTAATTTCCTTTGAGAAGATGGTGTTGAGGTGTCTGTTTGAATCATAGCACTGCATTTGCTGTAGGTACCTCCACTGTTATTGGAGGGAGTTCTAGGGCTTTGACCCAGTGACACGGAAAGAACAGCAATATATTTACAAGTCAAGATAGTGAATGGCTTGGAGGGGAATTTGCAGATGGTGGTGGTCCCATGGACCTGCTGCCCCTGTCCTTTTAGATGGTGGGAATTGTGTTTGGAAGGTGCTGCCGAAGGAGCCTTGGTGAATTTCTTTATTGCATATTGTAAATATGACACATATGCCACCACTGAACATCAGTGGAAAAGGAAATGAACATTTATGGATACGGTGCCAATCAATTAGGCAGCTTTGTCATGCATGGTGCCAAGCTTCTTGAATTTGTTGAAGCTGCACTCATCCCAGCAAGTAGCAAGTATTCCATCATAACCCTGATCTGTTCACGGTGTACAGGCTTTGGGGAGTCAGGAGTTCAGTTACTTGCTGCAGGTTCCTTGCCTCTGACCTGTCCTGTAGTCAAAGTATTTAGGTGGATAGTCCTATTCAGTATCTGGTCAATCATAACCCCAGAATGTCGGTAGTGGGGATTCAGTGATGATAATGCCATTGAATGTCATAGGGTGATGTTTATGTTCTTTCTTGTTGGAGATGGTCATTGCCTGGCATCTGTGTGGTGCAAATGTTTCTTGTCACTTGACAGCTCAAACCTAAATATTTTCCAGGTCTTGCTGCACTCAGACATGGACTGCTTCTGTATCTGACGAGGCATGAATGGTGCTAAACATTATGCAATATCAGCAAACATCCCCACCAGTTTTAACATTACAATAAACAGAAGATCATTGATGAAGCAACAGAAGAGGTTCGGTCTGGGACATTACCATAAGGAATTCTGCAGAGATATTATAGAGCTGATATGATTGAGCTCCAGCAACTACAACTATCTTTCTCTGTGTCAGATATGACTACAGTTTAGCTAGAGCTCCTTGTTGCCACACTCAGTCACATGCCGTCTTGATGTTAAGGCAGTGGCTCTCACCTCATGTCTGGAAATCTGCTTTTTTGTGGAACCAGGGAAGATGCTGTTTTAGATCTTTTAATGTTTAATAAGACAGGATAAATTAATAATATTATAGTAAAGGAGGAGTTAATATGGTGAAATTCACATGCAGTTTGAATGTGAGAAACCTGGGTTTGAAACTCGTGTCTTAAATGTAAACCAAAGTAATTAAATGGTGTAAAGACAAAATTGTTCAAATTGATTATTATGAAAATTATTTAAAAACTCAGATGTTAGACAAGCAGTGACAATAAATTAAGAACTTAGAGTCATAGAGATGTACAGCATGGAAACAGACCCTTCGGTCCAACCCATCCATGCTGACCAGATATCCCAACCCAATCTAGTCCCACCTGCCAGCGCCCGGCCCACATCCCTCCAAACCCTTGCCATTCATATATCCATCCAAATGCCTCTTAAATGTTGCAATTCTACCAGCCTCCACCATATCCTCTGGTAGCTCATTCCATTCACGTACCACCCTCTGTGTGAAAAAGTTGCCCCTTAGGTCTCTTTTATATCATTCCCCTCTCACCCTAAACCTATGCCCTCGTGTTCTGGACTCCCCAACCCCAGGGAAAAGACTTTGTCTATTTATCCTATCCATGCCCCTCATAATTTTGTAAACCTCTATAAGGTCACCCCCTCAGCCTCCGACACTCCACGGAAAACAGCCCCAGCCTGTTCAGCCTCTCCCTGTAGCTCAGATCCACTTTCAAGGAACAGTAAACCTGCACTCCAAGGTCTCTTTGTTCAGCAACACTCACTAGGACCTTACCATTAAGTGTATAAATCTTGCTAAGATTTGCTTTCCCAAAATGCAGCACCTCGCATTTATCTGAATTAAACTCCATCTGCCACTTCTCAGCCCATTGGCCCATCTGCTCCAGATCCTGTTGTAATCTGAGTTAACCCTCTTCGCTGTCCACTACACCTCCAATTTTGGTGTCATCTGCAAACTTACTAACTGTACCTCTTATGCTTGCATCCAAATCATTTATGTAAACTTCTATAAATGTTTTGTTAAACACTTATAGCTAAAGGAATGTTGGTCTCTTACAGGTTGAGACATAGAGTCATAGAGATGTACAGCACAGAAACAAACCCTTTGATCATGGGAATTAATAATGAGAAATAAGAAAATGAAAGAGACTTTGATTGTAAGATCATCATGTCACAAGAAATAGAAGCAAGAGTAGATCTCTCAGCCCATTGACTCTAATTTGCCATTAACAAGACCTGGCTTAAATGGTTGTGGCCTAAAAGGAGCTGGTCATCGACTTCAGGAAGATGATTGGAGGACATGCCCTATCTGTATCAATGGTGCTGAGGTGGAGGTGGTCAAGAGCTTCACTTTTCTTAGGAGTAAATATCACCAACAATCTATCTTAGTCCATCCATATCAATGCTGCAGCCAAGAAAGCACACAAATGCGTTTACTTCTCAGAAGGCTAAGGAAATTTGGCATGTCCACAATGACTCCTAACAATTTTTATAGATGCACCATAGAAAGCATCCTATATGGGTACATTACAGCTTAGTATGCCAACAGTTCTGCACAAGACTGCAAGAAGTTACAGAGTTGTGAATGCAGCCCAGTCCATCACAAAAAACAGCCTTCCTTCCACTGACTCTGTCTAGACTTCCTGCTGCGTCCGGAATGCAGCCAACATAATCAAAGATCCCTCCCATCCTCTTCTATTGGGCAGAAGTTACAGAAATTTGAAAACGTGCACCAGTAGATTCAAGAATAGCTTCTTTCCCGCTGTTATCAGACTTATGAACAGACATCTCATATTAGAGTCAGTCTTTTTCTGAACCTTCTCGGTAGCTATATTCTGCATTCTGTTTATTACCCTGATGTACTTATCTAAGGTACAGTGCTGAGATACAGTGAAAAGTATTGTTTTGCATGCTAACCAGAAACATCATACCTTTTCTCAATTCTTTCTTTTGTGGGATGTGGGCATGACTGGCTGCCCAGCATTTATCACCCATCCTTAGTTGCCCTTGAGAAGGACGTAGTGTGCTACCTTCTGAAACAGATGCAGTCCACCTCTTGTGAGTTGACCCACAATGCTATTAGGGAGGGAATTCCAGGATTTTGATCCAGTGTCTGTGAAGGATTGGCAACATATTTCCAAGTCAGGATGGTGAGGGGAACTTGAAGATAGTAATGTTACCATGTGTATGCTGCCCTTGTCCTTCTAGATGGAAGTGGTTGTGGGTTTGGAAGGTGCTGTCTGAGGATCTTTGGCGAATTTCTGGAGTGCATCTTGTACAATCTGCAAACCTTTGCTATATCAAAAATGGGTTCGAAATCAACACTTCACAAATGTGCTTGTTTTAGGTTGAATTTGGGTCTTCCTGATGTGTGCAGCATGCCCCACCCCTTCCCTTACAAGCAAAACTAGGATCTGTTGGAAATGGCAGCAGAACCCTCGGATCGAAGTGCTGTCCACCATTTTTAAGGATTCACAATGTCTCCATGGTGCTTCAAAGTTTCACCCAAAAGTGTCTGCAAAGTTATAGTTAAGTTTCTTAAATAGTTAATAATGAAGATGGGTTAAATGCATGGGCAAGAATTTGGTAAATGGTGATAATGTGAGAAATGTGAATTTTTTAATATTCACAGGAACAACAGAAAAGCAAATTACTGTTTAAATAGAGATACATTACAAAATGCTGAGAGTGAGAAGCATCTGGATGCCCTCATGCATGAAACACAAAAAAGCTATCATACAGGTACAGCAAGTAATTAAAGCAAATGGAATGTCTCTTTATTGCATGGGAATGGTGTATAAAAGTAGGGGATTCTTGCTAGAACTCTGCAGGACTTTGGTAATACGATACCTACATTGTTGTATACAGTTTTCCTCTTCTTATTAAAGGAGGGATATACTTGCAATGGAGCTTGTTGAGAGAAATTTCACTCAGGTTAACTTTGGGGAGGAAAGGTTGAGCAGCTCTATATGCATTGAAGTTTAGAAGAATTTTATTTGAAAGGACTTGACAGGGTAGATGCTGAGGGGGAATCTAGGACGAGATTCTAAATAAGGGGGTCTCCCATTTATAACTGTGTTGAAGGAATTTTTCTCTCAAAGGTCATTAATATTTGGGATTGTATACCCTGGAAGATGTAGAAACTGAATCACTGACTACCCTATGTTTCAGATGTCTATGTCAACCTTGGATATAGTCAAAGTTTATGGGGAACATGTAGGGAAGTGGACCTGAAGCCAAAATCAGATTGACCATAATCTTATTGAATGGAATACGGCTTGCTCCGGTTCCTAATTTCTATGTTCTTATTTCCCTTCCTTTCATTCAACCTATGGCTTGAAATAAATGCATTTAGTTATTGTCCAAGTTTTGAAAACCAGTTAGTTTTTACCTACACCAACAGGATGATGCCCTTGTTGCAAAATGATACACATTTAAGCTATCAAAAAGTTGTATGGGATATGACAATCAGTCTTTAATTCTGCTGATTGATTTAGTACCTTGAACTTTGAATAAAACTATTTTAAATGAACCAGAACACTCTCTTTTAAAATGGCGACAGAAGCCACCTGCCCTGCAAACTGACCACATTCCACAAGGAATTGCAAAACAGATGACAACAAAATAACTTAGAGCCATAGAGATGTACAGCATGGAAACAGACCCTTTGGTCAACCGTCCATGCCGACCAGATATCCCAACCCAATCTAGTCCCACCTGCCAGCACCTGGCCCATATCCCTCCAAACCCTTCCTATTCATATACCCATCCAAATGCCTTTTAAATGTTGCAATTGTACCAGCCTCAGCCACTCCCTCTGGCAGCTCATTCCATACACGTACCACCCTCTGTGTGAAAAAGTTGCCCCTTAGGTCGCTTTTATATCTTTCCCCTCTCACCCTAAACCTATGCCCTCTAGTTCTGGACTCCCCGACCCCAGGGAAAAGATTTT
>NC_057711.1:32014173-32035692 GCF_004010195.1 Chiloscyllium plagiosum | reverse complement strand
TGTGTTTGTTGTTGGAGTTTGTGGATGCGTGCCATGCTTCTAGGAATTCCCTGGCTGTTCTCTGTCTGGCTTGCCCTATGATAGTAGTGTTGTCCCAGTCGAATTCATGTTGCTTGTTGTCTGCGTGGTGTCGTTTCGTGGCTAGTTGATGTTCATGTATGCGGATTGTTAGCTGTCTTCCTGTTTGTCCTATATAGTGTTTTGTGCAGTCCTTGCATGGTATTTTGTACACTACATTCGTTTTGCTCATGTTAGGTATCGGGTCCTTCGTTTTGGACCTGGACCCAATATAACAACCACTACAGCGGACAGCTGAAACTGACAACCGGAAGCGGCAGGGATAGACCACTATATACACCGGAGGAAACATCAAAGAAGCGCTTCGCAGGAGGCTCCCAAGCACTGATGATGTCGCCTAGCCAGGGGACGAAACGTTTGCAACAAAAACTTCCAGCTCGGCGAACAGAACCACAACAGTTTTTAAAAGGTTTGAGAATTCCTGCCCCAACTATCCTTCCAGGCAATGCATTCCAGGTTCTCACCAACCTCTGGGTGAAAGAATATCCTCAAATCCCTTCTAAACCTCCTGCCTTTCTCCTAAAATTATGACAGCCCTGTTACTGACCCTTCAACTAGGTGGAACAACTGCTTCCTATCCACCTTGTCTGTGCCCTCATTATCTTACAAACCTCAAACAGGTCCCCTCTTAGCCTTCTCTGCTCTAAAGAAAACTACCCAAACTTATCCAGCCTCTCTCCAAAGCTGAAATGCTCCATCCCAGGCAACATCCTGGTGAATCTCTTCTGCACCCCCTCCAGTGGAATACTTCCTTCCTGCAGTGCAGTACTCCCCTAGCTGTGGCCTAACCAAAGTTTTACTAAAATAATATTCAATCATCTTTGGTTCTCACTATGGTTAACAGGATACAAAGGATTAATTTCTTTGTTGGACACCACATTTTATCGTAGAGATTCTAAAAATAAGTCAGAGAACCCCATCTCTGATAGGACCATAACTATGCTGAAAGATAGTCACATGACAACAGCCACCTTTTGACAAGAAACCGACAGGAAAGCTGGTTTTTTGAACAGTATCATCTGGGAGAATCTGCAGACTGCACAACCTCAAATGTCTCTTAACAGCTTTTTTTCAAGTTCAGACCCCATCTCAGTTTCATTTTGGAAAACATCATATGAGATCATATTTCTTTTGAGTAAGATTTTGTTCATTCTTTAGCATCTTCTTTGAACAAGAATGGTTTGCAGTTTATAAGATACTGCCATCAGAAAATAAAAACCAGCCTGCATCAGCCACAACACAACAGGGATTTCAAGATCACTAACAGAGCATGTATTTGTTTACTCTATGGACTTTAATTACTTTCCAATTTCACCTCCCCTCTTTATAATTAATTCTGTTCTTGTGCGTGAGACGGATTTACAATGGGTTTTGCCTTTTATAAGATTTATATTTTACTTGACTAAGTTTACAATAAGAACAAACTCCTCATTTTTATTAACTCATGAGATTTAGCTGTAGAAATACTTCATATATTTGTAAACATGATCAAGTGCATATTGATTTGAAAAGTGCATCTTTAAAAGAATTCATACCATGTTATATCCTACCTTGGGAATGGAACACAGTGACATATCCAGCCTTCTGGTCTTGGTAGTAACAAAACAAATGGTTTCTTACTTTTCGTTATAATTATATGAGTGATATTTAACATCAACAAATGTCCTGTGCAGAACTTGATACACCTAAGTACAATTCTTCATGAATTAGTTTGACTTTCTATTCTCTATAAGTTGATTCTCCAGATGTTGACTTATGAGATTGGCAAGTATTCTTGAACCACTGTAATAACCACTGTGGTGAAGGCCATTTCATAACATGGCAAGTGGGGAAATCCATGATTAAGGCTCAGATGGAATGGAAATTTAGGTCTTTTAGAAACTTTGGAAAATCAGGTGATGAGCCACCTACCATAGGATAGACAGCCTCTGAAATGTCCTGGTACCCACAGCTTTTATGTGCTGGTCCAGTTCAGCTTCTCATGAACGCTGTCTCTAGGATGATGATGGTGAAGAATTCAACAGTGGTAATTTAATTGGGTGTCAAGAAGATCTGTTATAGGAGATGATTGTTGCCTGGCAGTTGTGTAGCAGATAAATTACTAATTGATTTTAGGCTTGATTTTACTGCGTGTAAGTATGGACTGTTTTATTATCAACTGATAATGGATCTGAATATTGTTCCATCATCTTGGACAGCCAAACTTCAGGTAACAAACTGGATCAGTGCTGTGCCCCCACTAGAAAGGAATGTCTAGCAGAGCAGGAAAACTGACTTCAGGTGCTCTGCAAGATTTGAGCCACCTTCTTTCTGCTATCTCACATGGACAGAGCCACTTAATCTAACCCTGGAACTGTACACAGCTGCCAGCAAGACATTTGGACTTTCACTACAGCATGCATCATGTCCACTCAATAACCCTCAACAATCTCATCCTTCCAAACTATAACCCTTTATGCTCTCTGCACTTCCTTAGGGCATCTCTGCACCCACTTAGGACACATCGCTATCTCTCCTCCTCCTGTAACACCACTAACAGCTCTTCCATCTGCCTCCAGCATAGTAAATCCTCCCTTTGTTTAATTGAAGGAAAGATTGACCCATGCATTGGACTAATTCCACAGGAGCCAAACTAACCTACCTGCAATCCCTTTTCTGATTGTGCTTTACCTGCAGGATTGACCAAGGCCCAATCCCCATACAGCAAGGACACAGATCTCCAGACTCTGGTAGAATCAACACCTGAGTGCCTGGACATCTTCCTGGACTGAAATTGACAAGTCCCTAACTGATTGTGATGGTACCCTTTGACTGACTGTTATCCCCTTTGACTCCAGTGAGGACTGCTCTGCTTTTGATTTTCAGACATGACCATTTGTTTGATGCACATATAGTGTGCTGGTCAAGTAAGCTGCTGGCATCTGCTGCAGGTAACGGAGACATACAGTGACATGTCCACTCCCTTGACTGTCAGTGTAGAAGCTGCCTGTCTCTCCCTCTGTAATAAAAAAAAGCAAGCCACAAATGCCAGCATCCTCCAATTAAGTGCAAAGTAGTGAGTGCTGAGAAAGCATGTCAAGACATAACATTCATTCTGTGCAGATACATTTGTATCCTTCGTGCAAAGGGAACTGGCAGAAACATACAAATTGTAAATGTTCCTGAACTCCAAAGTGAAGTGTTGGAGGGCAGAACTGACGTGTGAGTTGGTTCTAGGGTCGGCATGATGGTTTGCCACTACCAACTTGCGTGCATGAAATGTGGAGGAGGATGGTGGCCATGGAACGTGTAGGGAATTATGGTGAAGGTGAAACTGTTTGATGGCCAGGAGATGTAATCAGTAAGCTTCAGCCACCTATCTACTGGGACTAACACATTGGAAATTTGAAATTGACAAAATTCCATTCTCAGATAATACAGTTAAATGGCTAATTGATGGCGTGTCATCAGATATCAAGGATGTGCTACAGGAGAGGTTCTGGATTAGTGGTGCTGGAAGAGCACAGCAGTTCAGGCAGCATCCAAGGATCAGCGAAATCGACGTTTCGGGCAAAAGCACTTCACTTTTGCCCAAAACGTCGATTTCGCTGCTCCTTGGATGCTGCTTGAACTGCTGTGCTCTTCCAGCACCACTAATCCAGAATCTGGTTTCCAGCATCTGCAGTCATTGTTTTTACCTACAGGAGAGGTTAGCTACTAGTGAGAAGCTTGCTTTTCCAAATGATAAGGTCAATGTTATAAGCGGACACTGCCAGCTCTGGCCAGCTTTCAGATGTTGATGGGAACTCCATTCAGGAGGATTTTCTTTCTTTTCTTAGGAGCCACCAAGTTACGGGACTGGTGAAAAACTATTTCAGATGAAGAAGGTACCTACAGAAGACCTAATTACCTGTTACTAATGATGAAAATTCAGCATATCTTTTAAAATGTGAAGGAATCATTTTATGATTTTGAAGAAAGTTATCTGTATTCATTTGTCTATTTGTCTGGATTATTGAAAAATATAATGTAATTTCCTCATTTGAATATTCACTGGAAGATTAAGTGCAAACTGAGTTATCAAATGTTATTTATAACACACACACATTCTCTATGTAATTCTGTACTAGATTCATGTGCTTTTAGATTATAGGATGGTTAAATGATCTTTAAAGTTGATTGTACATTGTGTGCATGTAAAGTGTAACTACTTGATGCATTTATAACACATATGCATGAGGGAATAGTTCCAGCATTTCATTGGTTTTCTATAAGCAGCAAATGTATTAGAAACACCTCAGTGGTATTTTTAATGAATATTAATAAAAACTTAAGGATAGCTATAAGAGTTGCTTATTAGGAGGAGATAGTAAAATTGCAAGGACCTGCTGTCAGTGTAGGTATTTAAGAATGGAAGTGAAAGTTATTGGATTCCAAATTTCATAGAATCCCTACAGTACAAAAGGAGGCCATTCAGCCTGCATCAACCTTCATAACCTGTACATCCCAGTATGGCCAATCCATCTAACCTGCACATCTTTGGGCTGTGAGAGGAAACCAGGGTATCCAGTGGAAACCCGCACAAACACAGGGAGAACATGCGTACTCCACACAGACAGCTACCTAGGGCTGGAATTGAACCCAGGTCCGTGGTACTGTGAGGCAGCAGTGCTAACCACTGAGCCACCATGGCACCTACAACTTGGATAAAGGAATCAACAGTGTATTAGGAAAACAAATTGTGAGGAGGTTACAAAAGGCTGAATTTTCACAAAAATTGGCTAGTTTCATAGAGGCAAAACCAGAAATTGCTGGAAAAGCTCAGTAGATCTAGCAGCATCTCTGGAGAGAATTCAGAGTTAGTGTTTTGGGTCCAGTTCTGAGGATGGGTCACTGGACCTGAAACATTGACTCTGATTGCTCTCCACTGATGCTGCCAGACCTGCTGAGCTTTTCCAGTAATTTCTGTTTTTCTTTCAGACTTCCAGCATCTGCAGTTCTTTCTGTTTATGTTTTGGATTTTGTAGAGGGTTTCCTTCTGCAAGCCCTAGAAATGTTTCCTGCATAATTCTCCACTGCTCAGCTCTTTACACGTATGCACCACACCTCCACCATGTCCCTCTCGTATTACCTTGCACTTAGCAATGGCAAAATGCTCGCTGATGCCAGGATCCTCTAGCGTTCACATTGCAACATCATATTTAAATCCCAGCAGTGCATTATGTCAAATGTGAGCAGTTAGCACTCACATCACTCTAAAAGGACAGTGTAGCACAGTCTTCCATATAGTGGGACATGAGGACTCTGATAAACAGACCCCTGGGATGCACACGGACCTCTGACTGGTGAATTCAGCACAAATCTAGCCACACAAATACAGTAAGAGGTTGTCAGTGTATGATCATTGGTATCTTGCTTCCCCCATATCATCCAAGAAAGACAGCATTGCAAATAAGAGCATATTGGTGAATACTTAGAGTTGAAGGTGAGTGGAAATCAGAACTGCATCCTTCAGCAGCCTATGAGATCTTGAATTGTCTCTGTGAATTGTGGCCTGGAGCTGATGCTTTGAAAGTCACTGGTGATAACTTTTGATTCACAGAGGTGAGTATGATCAATCTGTAATGACCAGTGACATGGGCAAAATTGTTCATGACCAGGATTTGTATTCCATACAGATGGACACTGAATGTGTTTCACATACAGGCTTCTATGATTACACACGTCTTCAGTCTGTACTGTGTAAAGTAGCCATAGATCCAGAGGACCATAGAGCCACTCTCTCAGGGAGAGATGACTGGTGGTTGTTTAACCTAAGGGTCACCTCACACGAGGGAAGAGGTTGAGAAGGAGGGAGTTTCATAACCTCAGCAGGTATGAGAATTAAACTTGCCCTGTTGGCATCACACTGCACTGCAAACCAGCCATCAAGCAAAGTGAGCTAACTGACTCCTATAATTTTCCCTTGAAGGACCCCAAATTGCCTACAAATAGAGCCTGTGTGCTCAGACAGAAAAAGTCACATACTCCTCCGACTCTGGGTGTGGCCACAGACATTTTCAATTTCTATTGTGCATTCATAATTTGCAGAAGATGGAGGCTACAAAGGTCATGCTTGACAGTATGAATCTGTGCTCAACCTGATAATCAAAGTGGTAAAGTGTCCTACCAAGCCTCCATGTTCCTTCTTTCCTTGATCTCCCTGTCGAACCCATCAGGACTGAGTTTCCACATGCTCCTACACATTTCTTTGAGTTATGAATTCATCTCTCAGCATCACATCCTGAGCCCCAACTCGACAGCCTAGTCATGTCATCCAAGGTGCTGTACATTCCTCCTGCTGTCAGAGGTCATTGTGAGTGTCACTACAGATTGGGAATTCCTCAGCCTCTGGACTCAATATCAAGTGCAATAATTTTAGGGCTTGAGGCACCTTCTTCTATGTCCTTACCTCAACCCCCACACGGCAGGCCTTCTTATCCACGGTCTGCTATTACATGCTATCCATTTTTAGTCACTAATAGTCCCCACTAGTAGCCATTCATTTTCCTAGGCTGACAGTAAGGGGGCAAATGACAAAAATGCAACGTAGAAATGCCAATCCAATTTGGTGCAAAATTAGTAAGTGCTAAGAGAGAATATTTGGAACCCTGAGCTCCTGAGATGCACCCTGGCTTGATCCATAACATGGATGTTGGGGATGACATTGTAACAGATGGATACAGCAGTAGTTAACGTATATAGTTGGGATAAATGGGTCATTTGAAGGCTGTAACTAACTTAGTTCAGTCTGGGGGCTTAGGAGCGGAGTGCTGACTTTTGTTTGACTTATGAGGTGGGTGTTTGTCTCTGTTTACAAATTGTCTTAGCAGTGATATTACATTGAAACATGTTTATACACTCCAAAGTGCAGAACAGAAGTGGAACACTGTGTTTTAAATGGTTTGGAGAAATGCTAGGAAGTTGTGATGAGGTTGGTACATATCCAATGCTTACCTCTGTGGAGCTGTGGGTGTGGAGCCATGCTGTGTGTCTTGTGATGTCGGTAACTGCTGTCCAAGGTGAAGGGCCAGTGGAGCAAGTG
The DNA here is from genome assembly GCF_004010195.1 of Chiloscyllium plagiosum. NCBI lineage: Eukaryota > Metazoa > Chordata > Chondrichthyes > Orectolobiformes > Hemiscylliidae > Chiloscyllium > Chiloscyllium plagiosum. Next base: position 32,028,551 of record NC_057711.1, on the reverse strand, counting down.
GCCAGATGGAGATACCAGGTACTTTCCCTGACTTTCATGTTGGGAATTGTTGCCAACTAGTTTCTTTCTAGGCCATGGAAGAATAGGAAATTGCATATCAATGATGCGAGTCTAGCTACTAATAGCATTTAACTGCATGCAAAGATACCATTTGATGCTCACTAGCAAGATTCCTGTCTTGCTGTTCAAAATTTCAGTTGCAGAATCTGACTTCTTTTTCCTGTCATTGAGAATCTCACTTTGACTGATCTTGATACTTTCCTGACTGACTCACCATTGCCCACATCAAGGGCTGGGATGTTTCCACCCAATGAATACTGGTGATCATAGTCTTTTCAATAAATGACCTTGATTATCTCAGTATAATGCTCCTCTCCTATTATTTTCTTCAGTTAAATGCAATTTTATTTGTCTCTCTTCATAGATGATGTTCTTAATTGAGCCTTTAAGTGTAGATAGTCATTACTCCTCAGTTACCGAAGCAAACAATGTCCATATATAGCAAGGCCTGGACAATATCCAGGTTTAGGCCACTAAGTTTCAAGTAAGATTCAGGCCACATATGAGCTAGAAAATGTCCATCTCTAAAAGATGGAATATAACCATCGCTCCTTGACATTCAATGGGTTAGGATCTCTGAATCCCATACTATCAATATCTCAAAGATTACCATTTTCCAGACACAGAACCAGAATGTTGAACATATGAATATTGGGAATTCAAGAACAGGTCAGAGGTTAAGAATTCTGCAGCAAATAATTTGCATCTAGTGTGATGGAATATTCCCCACTTGCCTGGGTGAGTGCAGCTTCAACAACGCTTAAGAAGCTAGACACAATCCAACATAAAGCAGCCATTGATTGGGACTACATCCACAATTATTCACCAATGCTCTGTAGCAGCAATGTGTACCATCTATAAGATGGATTGCAAAACATTCATGAAGAATTCTTAGTGTCTTCCAAACACATGACCTCTACCACGTAGAAAGACAAGGGCAACAGATACTCGGGAATACCACAACTTGCAAGTTCCTCTCCAAGTCACTTACCATCTGACTGCAAAACATATTATGGTTCCTTCAGTGTCATTGGATCAAAATCCTGGAACTCCCTTTCAAAGACAACTCGGAATGTACAATGATTGCTGGTCCAGCCACTGGATGCCCACATCCATGAATAAACAAACCTCCCATATGTGTCTCATCCGCTTTAATGATGCCACCTTTCATAGGGGTGGCATGCCCTTAACATGTTTTCCTTTCTCCTCAGTCAAGAATTCTCCTCCTGTATGAACTGCATGATGTGTTCAACATTGATTTGTAGAAACCCATAGCAGTATGTGTTGTAATTCTGAAGGACTAAGGAATCATGTGGTAGTAAACATTTCATTTATATTCTATAAAATATTATCTGTTACAGCAATAAGAAATTTAATAGTTTTCAGGAATGTAAGATTTGGTTAATCCATATGCAATTGGAAAACCTGATTCTGCCATGCATTACATGTTGGATTAATGAAATATAAATTCAAAAAGAGTATTGGTGGAACTATATCTGGAATACTGTGCACAATACTGATCACTTAATTTAAGGAAGGATGTAAATGCATTGGAAGAATTTCAAAGAAGCCTTACCAGATGGGGGATTTGTCTGGGATGGGGGATTTGTTTTATGAGGAAGGGTGGTCAAACTATGGAATTCTTTATCACAGAATGCTGTGGAGTTCAGGTTGCTGTATATTTTCAACAAAGGGACTGATAAAGTTTTAGACATTAAAGGTGTCAAGGAGTACAGAGAGAAAAGAGGAATAAGGCTTTGAGGTAGAGGATCAGCCACAATTAGATTCGATGACAGAACAGGTTCGGATATCTGATTGACCTATTCCTGCAACTAGTTTCTATGTTTTTATGAAAGGTTCGACTTTCTAGGCTTGTAGCTGCTGGAGTTTTAAAAAAAACAAGAGGAGACTTCATTGAAACATATAAGAATCCAAGAGGTCCTAGCAGGATAAATGTGACAGGATGTTTCCTGTAATGGAGGAATCCGAAACTGGTAAGGCACCATTTAAAAATTAAGAGTCACCACCCATTCAAAATAGAGATGAGGCATTTTTTTTTCACTAAGAGGATTGTACATCTTTGGAACTCTCATCCTGAAAATGTGACAGAAGCAGAGTCCTTGAATATTTTACGGCAGAGATAGATGGATTATTGTTAAGCAAGAAATGGGTTGTTATCAAGGATTGGCACTAATCCAAATTTGCACTTACAATCAGATTAATTATGGTTTTATTGAATGGAGGAGTTGAATAACCTATTCCAACTCTTTGTTTGTATGTTCGTATCTTATCAAACCTCTAATTAAGGATCAAAATTAGATTAAAAATTAAAATTAACTGTTTAGCATCAGCAAATTAAATTGCAATAATGATTGTATTGGTAATTTCAGAAAAATGTAAACAGAAAATATTGCTTCTATTTAATTAATTTTGCTCTGTTCTCTTGTTCAATGTATGTTCTGATTATCCAGATCAATGGCAGGTTTACTTTTATCTAAAGCTTTGAAATTGAAATATTGTTCTGTGTTCATAACCTCCTTGTAGCAATGTTTTCCTTTTCATGTATTTAACTATAAAAAAAATTGCTATCTGACTTTGTGAGCATATTCTCCCATGCCAGGTCATGTGTGACCAGCTGTGCAGGCAGGCCACGTTGTCCACCTGCCTGACAACATTCCCTAAATTAGTGCTCTGCTCCAAACTCCCCACTGGTAAATGACCAGTTGGGGAGCAAAGGAAATGCTACAAGGACACCCTGATAGGCTCCCTAAATTAATGCAACGTCTCTACTGACATGTAGGAGTCGCTTGCCTAGAATGTATAAAATGGAAAAGAATCAGCCATGAAGGCACCAACCACTTTGAGTATCATAAAGTGAAGCATGTGGAGATAATGTACAAGCAGTGGAAAGAACAGCAGAATCCAGAGCATCTCACTCACCTGCCTCCTCAAACGCCACCCGACCTGTGGGCAGAGTATGTGGCTTCAGGGTTGGACAACTCGGCCACTGCAGAAACTTCCCTTTCAGAATGGAAACAAGTCATTCTCGAGTCTGAAGGACTGCCAAAGAAGATTATGAGTTTAAGTGGAATTTTTTGCTAAATCAATTCAGGACTGTTTCAAAACTTGTCTTTCTCTGTTATTTACAACCTGCCCTGCTCATCAGCACTTTAAGGCGCTGAGTAATTAATCAGAGATACAAAACACTGCTCGCATTGAATTTAACATCATCTGGTTGCAATATTTGTTGGCAAGTGTTCCATTCACTGGGATTTTAAGCAGCTGAGGCATATATCAGAACTAATTGGGCAGGTCATTGGAGATGTTAAATAAGTGCAACGCTAGATCAACATGCATAAGAGTGATCGTGCATAGTTGAGTAAGTTTGCCATATGAAAAGTATTATTTTTAGAAGATCAGAAGGTACGTATGGATGGTATAATCCCCTCTACCCATTTCTGGTCATTCATTCAAAATGACTCTAAGTCTCTCCACTGTAATATTCACTGAGTTCATCAATGAATCTCGAACTATTGCATTCATTGCTCTATTGGGGAGTCTTGCTTCATGTGTTGATCTTTGTGTAAAGAACTTACTGATATTGGTTCTCAACATCTTTTATTCATTTAAATCTGGTCAATATTCATGATTACCTCTTCGATAAAACTACCTATCCTAAATCTCTAAATAATCATCTCTGAGGTTTTTGCCTTTACAGCTGAAAAACTGAATATTTTTAAATTTTCCTTACTACTCAGATATAAAAAGAAGGGCAAGAGTTTTTGCATACTCACAAAACCTCCGCAACTATTGAAAATGTAAAGGCAGAACCTGGATCCAGGTACCCAGTCTCCATTTCCATCTGACCCATTTCATCGGAATTGGTGGGATAGGACTCATACCTGAGGGAAATCCAAACTCAACAGAGCCATTTGAACTGGATGATGAATTCAAACGGATTCCATTTTGACTGTGGAAAAACCTTGTTCTGCAGTATGGAAATCGTGAATTTATGAATTAGATATGAATGCTCTTGAAGATTGGATAGAATTTCTGTTTCATGATCTGGTTATTTAAATTCCCAACTTTATTTTAGCAAAAAGAAAAGATGAAGCTCTAGATATTAATGAAACTTAAAATAAATTCTGCTGTGTTGCTTTGATTGACAGGCCAGGTGATGCAACATCTGTTTTAGCAGTTTCAATTTTTTTAAAAATTTCTCTAAGGGTACTATATGAATATTTGATTAATATCAAAAAGCTACAATTATTCTAGAAAGGTGATTTGAAGTTCACAATTTGATTTACAATTTAGAGAGCTTATTAAAGAATTAGTTGCCTTTGATGTAGGGTATGCACTTGACAGTTTCAAAAATCTTTGAATGGTCTTTCATGAATATAATTTTTTTACTGTCAAGTCTGCATAGTAAGACATCAATTATATATTTAGAACTTTATTTAATGTAATCTCTACCTGGTTCCTGAGTTTGCCCAGGGTAACACTGGGTTATTTAAAGATAGGATAAAGAATCATGAGGTTTGGTGGTCCATGAGTCAGCATGAGCCTTCAAATTTACTTCAATAACCTTATCATTTCCAATGTCTGAAAAATATTTTAGTACAATAATCTTCCCACCCCAGTCTCTCTACTCCTGGTTCTTTTGTGCATTCCCACTCTAAGTGGATGACAATTAATGAAGATTCCTTCAGCAATCCATGCCTCAGACTCTACAGTTGTTGCCTATACCCATTTTACCTCTCTACTTCCCTGATCTGCTTTAAGAATCCCAATAAAATTCTGGCTCTGAACAAGCTATTGATGACCTCGCTGAATTTCTTTCTGTCCATTTTTAAATTACAACTTTGTGAATTATTCAAACTTATTGTTCTATGTTAATGATGCAATAAGAACTTTTTAAAAAACTTTATTAACAGATAATTTCAAGGTCACATTTTTTGATTGATTCAGTTATACTCAATGTGACTATAGGAACTGTAGATGACAGTTTCTGATGTTATTCTTTTTAAGTATGACCACCATTTTTCTAATTGATCAAAGGCTTTTACAGTGCTGAGGGAAGCCTTTTGGCCCATCATGTCTGCACCATCTTTCTGAAGTAATAATTTTCATAGTGCCATTTTCCTGCCTTTTCCATGTGACCTTGTACATCCTCCCTTTTCAGATCTCAGTCCAAGCCCCTTTGAATGTTTCAATTGAACCTGTCTCCATCAAATCTCAGGCAGTGTATTGGAGAATTTAACTCCTTTGAGCAGGAAAATATTTTTCCTCATGTTGTTTTCTCCTGTTACCAATTACTTGAAATCTTTGTCTGCTTGTTGTCAATCCTTTCAGAAATAGGGATAATTTCTGCTAGTCTCTCAGTCCATACCTCAAATGTTACAGAAGATATCCTCCCAGCCTTCTCTAAGGATTTTCAATATAACTTTTTAAAATTATCTACATTGAACTTCATTATTCTTGAAACCATATTTATGAATCATTGCTGCACTATTTCCATATTAACATCATTCCCCAAGTGTGGTGCCCACAATACTGTAGCTGAGGCCGAACTAGTATCTTATTCAAGATTAACACAACATCCTTGCTCTTCTACCCTGTGCGTCTATTAATAAAGGCTAGGACATTGTACGTTTTGTTAGCCACTCTCTCACCTTTCAATGATTTGTACACATCTGCACTGATTTTTCTACACTTCTTCTGCTCTTGCACCTGTAAACTTGACTGGAAAAGAACATTGTTCATTGTTGAACACCACGATAGACACACTATTGGGATGGTATTTAGACTAGTTCCAGCCAGGACCCATTCCTGTGCCCCTTATTTTATGCAACCATGAATCCCTACATTTAAGAAGGTCAGGATAAGCCTAGTCTGAAGGCATCAGTCTATCAATAGTTCCACAATGACTATTCCCAGCATCATTTGCAGCATAATCATACAGTTGAAGAGTAAGCATGCAAGCTTTGTTTCCAGAAACCCTGTAGTTTGCTTTCTCATGCTCTTTATGAATACCTGAACTGCCCACGCAGCCAGACCATTTGAGAACAGTTGGTAGGATGTTGTGTGGATATGCTTTACCTTATTTGTTTTCATAAAGGCCTGAAACTCCCTGCTGGTAAATGGATCCCATTGTCTGTTACAAGTATCTTAGGTATACCATGCGTACTAAAGGATTTTTCTATGGTTTTACAAGAGATAATAGAGGCTACTTGGTGCACATTGATCCATTTTGAATGGGTGGTGGTAAGGATTAGAATTGTAGAGCCAATGATTGACCTGTGAATTCTGAAAGTACCCTCACTCAAGTTTAAAAGAAATACACTCGTATAATGAAAGGGGAGTGGCCAGTTCTCCCAACTCAGCTGTTCTCTGTTTTATTTTGCAGTATTAGTGTTTAGAAGAGCTGGTGGACCCACAGAGTAGGTCCTGACTGGTTTTCTCTCTCTCTGACTTCTATCCTGTAAGGACTTGTTTGATTTTAACTTTTGTACAAAGGGGTGCTCAGTATTTTGAATGACTAGTTGGGGAGGGGGGGTGAAAACCCACCTTACTTGGGTTTTCATGCAGAGTCCCAGTACAACAGACCTATCAGATCACCACCATCTTGGACCCCCCCCCCCCCATTGCAAGTATTTTGGAACAGCATCATTAAGTTGGGATAGTCTGTTGGGTTTTCGGATAGGACAGGTTATTCCATATTCTGCTTTCTATTCTTTGTGTTTCATTCAGTAATCTTGTAAGTAAATTATGTTTTCTTTAAAATGAAGTGTTTTGACCAGCTGATTCTCTGAGTATCCACTGTACACTTGCTTAAAATGACTCGCAAAGTTAGGGCTGAGCTACCTTCTTGAATGTTTTGAGGAGTCTGGCTATTACAATGTCTATGCCTGACCATCAAACATAGCTCCTCATGAGTATTTCCAATTTAGAAATTCCTGAGTGATCATTGTGCAATTGTTGGAGTATTGGCCTGATGCAGGACAATTACCTCCACTCCCCACAAGGTAATGCTATCTTCTATGCTCAAATCCTGATATTTTAAGGTATAGAATTTCAAATCATCCATAGGAAGTCCTTCTGATCCACCATTTAGCGCATTAGCTTCACCAATGTAAGGTCTTTTAAGGTACAAGCCCTTATTTGCTTAGCCACTACTGCTAGATTGGGTCATGAAATATATTCAGAGCTGAGTAAGACAGATTTTTACTCAGTAGGAGAATTGAGGGTTTTTGAATTGAATTGAATTGAATTTATTGTCACGTACCGAGGCACAGTGAAAAGCTTTGTCTTGTAAGCAATACAGGCAGATCACAGAGTTAAGTAGCATAGATAAGTAAATAATAGGTAAACAGTGGCAAAAGCAAAAAACACAGGTACAGGTGAATGTTAAGCGTTTGTGAGTCCACTCAGTATCCTTAGAACAGTAGGGTAGAAACGGTTTCAAAACTGGCTGGTCCGTGTGTTCAGGCTTCTGTACCTTCTCCCAGATGGTAGAGTTTGTAGAAAAACATGGCCATTGTGGGATGGATCTTTGAGAATGCTAGCGGCCTTTCCTTGACAGCGGGACTGGTAGATGGATTCTATAGATGGGAGATTGGCCTTTGTGATTGTCCGGGCCAAGTTTACACTCTCTGTATCCATCTCCGATCCTGGTACAGTTGCCATACCAGGTAGTGCTACATCCAGACCGAAAGCTCTCGATGGCGCACCTGTAAAAGTTGGCGAGGGTATTCGCCATCATGCCAAGTTTCCCCAGCTGATTGAGGAAGAAGAGACATTGTTGGACCTTTGTAACCAGTGTGTCCACATGAAGAGTCCAAGAAAGCTTGTTGTGGATGACCACTCCCAGGAACTTGACACTCTCCACTTGTTTTACCTCCACTTGTGCTGTTGATGTGTAGGGGGGCATGAGTAACATTCCGCCGAAAGTCAATAATGAGTCCCTTGGTTTTGCCAGCATTGAGAACTAGGTTGTTCTCAGTGCGCCATTTTTCCAAGTCTTTCACCTTCCGTCTGTAGTCTGTTTCGTCACCACCTGAGATTCAACCAACTATGGTGATGTCATCAGCCATTAGTGATGGCATTAGTCTGGTATTTGCTGATGCAGTCATGGATATAGAGTAAGTACAGTAAGGGGCTGAGTACGCACTCCTGGGGGTCTCTCCTGGGGGTTATGGAGAAAAGTGTAGTTGAGGGTTATCGTATCAGTCATCTCATTGAATGGGAAAATAAATTCAATGGGCTGAATCACCTACTTCTGCTCCTAAATCCTTTGGACTTTTAGTTTTATACCAATGATCTCTTTCTAGAAGTATCCCACCACCTAAGCTAAACTGATTGGCCTGTATTTGCTGGCTTTATTGTTATACCCTTTTAGAACAAATGAATACGGGTGAAATGTTTGCAACTCTTCAGTCCTCTGGCACCATTTCTAAGTCGTAGGAAGATTGAAAGAGTATAGCCAGTCCTTCTGCAATTTCCATTCTCACTTTCCTGAAGTGTCCTTTGATGCATCTTATCTGGTCCTGTTGCCTTGTTCACTTAAAATACAGGAAACCTACCCAATAGCTCCTCCTTATCAATTTTAAATCATTCCAGTCTCTGAACAACCATCTTTTTAATGATGGCCTGTGTAGCATATTCTACTTTTGATAAAGACAGATGGAGTGTATTCCTTAAATATCTCAACAATGCTTCTGGCTCCATACATAAGTCCTATTTTTGGTTCCAAATTGGCCCTACTTTTTAATTTACTGTTCTTTTGCTCTTTATATGCCTATTGAAGACTTAGGGATCCGTTTCTATAGCGATCAGTCTCTTTTCATACTAACTTCTTTTATTTTCTTTTCCACCTCCCCTCCACTCTGAATGTCCTATACTCCGTCTGGGATCTTGGCTATGGTATTGGTTTCCTTATGATTCAATTTTACATCAATTTAAGGGAGAGAAGAATGCGTCCAAGGTGAGTATTTTAAGGTTAAATAAGGGCAATTAGGAGGGCATGAAAGCAAATCTAGCTAAAGTGAACTGGCAAATTGAGTTAAAGAATAGGTCAATAGAGATGCAGTGGCAGGCATTTAAGGGAATATTTCAGACTACACAGAATAGATACATTCCAAAGAGAAAGAAAAATTCAAAGGGGAGAGCCATAATCCATAGTTAACAGTAACATTTAAAGATAGTATCAAATTTAAAGAAAAAGCACATTATTGCACAAAGATGGGTGGAGAATCAGAAGTTTGGGTAGAATATAAAAAAAAACAAAGACTGTCTAAAAGATGAATGAACAACAAAATGACAGTGCAAGAGAAAGCTAGTTAGAAATATTGTTAGGTAGTAAAGTTTTCTAAAAATTTTTTTAAAAAGTTAATGAAGTAAAAGTTGGTCCAATAGAAAGTGAGTCTGAGGAATTCATAATGGAAATTAAGGAGGGCGTTGATAAATTGTACAGGTATTTTGCATTGTTTTTATCTATAGAAAAAACAAGTAACATCCCAGAAATAGCTGTAAATCACGAAATAGAAGGGAGGGTGGAACTCAAGGAAATTACAATCAAATAGTACAGAGGAAATTGTTAGTGCTGTGGACTGACAAGTTCTTGGGTCGTGATAAACTTTATCCAAAAACAAGTGGCTAGGAAGACAGTTGATGCATTGGTTTTACTTCTCCAAAATTCCCAAGATCTGGGGAATGATCCATTAAATTGAAAAGTAGCGAATAAACTGCAATATTCAAAAAGGGAGGAAACAGAAAACATGAATCTATAGGCTGTTTCATTTAACTTCTATCATAACAAAAGTGTTAGATGCTAAGATAAAAATGTCATAGCAGGTCACTTAGAAATGTTCAAGGTAATTGGACAGAGTCAACATGATTTTGTGAAAGCAAAATCATGTTTAACTAATTTGAGGGTGGCATGGTGGCTCAGTGGCTAGCACTGCTGCCTCACAGCAGCAGTGTCCCAGGTTCAATTCCAGCCTCAGGTGACTGTGTGGAATTTGCACATTCTCCCCATGTCTGCATGGGTTTCCTCCGGGTGCTTCAGTTTCCTCCCACAGTCCAAAGATGTGCAGGTCAGGTGAATTGGCCATGCTAAATTGCCCATTGTGTTAGATGCATTAGTCAGAGGGAAATGTGTCTGGGTGGGTTACTCTTCAGAGGGTCGGTGTGGACTGGTTAGGCCAAAGGGCCTGTTTCCACACTGTAGGGAATCTAATCTAATTAATCAATTGCAGTTATTGAAGAAGTTGTGGATAAAGGGGATCAAGTGAATGCATTGTACCTGGATTAATGGAGGTTTTTGATAAAATGCTATACTAAATATTAATGCAGAAAGTAAAAACTCATGATGTAGGGTTAACATATTGGAATGCTCAGAAGATTGATTAGCTGACAGGAGGTAGAGAGTCGGCATAAATGTGTAACTTTCTTATTGGTAAGATGTAATGACTGGCATGTGACAGTCATTGTGCCATGGCTGCAACATTCTACAATTTACATAAATGTTTTAGGTAAAGGGATGGAAGTTCTGATGGCTATATTTGCTGATGACAAATGGTAAATAAGTTGTGAAGAGAACATAAGGAGGCTGAAAAGTGTTATTGATAGATTAAGTGTATGGATAAAAATGCGGCAAATGGAATAAAATGTGGAAACTATCTCAGACAACTGTCTATGTGGAGTTTGCACATTTCTCCCCGTGTCTGCGTGGGTTTCCTCCTGGTGCTCCGGTTTCCTCCCACAGTCCAAAAATGTGCAGGTTAGGTGAATTGGCTATGCTAAATTGCCCGTAGTGTTAGGTGAAGCGATAAATGTAGAGGAATGGGTATGGGTGGGTTGCTCTTCGGAGGGTCGGTGTGGACTTGTTTCCACACTGTAAGTAATCTAATCTAATTTAATCAAAAAAATGTGAAGTTGTCTATTTTGCCAGGAAGAATAAAAAAACCATTAACTAAATGCTGAGAGACTTTGCATCTCAGAACAGGGATCTGGGTGTTCTAGCAGATGAATTGCAACAGTTTAATATACAGGTTGCGTGAGTAATTTGGAAAGCTAATAGAATTTTTGTTTTTCTTGCATAGTAATTGAATATAAAAGTAGTGAGGTTATAGTGGAGTTACAATAGGGCTTTTGTGAGACCATATCTGGAGCATTTTGCACAGTATTACTTTCCTTATTCAAGGAAGAATTGGAAACCATTCAGAAAGGATTTATTCAACTATACCTGGAATGGGTGCATCTTCTTATGAGCTAAGATTGGTCAGGCTCGACTGATATCTGCTGGAGTTCAAAAGACATGATTGGAATATATTACATAGCAAGTGGTCTTGATAGGGTGCATCAGGGGAGGCATCGCTAATAATGAATGTCCATTTAAGACAGAGATGAGGCAATTTCTTTTCTCAGAGAGGATCATGAGTCTTTGGAATGCTCTTCCTCAAAAGACAGTGAATAGTTTTAAAGCAGAAGTAGATAGTTTCTTGAAAATCATGTGGGTGAAATGTTGTCATGAGTTGGCAGTAATATGGAGTTTTCATATCAGCCATGTTCATACTGAATAGCAGAAGAGATTTGATGGGCTAAGTGACCTACTCTCATACCTAATTTGAATGTTTACATGTATGTTCTGTCTTACAGCTGCCAGAACACACTTTTCTTCTCTATCTTAATTCTTGTCTGTTTTTATATTCAGGAAGCTCTAGTTTTGTTTATCTTACCTTTCCCTTTCAAAAGAATATACCTTGACAGTACCATTGTCCAACTGTTCCTGTTAATTCTTTACTCCAGTTTATTTGACTCAGAGCTGCTCTTACGACATTTGAAGTTAAAATTCCCTCAGTTAATTATCCTTGTTCTGGACAAATTTATTTTTTCAAATTTATTCCAAGACATGTGGTACTTCATCATTGTCCTCTAAAAGGTAGTCTATTTGACTGACCTCATTACCAAGAACCATGTCTAGCATTACTTCCATTCTTATTGGCTAGAAATATACCACGTAGAAAATTTTTCTTTATGTTCCCAAAGAACTCTTGCCCATCACTACCCTTTATGCTGCCACTATTCCAGTCTAAATTTGCATAATTAAAGTCCTCCATTATGAGTACTCCATGATTTTTGATTCTCTGTGACTTCCTTGCAAATTTCTTCCTCTACATCTTTCCCTTGCTGGTGGTTTATATAATACTGTAAGAAACATAATAACACCTAGCTATCTGGTGTAGACTTAAGTATTGCTGAAAGCAAAAACAGCATGTCCCTTCGGCTGTTCGCACCAAGCAAAGTGTCGATCATACCTAGCATATGCTTACATAACTCGGAAGACAGTGTTTAACATTAGATCTAATTCGGTAATTGGTCAAAATTTGCTTGATAATCCTGATTGTGCAAGGAATTATGGTATGGGATTGTCAGACAGTTTAAAAGTGTGTTGCATTCAGGTGTACTAGAAGCTACTTTCATTAATACCTAAGGCCCTATTTGCAAACAGAAAGAACGTGTATACACACTATGCCTGTTTCAACTTAACAAAATAGGTGACTGTGATTCGCTGGTTCATTTCTTGAGACAATGCTACTACTTGGTTTTAAATTTAAGAAGGCCTGACGGTTGACTGTCAAGCTGCATTAATAGATGTATACTTTACAGCAACACCTCTACCAAACAATGCATAAATGTTGGTTTTTCCCTTGAATTTGTATTCTTGAAACACGTCATGATGAGTGCAAGAGAAAAAGCTTTGATAAAATGTATCTTTTATCAGTCATTGAATCTATTTTGCTCCTTTGTTCAAGCCAAATAGATTTTATCCTCAACCCTTATGGATATCCCCCTTCTCTTGTATTGTAGTGCCCTCCTTAATATTGCCATCCCTTCCCCTTTTCCAATACTAATCGTGTCCTTTTTTGAGTTAAATCAGTTACAGCCATGACATCATGTTTCAACATGACAATCTGTGCCTGTAGCTCACAATCTTATTCAAGACACTATGAATTCCCATATATGCAAGTTAACCTTGTGCTACCTTCCCAGTGTCTGATGACTTTCTCAGAAAGCTTCACACATCTTTCCCAGTGTATTTATTACATTTTGAGCTCTGATAATCTAAAACATTCATCTCATTTATTTCTGATTCATTAAGTTTGCTTGTCTCACCTAAGTTAAGAAAGGGCACATTGTTCATATATATTTGGAGGAAATAGTCTTTCAGAGTGTTTGCTGTTTTGTGTTCATTCTTTTTTCCAATCCTGTTCGTACCTTTTAAAGGTTCTTACCTCATCACACAGCTGTTGAAGTACCAAAATTACTTGTTTTATTCAAACAGCATGGTGGGTGTACCTGCACCAGATGGATTACAGCGGTTCAAGAAGTCAGCTCACCACCACCTTCTCAAGGGCAATTAGGGATGGGTAATAAATGCTGGCCTTGCTAATGACAACCACATCCCATGAAAGAATACATTTTAAAAAGTCCACATTTTTATTGTTCCCCAGAGATGGACCCTTCTGAATAACCTTTTCACATGTTTCTGTTTGTTCCCAGATTCAGCCAATGTACCAGATTCTCCTTGCAAGATTTTCAGACTACTAAAGTGGAAAACAGCAATAAATTCCCAGATATAAGGGCTAGAGAAATACTACTGACAAGACTGGCTGGGTCAAACGACTTGCAAAATTTTAACTCTGCACACAATTAACTGTGTAATATCCTTTGGCAAATAGATTTAAGGAGAATCAAAGAGTTTTTACAAATACAATAAGCACAAAAGGATAACTAGGGAGAGAATGGGGCCCCTAAAAGATGCCTAACATTTCAACTCCCCCTCCCACTCAGCCGAGGACATGTAGATCCTGGGCCTCCTCCACTGCCGCTCCCTCACCACCCGACGCCTGGAGGAAGAACGCCCCATCTTCCGCCTCAGAACCCTTCAACCCCAAGGCATCAATGTGGACTTCACCAGTTTCCTTATTTCTCCTTCCCCCACCTCACCCCAGTTCCAACCTTCTAGCTCAGCACTGTCCCCTTGACCTGTCCTACCTGCTTATCTTCCTTTCCACCTATCCACTCCACCCTCCTCTCTGACCTATCACCTTTATCCCCACCCCCATTCACCCATATTGTACTCTTTTCTACCTTCCCCCACCCTCCTCTCTGACGTATCACCTCCATCCCCACCCCATTCACCTATTGTACTCTATGCTACTTTCTCCCCCACCCCACCCCCCTCTCATTTATCTCTCCACTCTGCAGGCACCCTGCCTCTATTCCCGATGAAGGGCTTTTGCCCGAAACGTTGA
>NC_057711.1:32007999-32013353 GCF_004010195.1 Chiloscyllium plagiosum | reverse complement strand
AGGTGCTGCATTTTGGGAAAGCAAATCTTAGCAGGACTTATACACTTAATGGTAAGGTCCTAGGGAATGTTACTGAACAAAGAGACCTTGGAGTGCAGGTTCATAGCTCTTTGAAAGTGGAATCGCAGGTAGATAGGATAGTGAAGAAGGCGTTTTGTATGCTTTCTTTTATTGTCAGAGTATTGAGTACAGGAGTTAGGACGTCATGTTGCGGCTATACTGGACATTGGTTAGGCCACTGTTGGAATATTGCATGCAATTCTGGTCTCCTTCCTATCGGAAGATGTTGTGAAACTTGAAAGGGTTCAGAAAAGATTCACAAGGATGTTGCCAGGGTTGGAGGATCTGAGCTACCGGGAGAGGCTGAACAGGCTGGGGCTGTTTTCCCTGGAGTGTCGGAGGCTGAAGTGTGACCTTATAGAGGTTTACAAAATTATGAGGGGCATGGATAGGATAAATAGACCAAATCTTTTCCCTGTGGTGGGGGAGTCCAGAACTAGAGGGCATAGATTTAGGGTGAGAGGGGAAAGATATAAAAGGGACCTAAAGGGGCAACGTTTTCACACAGAGGGAGGTATGTGTATGGAATGAGCTGCCAGAGGAAGTGGTGGAGGCTGGTACAATTGCAATATTTAAAAGGCATTTGGATGGGTATATGAGTAGGAAGGGTTTGGAGGGATATGGGCCAGGTTCTGGCAGGTAGGACTAGATCAGGTTGGGATATCTGGTCGGCATGGACGGGTTGGACCGAATATGTTTCAGTGCTATACATCTCTATGACTATGGCTATGACTGTATAAAATTTTAAAAACGCTTAAAGATAATTGCAATTTTTTTAAAAAACACTAATTGTATTCCCCTACTGTCCCTATTTTCTTTCATTGCCTTTTCTTTCTGATTATAGATAAAAAATTAATTCAAAAATTCTATCTAATCAACAGTTTTCCTTTTTGAATCTGTTTTCTTGGAACAAGTAATTTCTATACTTTCTATACTTTATTTAGTTTGTTTACTGGTGCCTCCCATCCTAGAATTTTGAAGTACCAAACAATTCTTTTTGTTGACTATTAACCAGTTTTAAAGGTTTAGTTCTTTTTAAAAAGTTAACTCATCTATTTTACATGAGGCTTTTAAATTTTTTTCGTCAGAAACAAAAGATTGACCAGATTGTTTGTAAGATCTGACTGAATTACCTCAGGCAAACATATCCATAAAAGAAGTGGCTCTCCTGAAAAAATAAACTCACCATGAGTCACAGGGACTTGAAAGCATTCAAATAAATTTCTGAATTGTGCTGAAAGGGTTAAAAATATAACAAGTTAATAAGTGTGTTTATGTGTCTACTATTTTGCTGTTCTGGAGACTATACAGCTGGGACACAAAATCTTAATTCCTATATCAGAATGCTTTATCCTGTTTTTGTTGACAGACAGGTAACTGGGTGAAATTTTGTCAAGGTTCATCATACTGAATTTTACACAGTCACAAGTTTTTACATTTTATCGATCTATGGCTAAGTGTTTGAACCAATGTTGTGTTCCATTGCTTACTCTTGTTGCATATGTAAGGGATATATGACATAGACCCATTTGACACAATAATATCTATTACAAGATTGATAAGATGCAAAAGACCATTCAGCCCATATTAGTTCATTCATCACACAGACTCAAGTTTTCACAATGCTGCATTACAAGTGAGATAATATTGACTGTGCTTGACATCAGGGGAACATTTAGTTGACAGTGGCATCAATGAGCCCTAGCAAAATTGAAGTCAATGAGAATCATGGGAAAATTTTTCCACTGGCTGGAGTCATACCTAACAGAAAAGAATAGTTGCAATTGCTAAAGACTAATCCCCTCAGTTTCATCACAATACTGCAGGAATTATACCTGGTAGTGACCAACAAGCTTCAGCTGATTCATTGATGACATTCCCTATGACATAAGGTTAGAAGTGGGGATGTTTACTAATGATTACAGTGTTCGGTACCATTCACTACTCCTCAGACACTGAATCAGACTCTGCCTATATCCTGCAAGATTTGGAGAACATTCAGGCTTAACCTGATAACTGACAAGTAACATTTGCACCACAAAGGTGCCAAGCAATGATTCACTTCGAACAAGAGAGGATAGAAGCATCACTGATTGACATTCAAAGTCATCGTCATTACTCAACCTCCTACCAAACAGAAACTTAACTGGACCATCCAAATAAATACATGGCAAAAAGATCAGGTCAGAAGCTGGGTATCGATGCAAGTGAAGCAATACTTACCAAAGATTTACAAAAGCCTGTCAACCATCTACAAGGCACAAATCAGGAGTCTGATAGAATATACATTACTTACTTGGACAAGTGTTGCTCTAACAGCAATTAAGACTTTCAACAATATTTACGACAAGCAGCCCACTTTACTGACATTCATTAATCATTCACTCTTCCATATTTGGTGAATCTTGGCTTCAGTATGTACTATTGGCATGAAGTCGTGCAGCAACTTAACAAGGTTTCTATAATGCAGCACTATGGCTCGGCGGTTAGCACTGCTGCCTCACAGCATCAGGGACCCAGGTTCGATTCCAGCCTCGAGCGACTGACTGTATGGAGTTTTCACATTCTGCCCCCCATGTCTGTGTGGATTTCCTCCCATAATCCAAAGATGTGCAGGTTAGCTGAATTGGCCATGCTAAACTTTCCTGTAGTATTCAGCGATGTGTAGGTTAGGTGCATTAGTCAGGAGAAATGTAGAGTAATAGGGGAGGGAAATGGGTCCAGATGGGATAATCTTCAGAGGGTTGGTGTGGACTTCTTGGGCTGAATGGCATGTTTTCGCACTGTAAGGACTCTATAATTTGATTCTATGATTACAGCACCTCCCAAATCCTCAAGCTCCACTACATAAAAGACAAGGGCAGGAGAACTATGCAAAAACACCCTCCAAGTTTCTGTCACACTTTATCCTGACTTGAAAGTAAATTGCCTTTCCTTCATTGTAATTGAGTCAAAATCTTGAAACTCCTTCTTTAAGAGCAAAATGGAAGAATCTTCATCACATGGACAGAAATGGTTTAATAAGAAAGCTTATCTTCACCTTCTCAATTAGTATTAAATGGGAGTTCTGAAGAAGAGTTATATAATACTCAAAATATTTATTCTGTTTCTTTCTCCACAGATGCTGCCAGACCTGGTGAGTTTCTCCAGCACTTTGTTTTTATTTCACATTTTCAACATTTGCAGTATTTTGATTTTATTAAGTATTTTTTGCAGTAATCTGGAGTAGTGAAGCATGCAACTTTTTCTTTGTTATGTCCTGAATCTTTGAACCAGGCAATTTCTTCTTGTCTGTAGCTTGAACCTTAGGATATTTGCCATCTTCTCTCAGTCGTAGCTTCCATGGGATTGCACACACCAATCTTTAGTCCATGTCAGTGCATTTTCATTCTCAATCTGCCAGTAAATCTGTGTTGAAATATGCACACAATTTATTTTAACTTGATGATTGGTTGCTTTCATTTAGTTTGGAGTGTTGTTGAAGGCACCATGTTCACTTCATCAGTTCTGCTGTTTAAGGATTGCTTCTTGCTTGGCATGATCACTGTCACAATTACTGAGGATTCTTCCTGGGATGATAAGAAAATGAAACTCTCTGTTTGAACTAGTGTCTTCTGAATCATCTCAGCATCTGACATGAGACTTAAATTTGTTAACACTATTTGTTCATCAAGCTATTGTTTTGCACTCTGAGTTACCTTGGTTGAAGATGCATCAGTGAGTTCAGCGGCTATATATACTGCCCATTGGCTATATGGTTGCTATTGTTTGCTTGCAAGCCTTATTGATCCTTAAGGTTTGAACTCTTTAGCATTAATAGTAGCAGAAAACATGCAAATTCAACATTAGATTAGATTAGATTAGATTACTTAGTGTGGAAACAGGCCCTTCGGCCCAACAAGTCCACACCGACCTGCCGAAGCGCAACCCACCCATACCCCTGCATTTACCCCTTACCTAACACTACGGGCAATTTAGCATGGCCAATTCACCTGACCTGCACATCTTTGGACTGTGGGAGGAAACCGGAGCACCCGGAGGAAACCCACGCAGACACGGGGAGAACATGCAAACTCCACACAGACTCAATATTGTTGTGGGTTTCCATTTAGTTTACAACATAAAAGAGATTTCTTATGCCAACATAACTAAACTGTCTTCTGTTTTGATTCTGCCATGAAACTAGGGAGTCTTATGAAATCATCTATCATTTGACCAGTTGTCCCATAACCAGTTATTTCTTAACTTGAACTAGTTTGACTGTTTCTTCTATTTGAAGGCAATTGAGGTCAAGACACGCACTCATACACAAGAGTGAAAATTCTTGATTGCGGAGCACAATATGTATAAATTCTCTACATTCTGAAACCACTTATATTGGTGAGTTGCTTGTAGCATGCCTTTAATCTTCTGTGATATAGTCCCGGACCATATAGTAGCACTGTTTTCCACTGTAAACAGGGTGTTTTCAACCTTGGTTCATTATTTAATAACATTGTTACAGTTGCCCTATATCAAGATGCCCATTGATAGATATATATATATTTATATAAATAAAAATACCCTCTTACCAAAAGGATTGACCTGGATCACCCATCTCCCTGGATGTCCTCCTACACCAGTTACCTTCAGCAGCTGGTGTATGAGGACACCCAGATCATGTTGCTCCTATCCATCTCTCAAATTATAGCCATTTAGATAATAATCTGCCTCCCTGCTTTTACTATCAATGTTATCAACTTTGGTAGCAAAAGCAGGAAGGCAGATTATAATCTGAATGGCTATAATTTGAGAGAGGAGAATGTGCAACAAGACCAAGGTGTCCTTGTCAACCAGTTTCTGAAGATAAGCATGCAGTTGCAGCAGATGGTAAAGAAGGCAAATGGTATGTTGGCCTTCATGGTGAGATGATTTGAGTACAGGTACTTGGATGTCTTGCTGCAATTACACAGGGCCTTGGTAAAACAACACCAGGCATATTGTGTGCAGATTCCATCTCCTTGTCTAAGGAAGGATGTCCTTACTGTGCAGATAGTGCAACAAAGGTTTACCATCTAGTTACTGGGATGTGGGACTGATGTTTTCTTCCAGGTGAAGCAGTACTTTACCTGCACTTCACGCAATCTAGTCTACTGCATTCGCTGCTCACAATGTGGTCTCCTCTACATGGGAGAAAAGAAGTGTAGACTGTGGCTATTTTGCAAAACACCTGCATTCTGCCCCCCCCCCCCCCCCCCCCCCCCCCCCCCCACACCCCCGCGCCCCCCCCCCCCCCCCCCCCCCCCCCCCCCCTC
>NC_057711.1:31998168-32007126 GCF_004010195.1 Chiloscyllium plagiosum | reverse complement strand
TACCCTTCCCCACCCTCCTCTCTGACCTATTACCTTCATCCCCACCTCCATCCAACTATTGTACTCTTTGCTACCTTCTCCCAAGCCCTACCCCCCTCCCATTTATCTCTCCACCCTGGAGGCTCCATACCTTCAGTCCTGATGAAGGGCTTTTGCCTGAAATGTCAATTTTTCTGCTCCTTGGATGCTGCCTGACCGGCTGTGCTTTTCCAGCACCACTCTAATCTAGACTCTGATTTCCAGCATCTGCAGTCCTCAATTTTGACACTTCAACACGTCATCCTGTTCCCTGACCAATATCTCTGTCTCAGACTTGCTCCAGCAAAGCTTAGTGTAAACTACAACAACACCACCTATTTTCCACTTTGGAATCCTGCAGTCTTTTGTACCCAATATCAATTTCAATAACTTTAGAGTTTGAACTCTCCTATGTCCTAGCCCCCACCCCCACACACCAGCCCTTGTTATCACACAGTCTGCTATTACATGCAATCCATTGCTAGCCATTAACAGTCTCCATTAACAGCAATTCTACCTCCTAGCCAGATCATTATCCACCCCTTTGTCTGTCCAACTGTTCTCCTCTCCCTTTGGGCTCTATTCTCATCTACCTTCTTACCCCCTTCCCTCACCCTATCTTCTACATATAAACCAACATTTTCCTAGCTATCATCAGTTCTGAGGAAGGGTCACTGGACCCAAAACGTTAACTCTGATTGCTGTTCACCGCTGCTGCCAGACTGTTGAGCTTTTCCAGCAATTTATGTTTTTGTTTGAAGAGAGGTTGTAATGGTTAGGAATATATCCACTGAAGTTCAGAGGATAAGATGGGATCTCATAAAAACATAGGACTAGGCAGGCAGATGCTGTCAATGGCAAGGGCAGTCCAGAAACAGGGGTCACCGTGTAAGGATACAGGGTTAAGTCATTTAGGGCTCAGATGAGGAGAACGTTCTTCACCAAGAGAGTGGCGAGCCTATAGAATTTAATGGCACATAAAGCAGTTGAGGCCAAAACGTTGTACGATTTCAAGGAGTTAGATATAAAACTTGGGGCTAAAGGTGTTAAATGATGTGGAGGATAAGCAAGAACAGGCTATTGAGTTAGATGAATGGCCATGAGAATATTAAATGGCAGAGCAAATTCAAACAGTTGAATGGCCTACTTCTGTTTCTATTTTCTAATATTCCATCTAATACTATGCTTTTTTCTTTTATTACACTCTTCTGCCTTATTAATCTCTTTGTGTTGACATCAAGCTTTTTTGTGACTGTGTCCCACATCAACACATTTTCTAAAAGGGATCCATTGTGTTACAGAGAAAGCATTCCCTTGTAAAGCTGGATATTGCCTGTACCTGTGAGGTTTTCTTGAATCATAGCATTGATAATGACTTTTAATAGCTGGTGTTTGTCCAATGTAGTGTACTGATTTCCCATGTTTATCTTTTGTTGGTTTTGCACGAAAGAACGAAGTGACTTCCACTCCTGTTTAGGGTTGATCTTCTCATCTTTGGTTGATAGAGAAGGCAGTGACATACCTATAATATCATTGGACCAGTAATCTAGAAAGTCCAGGTTAATGTTTTGAAGACATGGGTTTGAATCCCACCATGGCAGATGGGGGAATTTTAATTCAATAAATATGGAATGATAAAATACTGTCTAATGGCAAGCATGTAATTACTGCCAGTTGTCATAAAACTCTCTGATTCACAAACTCCCTTTAGGGAAGGAAATCTTACCTGGTCTCGCCTACATGTGACTCCAGACCCATAGTAATGTGCTCCGAAATAGCCAGAGAGCCAAATAATTCAAAGATAACTAATGTTGGCCTTGCTCGCAACCCCCACATATAAAAATTAAGATTTTAAGAAGTGTGTTATTTCTGGACTTCGCTCAAAATCTGTATGGCTTTCTCAAGAGTCAAATTTTCTTTAGACTGTAATAAATCAGACAAAGATTCATCACCAATTCCAGCAACAATTTTGTCTCTTATGAACTTTGACTTCAAATCACCATAGTCACATTTTTCCAACAGTCTCCACAGATCATTAAGAAGTTACCTATTGATTCCCTGGATCCTTAAATCTATTAGACCTTGCTGTTTTAAGAATTTTTTTGTATTGAGATTGAAATAATTCTCAAAGGCTTTCACTACTTCTCCAAATGTATTGGGCTTCTTTTACACCTTGGCAATTTTCTTAATGACTTTATTGGATAAATTAATCAGCTGCAGCTTTAATGCTACCTTTAATCACAGTGTTTCTCTCGTTGATTTCCATTGTCTGTAGGGCTAATAATAGAGCTGTGTTTTTCCCAAATAATTTCTGCTATTTGTGATTTCAATAAGTATTTCCTGCTTTTACCACAATATAAATAAGATTGCCTGCACTTTCTACGTCCTTAGTAACGTCTTACAACTTAGTTTTCCATCAGACTTTGCCTTTTAAGTATATCCCTTTGTCACTGTGCCCTGACCTGGACCTGCAACTTCAATTTGAATTGCTTTTGTGGCCTATGATTTCCTTTACTGTAACTGGTCCTCATATCACCCACTTTATATGAAAGCATCACTCAATCTAAGCTGTAAGTACTTATCTTTACTTCTAACTTCCCCAGTCTGGAATTCTGTGCATTTTTTTTATATTTACCCCTGTCCACCTTTGATTTTAAATTTATTCATAGAGCTTCCAACATCTGTTCACTCTCTAGCTGAACCTTGACTTGCAACTGCACCTACTGGCACCCAAAACAATCTGTAACCGTCTAATAATCCAACTCCAGGAGTTCTTATCTCTCCCACTGCAGTACATCTCTTACCAGATGTAAAATTGTTTTGGCATAAACTGTAGATTCTGCCTTGTTGAATCTTGCCACGAGAGTTTCTTCTGTGCGGTTCTTGAATGTTCAGCTCTTCCTGTTTGGTGACTGTCTGAAAGAACTGGATTCTTAAAGCTGTGTTTAAAGAAATCTTTAAATATCCACTGCTACCAGCATGTGGTATAAAGCAGCTAAATGGAATCTCCACCATTTGCTGCTTGCTTTTTTTGAGCCACCCTTAACACTGCATAACTGCTCACTAAAGAGTAGGTTTGCTGCCATCATCCTCCTTTAGAGCAGAGGTCTGCAGGGCCTGCATGGTCTGTTCATAGAGGAAAACAACTTGCTGGTCTAAGAAGAAAATTCTGTTGTCTTAAACTCCTTAGCAACAAGTATAACATATACTGATAATATAGACAAAAGATTGTGAGATAGATTGTATGATATCATCATAGTGTATAAGGGACTTCTTAGTAGTAAAACTAATCAGACTTGTACAATAACTTCCTCTTATTTGTACTCTTTTGCTGTAGGATATTTTCTAATCAACCTGCTGATAGATGTTAGTAGAAACCTCTAAAGCAGGTGGGACTTGAATCGAGGCCTACTAGCAGAGATATGGACACTATCACTGTACCACAAAAGCTCCTACTCTTTCGCCAAGCAGCCAATATTTATTAGCTAAACACTAAGACCATAAATTCCTTTTCAAATTCATTATTAGTTATTTTCATACAATATTGAAATATATGTCACTCACTTATTTTTTCTTCCATACTTGTCTGTTCAAAGCAGTATTTATTGCAGTTATGCCATTTATGTATTTTATTCAAATCGTTCTATAATTTTTGACTTGCTTCCACTAATTTAACTGCCTTTCTTAGTACTTGAATAGAGTCATAGAGATGAACAGCATAGAAACAGACCCTTTGGTCCAACCTGTCCATGCCGCCCAGTTATCCCAACCCAATCTAGTCCCACCTGCCAGCACCCAGCCCATATCCCTCCAAACCCTTCCTATTCATATACCCATCCTTTTAAATGCCTTTTAAATGTTACAATTGTACCAGACTCCACCACATCCTCTGGCAGCTCATTCCATACACATACCACACTCTGTGTGAAAAAGTTGCCCCTTAGGTCTCTTTTATATCTTATCTTTCCCCTCTCACCCTAAACCTATGCCCTCTAGTTCTGGACTCCCCCATCGCAGGGAAAAGACTTTGTCTATTTATCCTATCCATGTCCCTCACAATTTTGTAAACCTCTATAAGGTCACCCCTCAGCCTCCGACGCTCCAGGGAAAACAGCCCCAGCCTGTTCGGTGTCTCCTTATAGCTCAAATCCTGAAACCGTGGCAACATCCTTGTAAATCTTTTCTGAACCCTTTCAAGTTTCACAACATCTTTCCGATAGGAAGGAGACCAGAATTTCATGCAATATTCCAACAGTGGCCGAATCAATGTCCTGTATAGCTGCAACATGACCTCCCAACTCCTGTAATCAATACTCTGACCAATAAAGGAAAGCATATCAAACGCCTTCTTCACTATCCTATCAGCCTGCGACTCCACTTTCAAGGAGCAATGAACCTGCACTCCAAGGTCTCCTTGTTCAACAACACTCTCTAGGACCTTATCATTAAGTGTATCAGTCCTGCTAAGATTTGTTTTCCCAAAATGTAGCACTTCGCATTTATCCGAATTAAACTCCATCTGCACTTCTCAACCCATTTGACCATTTGATCAAGATCCTGTTGTAATCTGAGGTAACCTTCTTCGCTGTCCACCACACCTCCAATTTTGGTATCATCTGCAAACTAACTAACAATACCTCTTATGCTTGCATCCAAATCATTTATATAAATGTCAAAAAGTACAGGACCCAGCACCGATCCCTGTGGCACTCCACTGCTCACAGGCCACCAGTCTGAAAAACAACCCTCCACTACCACCATCCTCTGCCTTCTACTTTTGAGCCAGTTCTGTATCCAATTGGCTAATTCGCCTTGTATTCCGTGAGATCTAATCTAGCTAACCAGTCTCCCATGGGGAACCTTGTCGAACGCCTTACTGAATGAAGTCCACATAGATCACATCTACCGCTCTGCCTCATCAATCCTCATTGTTACTTCTTCAAAAAACTCAGTAGATTTTCATTTGGACAGAGTAATCAAATAACATGATGAATAAAATTGAGCCAATCATAATTTTGGTTACCTGATCATCCAACAGTTGAATCACAGAAATGTTACAGCTCAGAAGGAGGCTATTATGGCAAGGTCAACTCTTCAAACGAGCAGTGCTCCTTATGCCATTCCCCGCCTTCTCCCCATAACCATTCTTCCTTTTCAGATTATATCCAATTTCCTTTGGATGCCTCAATTGAACCTGCCTCCATCACTCTTTCAGACAGCACATTTCAGATCTTAAACATTTGCTGACTGAAAAAGTTTCTCCTCATATCTTCACTGTTTCTTTTGCCAATATCTTAAATCTGTGCCCCATCTTTGCAACCTTGTTCTCAATCCTCTCTTCAGTGGGAACAGTGCTTTTCCTTACCTGCTCTGTCCAAATTCATCTTGATTTTGAATACCTCTAACAAATCACTTCTCAACCTTCTCTCCTGAGAAAAACAGTCGTGGGCGGCACGGTGACACAGTGGTTAGCACTGCTGCCTCACAGCGCCAGAGACCCGGGTTCAATTCCCGCCTCAGGCGACTGACTGTGTGGAGTTTGCACGTTCTCCCCGTGTCTGCGTGGGTTTCCTCCGGGTGCTCCGGTTTCCTCCCACAGTCCAAAGATGTGCAGGGTCAGGTGAATTGGCCATACTAAATTGCCCGTAGTGTTAGGTAAGGGGTAAATGTAGGGGTATGGGTGGGTTTCGCTTCGGCGGGTCGGTGTGGACTTGTTGGGCTGAAGGGCCTGTTTCCACACTGTAATCTAATCTAATCTAATCTAACTTTTCCAATCTATGTAACTGAAGTTCCTGAATATTTGCAAACATTTTTATGCATCTTTTCTTCACTGTCTGTAATGTCTTCACAAATTTCCTCAAGTGTGGCATTGAGGACTAGACACAATATTCCAGTTGAGGCTGAACCAATGTTTTAAACAAGTTTAACATAATCTCCTTTCTCTTGTACTTTTTTTTGTACTGTATTCTCCTATTAATAAAGAAAAGGAAACTGTACATCTTATCAATTACTTTTTCAACCAGTCCTACCACCTTCAATGACTTCTGCACATATACACCCAGGTCCCTCTTCTCTTGAGCCCCCTTTAGAATTGCACCCTTTCTTTTGTATTGTCTCTCATTCTTCCTATCAAATGCTTGGGATATCATTTTTATTTTATTCCTATTGTACAGATATTTTTATTTAGCTTATATCAGAAAATATAAATAAGGGTGGTGTGAATTTACTGTACATTTAGCGATATAGTATATAGAACTATCATGCACTGTAATAGCTAATTTCTTTTCATAAAGGCAAAAACAAAGCATTGGCCCTGTCATTGTCGTGATGACTTTGATTTCGGAGATTATTCCTGTAGGTTAGTGTAGATCAGTCTGTATAGTACTTTGCTGAACATTTATTCTTCATTTTTTTTATTTGGGTTTAACAGAGAGAATACTACCTGTAAAACGACAAGTTAATTTAGTGAAAATAAAAGCTCATAGGTCTGAACAATGCAGTTTAACTAGAGGATGTGGTGTAATGTAATGGATATGAGATGGTATGGTATGGAATGAGAGGTCATGAGCTCACTTCCACCATTGCAAGTTGTGAAATTGAATTCAATAAATCTGGTAATTTGCAGGTTAGCACTTTTCAAGACTACAATAAAAGCCTCTGGACTTTTGCAAAACTCCAACCAATAGATACTAAAATCTTTCAAAGAAGGTAATTGCATACTTGGTCCACTGTGACCTATATATGATGCTAGTCCATATTACAGCAGTGACCGTACTTCAATAGTGTATCTCATAGTCATAGAGATATACAGCACGGAAACAGACCCTTCAGTCCAACTCATACATGCTGACCAGATATCCCAATCCAATCTAGTTCCACCTGTCAGCACCCAGCCCATATCTTTCCAACCCCTTCCTATTCATATACCTATCTAGAAGCCTTTTAAATGTTGCAATTGTACTAGCCTCCACACGCACCACCATCTGCTTGAAAAAGTTTCTCCTTATGTCCATTTTATATCTTTCCCATTGCACCCTCAACCTATGCCGTCTAGTTCTGGACTCCCCGACCCCAGGGAAAATACTTTGTCTATTTACCCTAACCATGCCCCTCAAGATTTTACAAACCTCTATAGGGTCACCCCCTCAGCCTCCGACGCTCCAGGGAAAACAGCCCTAACTACTCAACCTCTCCCTATATCTCAAATTCTCCCAATCGTGGCAACATCCTTGTAAATCTTTTCTGAACCCTTTCAAGTTTCACAATATCCTTCCAATAGGAAGGAGACCAGAATTGCATGCAATATTCCAACAGTGACCTAACCAATGTCCTGTACAACTGCACCATGACCTCCCAACTCCTGTATTCAATACTCAGACTAATAAAGGAAAGTACACCAAACACCTTCTTTACTAACCTATCTACCTGCAACCATACTTTCAAGGAGCTATGAATTGCACTCCAAGGTCTCTTTGTTCAACAACACTCCCTAGGACCTTACCATTAAGTGTATAAATCCTGCTAAGCCTTGCTTTCCCAAAATGCAGCACATTGCATTTATCTAAATTAACTCCATCTGCCACTCCTCAGCCCATTGGTCCATCTGATCAAGATCCCATTATAATCTGAGGTAACCTTCTTCACTGTCCACCACACCTCCAAGTTTGGTGTCATTTGCAAACTTACTAACTATACCTCTTCAGCACGCATCCAAATCATTTATATAAATAATGAAATGTTGTGTACCCAACACCGATCCTTGTGGCACTCCACTGGTCACAGGCCTCCAATCTGAAAAACAACCCTCTACCACCATCCTCTGTCTTCTACTTTTGAGCCAGTTCTGTATCCAAATGGCTAGTTCTCCCTGAGATCTAATCTTGCTAACCAGTCTCCCAGGGGCTACCTTGTGAAATGCCTTACTGAAGTCCATATAGATCACGTCTATCGCCTCATGCTGTTTAACATTTTTAAATTTTGAGTGTCTGAACAGTGAGGTTCTAGATTAGAGTGGTGCTGGAAAAGCACAGCAGTTCAGGCAGCATCCAAGGAGCAGGAAAATCGATGTTTCGGGCAAAAGCCCTTCATCAGGAATAGAGGCAGAGTGGAGATGCTGCCTGAACTGCTGTGCTTTTCCAGCACCACTCTAATCTAGAATCTGGTTTCCACCATCTGCAGTCCTTGTTTTTACCTGTCTGAACAGTGAATCAGATAGAGATATTCAATTATGGAGGATCCACAACTGACTTTGTACTCTTTCACCTTATATATGGATTTCAGCAGGAAATCTTTGATAGTGACCAGGTGAGATATATAATTGTTTTCTCCTTTCTTGGTTTGGGTAACAAAACTTAATTTCATTTTTTTAATTAAATATGACATCAACATGAAATATAGTGTTAGGAATAGAGCTAGGCAGATGGTGGCATACTGATAATGTCAATGAACGAGCATTCTAGAGTTCCGGGCTGATGCTTCAGAGACATGGATTCACAATCTTATCATGACTCCTGCTGAAATTTAAATTCAATAATTAATAAAATTCTAGAATTTAAATCTTGTCTCATTAATGATGATCATGAGAACTATCTTTGATTGTTGTAAATACTCACTTGGTTCTCGAATGGAATCTGCTTCACACTATTCTAGATTCACTGCAAAGTGGTTGATTCTTGACTGCCCTCTAAAATGGCTGAGCATGTTGCTCAGATCAATGGCAATATGGATGGCTAACATATGCTGGTTTTACCAGAAATTATCACATTTCTTTAAAGAGTAATGGAAAAACAAAACATGAAGTTCCATAAGATGATTATGCTTTGAATTGTCTAATTCAAGATAAAATGGAGTAATAAAAAGGATTATGTGACCTGCTGAGTTCCATCAAACAACAAGCCTATGTGGCTTGGTTACAATGGAGACCAGAGGCCTAGGTCAAGT
>NC_057711.1:31943168-31993168 GCF_004010195.1 Chiloscyllium plagiosum | reverse complement strand
ACTTCTTATGTTTGTTTTGAAATGTTTTGAGAACTATTTACATCAGTGGTATAACTTGCAATATTTAGACGTCATATTTATGCCACATGATTTCAGTTATTAAAACAATACAAGCATATCTTGCAATGCAAAATTTCATGATCTAAATGAAAAAATGACAAGGTTAATGTATTTATATTAATGCAAAACAAAATAGCGATTTAAAAGTTTTGTGAATATTGTTATAACATTGCAGTTATGCTACACCAAATTAGGCTGCTTTCTCTCATTGTAGCCTTCCGATCACTGAATATATATTTTCATTAATATATTTTTCGCAAGGCAGAGACAGTAATCAACTCGACTATTTAATTTGCATGCGTGTAATGAAAAGTTTATGGATGGTGGAAGCAAAAAGAAGTTGTACTAAGTATGTAAAATGCCGACTGTATGTCTGAAAAAAACTAAATGCTGACTACAGCTCGAACGTACGCTTACAATAATTCAGTAATTGCAAGTATGACTCTTTGCGAAAGACCTCAATTAAGTTTTTGTTTTCGTTTTACAAATTGAGCATTGACCGGAATTTTTTATGTGTTACAAAAATAATTGAAGTCTATACTTGAACCATAAAAAGCGACAATTTGTCAAAGTAATTAAAGTAATTTATATTGCATTGTATACCATAATAACCTTAAATGTGAGATATGTTACCAGCCGAAGAATAATGAGTTCAATAATGATGGGGATGATAATTATAATAGTCTTCTAACCTGCAAATATTGCAGATTTATTACCAATAATTTGATGAGGCAATTTAAAAAAAAATACATATTGACTCTGACCATAAATTTATTTAAAATCTAACTGGCATTTAAACTCATTAATTAAAATGAAGATGACTTCAGGTAGAGCCATTTCTGTGATTAAAAATGCATAAAAATATATTGGCCAGATTTTCCATAATATATTGATTTGGGAATTTTTAATTTGGCATGTTTAGAAATCCAACATATGCTTCAGCAACCACAAATGAATAATTAAAAATATATGTAAACGAATATGCCAAACGTTTGCTTTAGTATATGTATTAAGTTAAAAGGATTTAACATACAATTTATCTAAAAGTTTTGCTGTTCAACACTTTGCATATACATTCATTGCCTTAAGGTCACATTGATCTACATCGACATGAACTGTTGGGATAAAATCCAATGCATTTTTCACATATGGGTGTTTTACTTTTGAATAATTCTTTAATAAAAACTGAAGAAAAATCAATCCCCTGTTTGAATCTTAAAATTGTAATTTTGCACCAAACTTCAATAATGCAAATAGATGGAGACTATTTTCTAAAAACTATTTTGAAATAACTAGTTTATTCTCAATTGTATAGGATTATCTTGTAGTCTTGCAACAAAGTAACCATACTGCAATCAATGTAATGGTTTAAAGAAATAAAATTAGTATTTCAAGGTATTTCACTAGAAATACGAACTTAATTGTGTTTCTCTAGACCTCCAAGGCAAATGTTTCATTACTATTCTATATTTAAGATAGAATTTAGTGATTGTCATGCAGTAATTCTTTATCACTATGCAAGCTCTGTTCAAAGTTTTCCAAAATGGAAAATGCTACTGTTCCATTTTCCAACTATAGAACCCTGAGGTTACATTTTTAAAAACTTTTCAATAATGCATCAGTCACATCAGCAACCTAACCAATGATCGAATACCGGGAACAAGAATGCAATGTTTCTGAATGTTCCACTGAACTGGCACTTGAAAATTTAAATATTCTAATTTATTATGGATTGCTAATTTTACTTAGATGCAGGTAAACTTTGTAAATTGATCATGATATTATAATGACAGGACAAATATGGAAATTGTCTATAACATAAAATGTCGTACATCAGGGTTTGGTGGAGTAAGATGTGTTTTTCGAATCAAAATGTGTCTCAAAATAAATAGTAAATATTGCTTAGGTGAATAGGCTTTTAATGAATTCTATTATGAAACACATTTTCTATAAAGTTACTAGAATACTTTTCAACAAAGATTTGTACACTAAATTTTGTTATTAAGTTCTACATGTATTAATTTTGGCAAGCAGAGTAAGAAGTAGAGATAAAATTACAAAGTATGTCTCTGGTATAGCTTTTATTGTTAAGCATACAGTTTCTTATTCAGATACAGTATTCAGGAAATGAAGTGAATTCACTTAATGAAGTATCAGAATATAAATTTATTTTTTCATCCAAAAGTAACCTCATTGGAATATATATTCAAAACTAAATATCTTATTAGCACAAAAAAGCATTTATACTGGTCTTTGAACTATATTTGGATATAAGGAAAATAACTAATTGTCTAAGTGCTTTGTTTATATTAATTCTAAGTGAAAAAAGATGAGCACAATATTAAGTCATTTTAAAGCCTGGTAACAATTTAAGAAGAGTTTGGATATTTGTGATGCCAGAAAGGCATCAGATACAATATCACATTTACATCTATATTCAATGACAAAGATATTCAGATAAATAAATATTCAAATCAGCTTCTGAATTTTGGAAATGTTGGACACACAGACACTAAATGCATTTCAATGGCTTTTCCTCTTAAGGTCCCAGGATTGTTCCCTGTCTCTGCTGACAGATGCCCCTGGACCTTATGACACATCATTCTAAGTGAATAGAGATGAAGGCAGGGATATTAACTGACTCTATAAAGCATCCAGGACACAATAGTATGATTGATGGAGGACAAAGTGGGAACAGCAGGACACGGGACCCTGGGAGAAGCACCGCTGTCATCCAGAGCCTGGAGCCTCCAATGTGAAGACTGCTTCATCATCATGGAGTTTGCAGTCTATTTGTAACAGTAATCAGATGAGACCCCCTCTCTGTCAGCCGTGTTTACTCACTGATTTTCTCAACAAGACAGCCATTGACACTGGATGGATGGGGCTAATCTGGCGCAGAACTCGCGGCTTTGGAGAGGTTACAGGTCCAAACAGAGCACTCTCACATTCTCCCCAGCTAATCTACCGGCAAATATTTATTACATCCAATTTATTGCTAGCACTTAGATCAGAAATAAGACTGATTCGTAAAACCGAAAAATGTAAAGACGGGAGTATTGTACTTTTAATACAGAATTTAAGATGCCCAACGTATTTAATATAATTGATTAAAAGTGTGTTTTAAAAGCACTGGAGGTGAAACCTTTAAGTGGTACCTGTCCATGATAATGTGCTCACCGATCTCTGCAAAGCCAATCCTATTCCGCACGAAATATAATTAAATATTAACATGAAATACACTGTATGGCATTAACATAAATAATACATTTCTGAATAACTTAATTCATAACACATAATTTCTATTTATATAGTAAATAACAAATCGAATCATTAATGTTGCAAATACGACATATTGTTCAAATTATATCAAATATTATGGAATTATTTATAGCCATTAAATATTCGAGGACTTGAATGCAAAAATCTATGTGTATATAGGAAATAGAATTGCCGACGCTATATTCTCTTTTAAAAAACTGTGCAAACTGTTTAGTAGATTGGATGAAAAACGCGGTGCTAAACATTGCTGCTCATTGTTTTTGTCTGTGTTGTTGAAACAGACATGAAAGAAGCAGACGCACTAATATCAAAGTTTTCCTTTTCATTAAATGCGCGACCTGTGTGGGATAGGGAAAAAAAATGACAGGACGTGATTAGAAAAGCCTGTTATCCAACTGTCATTTATTTCTAACTTCATCCTTCTTGGTGGTCACATTTGGGCACAGGGAAATAATGCTGGCTGTTTGTTTGGCAGCGGGTGTCCAGACCCTTGTGATGCTTCTTCAAGTTCATTCTGAGCCACTAGGCGTTAATAGTTTTACTTGGTCCCCTTCGTGCATCCGTTCCCCATTTCTCTAGGCTTGCTAATTACCAACTTCTCTTCACACACACATTCTCACTAATTTCAAATTTGTAATTCTGCGGGTAGCTGAAGCAGGACTCAGGCTATACAGCAATCTTTCCTAGATACAACATGAATATAATTTGCCATGTCCATCAACTCATCTGGAAGCGTTGTTCTAAAAATTAACTATTGTGTTTTATAATCAGACACTCATAAATCTGACTATTTATTTATTATGTATGTTGTGCGTACACAGGTGTGGTTCAGCGTGTATTTTCTGTCAGTCTGCCGTATATCTCGCTGTTTTAATTAAAAATAACTAAAATAAAATTTGAATGAAAGGTACCGAAATGACTTGTATTTCCGTACAAATACCTATTCTCGCATGATAACTCATTGTTGAAAAATAAGAATGTATAAGTAGAATATTTTACTATAAAATGTTTACAGACATGCCAATAAAATGCAATGTACGTGTCCATATCAGCCATGCATATTTCTGGGTGGTTAGTGAGTACACCAAAAGTCTTGCAAAACCATAGGGCAAGAATGCAATGCGTTAGCATTTCAATACTAATATTGAATTTCTGCAATATATTCGTTTATTTTTCATTTAATTTGTACATGTTTCGTGTTATATACAAAACCATACACCTCGTGTTGAATAAGCATGTCATGTACTTGAATACATTTTTGAAACTTGCACTGAAATATTTTAACTACATTAAGTATTTAATTATTAATTATTTTCAATGAAACACAAACAGGATAATACATTTAGTTGTAAATGAATCTGTTAATTTACTTGGTGCTGCATAACCTTACTACCGATTGTGTGATTTGCAGAACAGAACAGTAAAAGTTTAATTCGGAAAATTAATAAGCACATGTTGAAAACATTTAATTTAAATATAAAAATACACATACATTTATACTATGTTATTGCTTACACATGAATTATTAATGATCTAATTTGGGATAAAGGATCACATCAAAATGAACCAGTTAACAGGGAGCGGAGAATACATGGAAATACATATATTGTGTAGTGTATTGCATCACTGTCTTATTGTTACATAAAATAAAATGTTTTTCACCATTTGCTGTTGGATGATAATAAACAATGCAATAATACTATGTTGACCATTGTTTAAAACCCCCCAGACTTCTTTCATTTTATTAAAAAGAAAAACAAGATGTTATATCTCAAAAGAAAGGCACCTGGCTGACTTGTTTCTGTGGTACATTAACTCGGATTAGCATGATGTATTCTAAGTAATGAATTAAATAAGTAAAGTGAACTTCAGAATGGTTAGCCTGTTAAATTCCCTCGTTTAAGCAATAAGTGAAAATAGAAAAAGTAGAAGAACCTCACACTAAATTAAGGCAGAAGCCTGTACAGCAATGTATTTGTGGTTTAAATTGAGTATCACATGCGGAATTCACAGTGGAGCTGGGGGCTGAGCAGGAGGAATTCTCCGGCAGCTTGCACATTAGCAAACCCAAAGTCATCCAGTTTGCCTTAATCACTACAATTAGTCCTGAATTATCACCGGACTCTGACAGACGTTCCTTGTAACTCTCTTTTATTTCCAACAGCCCATAATCAGCAGCTCTCATTACAAACGCTGATTAAACTGCAAATTATCCAGCAGTGGCCCTGTTACCGTCTACCAGCGGCTCGTTCAATATCAATTAAGGCAAAAGCAGCAGCCTGCAAGCTCCCAGCTCTTCTAACCGCCTGATAGTGGCAGTTATTAGTTTGGAAAACTCGGAAAATACTAATAATCGACGGGCATGGCAGACAGAGAGGGGGAGAAAGAGAAACTTCAAAATAGACATCCTTAAACCATAGACATTAATTTCGCATAATATTAACAGAACATTACCTATGTTGGGTTCCTATTATATTTTTACTAGGTAGCTCAGTCCAGTGGGTGGCAAAGAGATTTTATTGGACAAGGTAATATCTTTATATTATTGGAGTCACTTTTGGAAATAATGAATCGTATTAATGCATGAAAAATCTAAAATCCGACATCATTAGGTCGTTCCGGTAAGAGTGAGAATTAATAAGTAATTTTTTCTCCCTGTGACCTTGTAGCCTAAGTAAAATTAAAGTTAATGATGGCTGATTTTATTTATTTATTTCATTAGTGAAAACCTTCTCATACATGTCAAGCTTTTTCGTGAAGTCACGCTCATTGGAGTGTCCAATGGAACTGAAAAAACTTAGCGAGGCATTTCTTTTACCTACCTGGGTTACTGGCGCCGTTTGTTTAAGTTTTAAACTTAAAAACATTTTCTTCCTCCGAAAAATCGTGAAAGCAAAGCTCGAATACTGGCTGAGGACAGTGTTTGTATGCACAACATAAAATTAATCTGCAAAGCGTGCGTCTATTTATCAAAGGGATACAAGCAGTAAAACGCTGAAATAGTTGTAGATAAATCATTCAATTATCAACATATATCCATAAAAAGGACATCAAGGAGATGTTAATAGATACTGTACCGACGTGTCTAAATGCGTGTGTTTATTATGGATATGTACTTCGAGCCAATGAATCCATGTGAGTAACCATGAACTGGAGTAATGTATATAGATTCCTATGCCTGCCGTCTACCGATCTCTGCTTGTTACAATACTATCTCCCTTGTTGTTCCACGGATAAATTGAATGAAATTAAACTGCCAAACGGTCCGAGCTGAAATCAGAGTCCTTAAAATGTTGCTTGCTGCACTGACGACTTTCACCAAACAAATCGCAGCCTCAATCTAATTTGAAACAAGACAAGTGAGTAAATTGTGTAAAATGCTGCTTACCTCGTGGAGAAAATTCGCCTGATTCAGAATTGCACAGTCTTCAATGATGATGGGCTGCATATGGAGGACAGATGAAAATTAAACATTCTAACTGGCATTTTCTAAATCTGTCAAGAAACTCTTGCGCATAAAACCGTGTAGGGAAATAGGTTTATACAACTAAAACATCGCAAAGCCAAATATTCGCACATAATTGGACCAGAGATAACAAATGTTTAAAAGCCAACTGTGCATAAAATATTACGTAAATAATATCAAACGGTGTGGGCAGTCATGCATTTACTATCGTCAGTGAAAAGAACATGAAACATGCAATAAAAAAAATCACAGCAGGAAAAGGTAAATCCATAGTGAAATGGGTAAAGTAATAAGATTCATTACATTTGCCTTACTTGTCTGTAAATATAAGGAGAGAAAAGTACAAAGGCGTTGATTATGGGTGCCAGCGTTTAATTTTCTTATTGACTATACGTTCTTATACGAAAGACAAAGAATCACAGATATGTTAATACAGTACTGTATAGATGAATTTATTTGTACAACTTTAATGGTCTTGGTGTACTCAACGGAATTACCCTTGTTGCGGTATTGAACCCTAAGTAATTGTATATGAAGTTCCTTCTGTGGAAATCGCACCAGCAACAGTGTTATTTTGTTAAAAAACAAACTTTACTGACCCTTGTCATATATTTGAGTACTCCCGGCGTTTTCAGTTACGATTTGGAGGAGCCGGTGTTGGCTGGGGTGGACAAAGTTAAAAATCTCACAACTCCAGGTTTTAGTCTAACAAGTTTATTTGGAAGCACAAACTTTCTGAGCGCCGCTCCTTCATCAGATGGTTGTCCTGAAGAAAGTGGGGCGCTCCGAAAGCTCTACTTCCAAATAAACCTGTTGGACTATAACCTGGTGTTGTGCTATTTCAATCATTGAGTGAAAACTTATCTTGCTTACAATGCGCACAATCTTAACGCCTCCAAAAACATTAAACACTGCCGGTTACAGTTCACGAGGAGCAGTTTCGTTGTCAACAAGAGATTATGCAAAATGACGAACAATACTATGACAAGTTGACATTAATATACAGGAACAATACTGTTATCAAGCTGGACATTTGAGTTTCATCGTACAGTAAAAAACACCCTTTCCGAACACCATGAACTTACGTTTAATTGGAGGGAAAGACGAGAAACTATTAAGTTGGTGATGTGTTAGAAATAATTTCCGTTTGTTACTTCTGAATCTTTACGAAAGTTCTTCAATTCCATAAACAAACACATCTTGATGCAGTGTGGTCTTCAGTTGGAGCCTGATATTGACAAGAACATCCCAATTTTTAAAGTTCCCACAACACATGAAAATAACTGATAGTCAAAGGGTTTGTGCCCTCAAATTCACCTCACAGCAATCAAATATACTGCTCACTATCTGTTATAACATCCTTCCCCTTATCAACTGTTATATCATCTAACTTACTGTAATAGCTGAAAATGTGTTGCTGGAAAAGCGCAGCAGGTCAGGCAGCATCCAAGGAGCAGGAGAATCGATGTTTCGGGCATGAGCCCTTCTAGAAGGGCTCATGCCCGAAACGTCGATTCTCCTGCTCCTTGGATGCTGCCTGACCTGCTGCGCTTTTCCAGCAACACATTTTCAGCTCTGATCTCCAGCATCTGCAGTCCCCACTTTCTCCAACTTCCTGTAATACTCTGGAATAACCAGAGATAGCATAAAACTTGAGGTATAAGGTTTCAGATATCCATTAAATTGAAGTCAAACACATGTCTAATACAAATTTCTCTGTCAGATTTGTATAAAGAATCAAAGATCGTTACTTGGATTGCAGGAAAATGGAGGTGAAGCATTCAAAAGAACTGGGGCTCTTAATTATGATCTCTTCTTGAATAGCAATTATCCTTGAATAAACTCATTGAATGTTTACTTAACATAGATTAGACTTTATAAAGTACAAGGAGACAATTTTATCTTACCAGTGAAATAATACATTATGTATTATACGCTACAATTTAATACATTTCAAACAATCCCATAAATGTTTTAGTCAATACGATTACAATTTGATGTCATGGCCTATCTGCCATACTTACTATTTTTTTTTGCAACAATAGATGTGTGCAAATATTGCACAATTGTGTTATTACACCTTAAAAATGAAAGAGACAAAGGCAGTTATTTAAAAGCCTCTTAACTGATGTTATCAATAACATCGAACAACAAAACAACAACGTTACTATTTTGACCTCCAGCCCAAACAGAAATTCAATTCTGATTGAAAATACCAAAATACACATTTTAAAGTTTGTGCTAGTGACATGGAATCATGGATAATATGCTAACAATTTTCTGTTATGTTTTTCCTAGGTGATGCGAACTGGAAAACAATATTTCCTAGTGTTTACTTAACATAAATAAAACAATGTGGTCTTTCTAAAAAAAGTAACTTTGCCTTAATGCTAATATAATGTATTGTTCATTAACATTTCAACCTGCATAAAATACCTACCATCTGACCTAACTGTGATCAATACCATTAAGATCCAGGTAGCATATTACACATGTTTATTTTATGCATTGCTCTCTAAATTCCATGTCCAGTCATTACAGGCATAAAACAACCAAAGAAGGAAACCAAAATGTCCAAGTAGCATAACA
Organism: Chiloscyllium plagiosum; assembly: GCF_004010195.1. Classification (NCBI taxonomy): domain Eukaryota; kingdom Metazoa; phylum Chordata; class Chondrichthyes; order Orectolobiformes; family Hemiscylliidae; genus Chiloscyllium; species Chiloscyllium plagiosum. Next base: position 31,983,771 of record NC_057711.1, on the reverse strand, counting down.
CGGTGCTTTTAAGCTGAAGTAGGAAACAGTCAAGTGTTTCCACTTTCCATTACTGGATTCTAATTGGCCAGAATGTGTATTCATTACTGTTGTAATTTATGATCTTAAGAGGGCATGGTTTTGTGTTATTAACAGAGCAATATAACATACAGTAAAGTATTGTGTGAAAATGTTTTATCCTTAATAAGGATGTTGCTAGGATTGGAGGATTTGAGCTATAGGGAGAGGCTGAGTAGGCTGGGGCTGTTTTCCTGCAGGGTCTGAGGTTGAGGGGTGACCTTATGGAGATTTATAAAATCATGAGGGGCATGGATAGAGTAAATGGATAAGGTCTTTTCCCTGTGGTGGTGGAGTCCAGAATGAGAACGCATAGATTTAGGGTTCTAAATGTAGGTTTGCTCGCTGAGCTGGAAGGTTCATTTCCAGACGTTTTGTCACCCTACTAGGTAACATCTTCAGCGGGCCTCCAGGTGAAGCACTGTTCATGATTCTTGCTTTCTATGTATATGTTTGGGTTTCTTTGGGTCGGTGATGTAATTTCCTGTGATGATGTCATTTCCGGTTCTTTTTCTCAGGCGCTGATAAATCGAGTCCAAGTCAATGTGTTTGTTGATAGAGTTCCGGTTGGAATGCCATGCTTCTAGGAATTCTCATGCATGTCTCTGTTTGGCCTGAACTAGGATGGATGCGTTGTTCCAGTCGAAGTGGTGTCCTTCCTTATCTGTATGTAAGGATACTAGTGAGAGAGGGTCATGTCGTTTTGTGGCTAGTTGGTGTTCATGTATCCTCGTGCCTAGTTTTCTGCCTATTTGTCCAATGTAGTGTTTGTTACAGTTCTTGCACGGTATCTTGTAAATGACACTAGTTTTGCTTCTTGTCTGTATAGGGTCTTTCAAGTTCATTAGCTGCTGTTTTAGTGTGTTGGTAGGTTTGTGGGCTACCATGATGCCAAGGGGTCTGAGTAGTCTAGCAGTCAGTTCCAAGATGTCTTTGATGTAAGGGAGAGTGGCTAGCATTTCTGGACATGTTTTGTCTGCTTGGTTGGGTTTGTTGATGAGAAATTGGCAGACTGTGTTCATTGGGTACCCATTCTTTTTGAATACTCGGTATAGGTGATTTTCCTCTGCTCTGCATAGTTCCTCTGTGCTGCAATGTGTGTTGGCTCATTGAAATAATGTGCTGATGCAGCTTCGTTTGTGGATGTTAGGATGATTGTTTCTGTAGTTCAATATTTGTTCATTATGTGTTGTTTTCCTGTAGATGCTGCTTTGAAGTTGCCCATTGGCTGTTCTCTCTACTGTGACATCTAGGAATGGCAGTTTGTTGTTGTTTTCCTCCTCTTTAGTGAAGTTTATGCCAGTAAGGGTATTATTGATGGTCTTGAAGGATTCCTCTAATTTTTTCATTCACTGATGACAATGGTGTCATCCACGTAGCAGACCCAAAGCTTGGGTTGGATGGTTGGCAGAGCTGTTTGTTTCTCTGCATAACTGCCTCTGCTAAGAACCCTGATATCGGAGATCTCATGGGTATTCCTTCGGTTTGTCTGTAAGTTTTGTTGTTGAAGGTGAAGTGTGTGGTTAGACATAGGTTCACAAGCTTGACAATACTGTTCTTGCTGATGAAGTTAGTGGTGTTTGGTATATGTGTCTTTGGGTCTTCTAATAGTGTAGTCATGGTTTCCTTGGCCAGGTTAATGTTGATTGATATAAACAGTCTGTTACGTTAAAGGAGACCATATTTCATCCTCTTTTATCTTAGTGTTTTTGATGGTCTTCAGGAATTCTTGGGTGGAGTGGATGGTGTGGTGTGAGTCTTCTACTGTGTGTTTTAGTCTTTAAGTGTAGCTCCTTGGCCAATCTGTAAGTTGGTGTTTCCAGGTAGCGAGACTATGAGTCTGAGGGGGAGCTCCTGATTTGTGAATTTTGGGTAATCCATAGAAGTGTGGTGCGTTGGATCCATCTAGTTTCATTTTTTGGAAGTCGGTCTTATTTATTTCTCCAGATTTCTGAAGTTTTTTGAGTAGGGCTATGATTAGGTTCTCCAGATGTGGGGTTGGTCTATCACCACTTGTTGGTAAATGTTGGTATCTGCAAGTAATGTGTTCACTTTTTCAATGTAGTCTCTTTGATTTAGAAGGAAATAGCTGAAGAACTTAATAACTACTTTGTGTCAGTCTTCACAGTGGAAGACATGAGTAATATCCCAACAATTAAGGAGAGTCAGGGGACAGAGTTGAGTATGATAGCCATTACAAAAGCGAAAGTGCTAGAAAAGCTAAAAGGTCTAAAAATCGATAAATCTCCTGGCTCTGATGGGCTCCATCCTAGAGTTCTGAGGGAGGTGACTGAAGAAATAGCAGAGGCATTGGTTGTGATCTTTCAAAAATCACTGGAGTCAGGGAAAGTCCCGGATGTTTGGAAAATCGCTGTTGTAACTCCCTTGTTCAAGAAAGGATCAAGACAAAAGATGAAAGATTATCAGCTGATTAGCCTAACCTCCATTGTAGGTAAAATTCTAGAATCCATTGTTAAGGATGAGATTTCTAAATTCTTGGAAGTGCAGGTTAGAACAAGTCAGCATGGATTTAGTAAGGGGAGGTCGTGCCTGACAACCTGTTAGAATTCTTTGAAGAGGTAACAAGTAGGTTCGACCAGGGAAACCCAGTGGATGTTATCTACCTAGACTTCCAAAAGGCCTTTGATAAGATGCGTCACGGGAGGCTGCTCACTAAAATGAGGGCCCGTGGTGTTCGAGGTGAGCTACTGGCATGAATTGAGGATTGGCTGTCTAATAGGAGACAGAGAGTTGGGATAAAAGGTTCTTTTTCAGAATGGTCACTCATGACAAGTGGTGTCCCGTAGGGTTCAGTTTTGGGGCCGCAGCTGTTCACTTTATATATTAAAGATCTGGATGAAGGGACTGGGGGTATTCTGGCAAAGTTCACCGATGATATGAAGTTAGTTGGACAGGCAGGTAGTTCTGAGCAGGTGGGGAGGCTGTAGAAAGATTTAGACAGTTTAGGAGAGTGATCCAGGAAATGGCTAATGAAATTCAACGTGAGCAAATGCGAGGTCTTGCACTTCAGAAAAAAGAATACAGGCATGGACTATTTTCTAAGTAGTGAGAAAATTCATAAAGCTAAAGTACAAAGGGATCTGGGAGTGCTAGTTCAGGATTCTCTAAAGGTTGACTTGCAGGTTGAGTCCGTGGTTAAGAAAGCAAATGTAATGTTGTCGTTTATCTCAAGAGGGTTGGAATATAAAAGCAGCGATGTGCGACTGAGACTTTATAAAGCTCTAGTTAGGCCCCATTTAGAATACTGTGTCCAGTTTTGGGCCCTGCACCTCAGGAAGGACATACTGGCACTGGGGCATGTCCAGCGGAGATTCACACGGATGATCCCTGGAATGGTAGGTCTAACATATGATGAACAGCTGAGGATTCTGGGATTGTATTCATTAGAGTTTAGAAGGTTGAGGGGAGATCTAATAGAAACTTACAAGATAATGCATGGCTTAGAAATAACGGACGCTAGGAATTTGTTTCCGTTAATCAGGGAGACTAGGATCCGTGGACACAGCCTTAGAATTAGAGGGGGTCAATTTAGAATGGAAATGAGGAGACATTTCTTCAGCCAGAGAGTGGCGGGCCTGTGTAATTCATTGCCATGGAGCACAGTGGAGGCCAGGAGGTTAAATGTCTTCAAGGCAGAGATTGATAAAATTCTTAATCTCGCAAGGAATTAAGAGCTACGGGGAGAGTGCGGATACATGGAGTTGAAATGCCCATCATCCATTATTGAATGGCAGAGTGGACCCAATGGGATGAATGGCCTTACTTCCACTCCTATGTCTTATGGTCTAACGGCATGGACGAGTTGGACCGAACGGTTTGTTTCTGTGCTGTTTCTATGACTCTATAACTAAGAGGATCTTCTCATTCTTTTGCCCCTTAAGGATGGGACAAGTGGTTGTATCACTGTAAATTCAAATTGAGAAAAACATTCCAATCAGTAAACTGGTTTCTATCACAAATGATGATGTATTGGTCATGCATTGTGCAAATCCAGGCTTTAAATCATTTTGCAGAAATGATCCTGATTTCCCCTCTTTTGTCAATTATTATGGAGAATCCACCAGCAAAGTTATGGAATTTTCTCATTTCATGAAAGTTATCGTTAAGATTACATCTTGAGCACAACCTTTCAGCACTGCTCAAATCCTTACTTAATGAACTTAGTGTTGCCTTTGGTGAACATGTCCTTTATACTGATGTGAGGTAGTAAAGTCAAGCGAAGGTCCTGCTAAGACTTTTAGATCCGATACATGAAATTGTCACATTTTGCAAATCAAGGAATGAAGAGTGCAGTAAGCTGTCAGACAATGCATAGTTTCTTGACTTTGTATTCCTTACAGATACATTTCAAAACTGAGCTGAACTGTGAACTGCAGGAAATGGACAGAGTTAGCATGCAATCAGCAATGGAAATGCATTCAAATTAAAACTGTTCTATCATAGAGTCAGAGTTATACAGAATGGAAACAGACCCTTTGGTCCAACTCATAATCTCAATTTAAAACAAATGCAGCAACATTTCCTGACTCTGTAAAAAGAAAAAAAAATCAAAGTTAAATAAAATTGTTTCTATCTAGAAAATGTCTGTGCACACCCAAGGACATTTGCAGAGCAAATGATTTCAGAAGTTAGATGTGATAGACCAAATGTTCATGTTTTGTCTCACATCATTCCTTCAAGTGGACATTGGTGTGTTGGCTACTAAATTCCGTCAGGTGTTTCATTTACAAAGCAGTGGAGTTGATGTGGAGATGACTACTAGACAAAATGATATTGAGTTGAAAGTCAGATCAAGCGACAGTGAATAGTGGAGAATTATAAACAAATAAAAATACCTGTTTCCTTCTCTCTTGTGCTTTTAACATGAAAGCTTACTTTGACTCCACATACCTCCATGATACAGTGTTCTCCCAAATGGAGATTATCAGGTCCAAGTATCAGAGCTGTCTCAGAAATAGCTATTTTTGTGGACTGTATACAAGTAACAGGTTAAAACTACAACCCAGACTTCTAGTCACAGGTATCACGCTGAGAGTTGATGAATGAATGACAAAATAATAATTATATATACTTCATTTCAGATTTATATAGCATTAACAATTAGCTGTTCATCCTATATTTTCTTAGAGGTACATCCTGTGTTGCACTTAAATTCAAAAAATGATCTTCTGCCCATAACTTGGAGACAACTGACATAGACAGTAAATACTTGAGGCTATAGGACTGATTTTTGTTGCACTCCACCAATTACATCATACCAAATGAAAATAAACATTAATCCTGATTCACTGCCTTTTGTTTGTAAACCATCATAGAATCATAAAATCCCCACAGTGAGGAAACAGGCCATTTGATCCAACAATTAGATTTAAAATAATGATGGAAAAGGATAGACTAGATCTAAAAGTTGAAGTTCTAAATTGGACAAAGGCCAATTTTGACGGTACTAGGCAAGACCTTTCGAAAGCTGATTGGGGGCAGATGTCCGCAGGCAAAGAGACGGCTGGAAAATGGGAAACCTTCAGAAATGAGATAACGAGAATCTAGAGAAAGTATATTCATGTTAGTGTGAAAGGAAAGACTGGTAGGTATAGGGAATGCTGGATGACTAAAGAAATTGAGGGATTGGTTAAGAAAAAGAAGGAAGCATATGAAAGGTATAGACAGGATAAATTGAGTGAATCCTTAGAAGAGTATAAAGAAAGTAGGAGTATACTTAAGAGGGAGATCAGGAGGGCAAAAAGGGGGCATGAGATAGCTTTGGCAAATAGAATTAAGGAGAATCCAAAGGGTTTTTATAAATACATTAAAGAAAAAAGGGTAGGAAGAGACTAGGGCCCCTCAAAGATCAGCAAGGCAGCCTTTGTGTGGAGCCGCAAAAAATGGGGGAGATTCTAAATGAGTATTTTGCATCAGTATTTACTGTGGAAAAGGATATGGAAGATATAGACTGTAGGGAAATAGATGGTGCCACCTTGCAAAATGTCCGTATTACATAGAAACAATTTTATTTAACTTTGATTGGATGTCTTGAAATGCATAAAGGTGGATAAATCCACAGGACTGGATCAGGTGTACCCGAGAACTCTGTGGGAAGCTAGAGAAATGATTGCTGGGCCTCTTGCTGAGATATTTGTATCATCGATAATCACAGGTGAGGTGCCTAAAGACTGGAGGTTGGCTAACGTGGCTTACGAAAAGTGGTAAGGACAAGCCAGGGAACTATAGACCAGTGAGCCTGACGTCGGTGGTGGGCAAGTTGTTGGAGGGAATCCTGAGGGACAGGATGTACATGTATTTGGAAAGGCAAGGACTGATTAGGGATAGTCAACATGGCTTTGTGCGTGGGAAATCATGTCTCACAAACTTGATTGAGTTTTTTGAAGAAGTAACAAAGAGGATTGATGAGGGCAGAGCAATAGATGTGATCTATATGGACTTCAGTAAGGTGTTTGACAAGGTTCCCCATGGGAGACTGATTAGCAAGGTTAGATCTCACGGAAACAAGGGAGAACTAGCCATTTGGATACAGAGCTGGCTCAAAGGTAGAAGACAGACGGTGGTGGTGAAGGGTTGTTTTTCAGACTGGAGGCCTGTGACCAATGGAGTGCTACAAGTATTGGTGCTGGGTCCTCTACTTTTTGTCATTTACATAAATAATTTGGATGCAAGCATAAGAAGTACAGTTAGTAAGTTTGTAGATTACATCAAAATTGGAGGTGTAGTGGATAGGGAAGAGGGTTACCTCAGATTACAACAGGATCTTGACCAGATGGGCCAATGGGCTGAGAAGTGGCAGATGGAGTTTAATTCAGATAAATGCGAGGTGCTGCACTTTGGGAAAGCAAATCTTAGCAGGACTTATACACTTAATAGTAAGGTCCTAGGGAGTGTTGCTGAACAAAGAGACCTTGGAGTGCAAGTTCATAGCTGTTTGAAAGTGGATTCGTAGGTAGATAGGATAGTGAAGAAGGTGTTTGGTATGCTTTCTTTTATTGGTCAGAGTATTGAGTACAGGAGTTGGGAGGTCATGTTGCGGCTGTACAGGACATTGGTTAGGGCACTGTTGGAATATTGCGTGTAATTCTGGCCTCCTTCCTATTGGAAAGATGTTGTGAAACTTGAAAGGGCTCAGAAAAGATTTACAAGATCTTGCCAGGGTTGGAGGATTTAAGCTATAGGGAGAAGCTGAACAGGCTGGGGCTGTTTTCCCTGGAGCATCAGAGGGTGAGGGGTGACCTTATAGAGGGTTACAAAATTATGAGGGGCATGGATAGGGTAAATAGACAAAGTCATTTCCCTGGGGTTGGGGAGTCCTGAACTAGAGGGCATAGGATTAGGGTGAGAGGGGAGAGATATAAAAGAGACCTAAGGGGCAACCTTTTCACACAAAGGGTGTACGTGTATTCGCATATTCTTCCCATGTCTGCATGGGTTTCCTCTGGGTGCTCCGGTTTCCTCCCACAGTCCAAAGGTGTACAGGTTAGGTGGATTGGCCATGCAAAATTACACTGTAACATTCAGGGAAGTGTAGATTTGTTGGATTAACAATGGTTAATGCGGGCTTACAGCATAAGGTAGGGGCTGGGTCCGGGTAGGATGCTCTATGGAGAGTTGGTATAGATTGAATGACCCCTTTTTGCACTGGAGGGATTTGATGATATAAGTCAAGAGTGGGGTGTCAGAAAAGCACAGCAGGTCAGGCAACATCTGAGGAGCAGGAGAATTGACGTTTTGGGCAAGAGGAGAAAGTGAGGTCTGCAGATGCTGGAGATCAAAGTTGAAACTTTATTGCTGGAACAGCACAGCAGGTCAGGCAGCATCCAGGGAACAGGTGATTCGACGTTTCGGGCACAGGCCCTTCTTCAGGAAGGCAAGAGTCCTTCATCAGGAATTTCTGATGAAGGGCTCTTGCCTGAAATGATGATTCTCGTGCTCCTCGGATGCTGCCTGACATGCTGTGCTTTTCCAGCTCCCCACTCTCGACACTGACCTCCAGCATCTGCAGTCCTCCCTTTCTCCTTCTATGATATAAACTGTATTCAGTCCTCTCTGTGTTCTTAAGTTTCAATGAGACCCCTCCACATCCTTCCACACTCTACTGAGTACAGGCCCAGAGTTGTCAACCACTTCTCATATGACAAGCCCTTCATCCTTGGGATCATTCTTGTCAACCTTCTCCAGATGATCTCCAAAGCCAGCACATCCTTTCTTAGCTATGGGGTTCACAATATTCCAAATGTGGTTTGACCAGAGCCTTATACAGCCTCAATAGTAGACGCCTGTCTTGCATTTTAGCCCTCTTGAAATGAATGCTAATGTCTACTGTGATTTCTGAAGTTTGATTTCTGACTCTTTACATCCTCTTTGTCCTATTAGAGTCAGAGGATCATAGAGATATTCCGCACGGAAACAGACCCTTCAGTCTAACTTGTCCATGCTGACCACATAACCCAACCCAATCTAGCCCCACCTATCATTACCAGTCCATATCCCTCCAAAACATTCATATACATATACCCATCCAGATGCCTTTTGAATGTTGCAATTGTACTAGCTTCCACCACTTCCTCTGGCAGCCCATTCCACACATGCACCACCTTCTGCATGAAAATGTTGCCCCTTAGGTCTCTTTTATATCTTTCCTACTGCACCCTAAACCTATGCCATCTAGTTCTGGACTCCCCCACCCCAGGGAAAAGACCGTGTCTATTTACTCTATCCGTGCCCCTCATAATTTTATAAACCTCTTTATGGTCACCCCTCAGCCTCTGACGCTCCAGGGAAAACAGCCCTCGCCTATTCTCTCTATCGCTCAAATCCTCCAACCCTGACAACATCCTTGTAAATCTTTTCTGAACCCTTTTAAGTTTCTCAAAATCTTTCCAATAGGAAGGAGACCAGAATTGCACGCAATATTCCAAAAGTGGCCGAATCAATGTCCTGTATAGTTGCATGACGTCCCAACTCCTGTACTCAATATTCTGCCCAATAAAGGAAAGCATACCAAACGCCTTCTTCACCATACTATCGACCTGTGACTCAATTTTCAAGAAGCTATGAACCTGCACTCCAAGGTATCTTTATTCAGCCACACTCTCTAGGACCCTACCATTAAGTGTATAAGTCCTGCTAAGGTTGGCTTTCCCAAAATGCTGCACCTTGCATTTATCTAAATTAAACTCCATCTCAGCCCATTGGCCTGTCTGATCAAGATCCCATTGTAATCTGAGGTAACCTCCTTCAGTGTCCACCACACCTCCAATTTTTGTGTTATCTGCAAACTTACTAACTACTGTATACTTCCTATGCCCACATCCAAATCATTTATATAAATGACGAAATGTAGTAGACCCAGCGCCGATCCTTGTTGCACACCACTAGTCACAGGCCTCCAGTCTGAAAAACAACTCTCCACCACCACCCTCTGTCTTTTACATTTGAGCCAGTTCTGTATCCAAATGGCTAGTTCTCCCTGTATTCCGTAAGATCTAACCTTGCTAACCAGTCTCCTATAGGGAACCTTGTCGAACACCTTACTGAAGTCCACATCGATCATGTCTACTGCTCTGCCCCCATCAATCCTCTTTGTTACTTCTTCAAAAAACTCAATCAAGTTTGTGAGATATGATTTCCCACGCACAAAGCCATGTTGACTATCCCTAATCAGTCCTTTCCTTTCCAAATACATGTACATCCTGTCCCTCAGGATTCCCTCCAACAACTTGCCTACCACTGACGTCAGACTCACCAGTCTATAGTTCCCTGGCTTGTCCTTACCATTTTTCTGAAATTGTGGCACATGTTCGTCAACCTCCAGTCTTCAGGCACTTCACCTCTTACAGTCGATGATACAAATATCTCAGCAAGGGGCCTAGCAATCATTTCCCTATCACCCCACAGAATTCAAGCGTACACTTGATCAGGTCCTGGGGATTTATCCTCTTTTCGGCGTTTCAAGACATCCAGCACTTCCTCCTTTGTAATATGGACATTTTTAACATGTCACCATCTATTTCCCTACATTCTATATCTTCCATATCCTTTTCCACAGTAAATACTGATGCAAAATACTCGTTTCGTACCTGCCTCATCTCCTGCAGCCCTACACAAAGGCCGCCTTGCTAATCTTTGAGGGGCTCTATTCTCTCCCTAATTACCTTTTTGTCCTGTTCTGAAAACTTTAATAATCTCAGCTGAGCCCTCCCCCACCTTTAACATTTTCCATAATTTTCCAAGTAACTGATCCCCACCCCCAAATAGTTCAAACCCCTTGTTATATGATTTGCCAGGACTGGTCCCAGCATGATTCTGGTGGAGCCTGTCCCATTGAAACAGCTCCCTCCTCCTGCAGTACTGGAGCAATGTCCCATGAATCTAAACCCATTTCTCCCACACAAATGTTTGAGCCACTTGTTTACCTCTTTATCCTGTTGACCCTGTGCTTGTTGCTCAGTTAGTAATCCAGAGATTATTACCTTTTTGGTTCTGCTTTTTAATTTAGCCCTTGGCTGCTCATATTCCCTCAGCACAACCCCTTTCCTCTTTCTGAAAACAACAAATGCTGAAGATCACAGCAGGTCAAGCATCATTCATGGAGAGAGAGCAAGCTAGCGTTTCAAGTCTAGATGACTCTTCATCAGAGTTGAAGTAACGTATGGAGGGTGCGGTTGGAGTTCAGAGTGCTGAGGGAGAAAGGATGTTGATAGTTCAGATTAAGTGATTGGAATGGAAGAATGGCAGAACAATGGTGTATCTAACTGCCTGACTTGAAAGAACAGACAGTTCCACTGGGGTTGTGGGGGGGCGGGGTGGGGTGGGGGTGGGTGTTGGCGGAGAAAGGACATGGCGAGAAAGAATGTAACAAGTAAAGCTAAAAGAAAGGGAAGGAATGGGATTTGGTGCACCATTTGAAGATGTTGAATTCAATATTAAGCCTAGAAGGCTGTACAGTGCCTCGTCTGAAGAGGAGATATTGTTCCTCTAGTTTGCATTGTGATTCACTTTACACTGACTGTGGGAAGGTCGGGGTCATGCTTGAGTATTTGTTGTTTTCAATACAGGTTCCAGTATCCGGAGTAATTTTCTCCCTTTCCTCTTTCTACTTATTGTAGTACCTTCATAGACCATGATAACTGGACCTATCCCCTTCCCGGTCCATGTTCTTCTGCAGCCCAGAAGAGAGAGCTGAACATGGACACCAGGTAGGTCAAGCGGCATCTTGCTCCTGGCCACAGAGAACAGACTCTATTTTCCTGGGTACACTATCCCCGGTTACAACTACATTCCTCTTTCCTTCTCCCTCTTGAAAGGCTCTCTGTACCATGATTACTATATATTTCTCTCTTCTTCCCCCCCACCTATATCATGGGATGGCATGGTGGCTCAGTGGTTAGCACTGCTGCCACACAGCGCCAGGGACCTGGGTTCGATTTCAGCCCTGGGCGACTGTCTGTGTGGGGTTTTCACGTTCTCCCTGTGTATGTGTGGGTTTCCTCCCACAGTCACAAAGGTGTGCAGGTTAGGTGAATTGCCCATAATGTTCAGGGATGTGTAGGTTAGGTGCATTAGGTAGGGGAATGGGTCTGGATGGGATGCTCTTTGGAGGATCATTGTGGACTTGTTGGGTCAAATGGCCTGTTTCCATACTGTAGGGATTCTATGGTTCATGGTACTATAGTCGGTTTGCTCATCCTCCTTACAGTCTCCCTTTCACTTACACAAGAATCTCAAACCTATTAGACAAGCTCAGAGGTGAAGATTCCTTTAGACTACCTCAATATTGCCTTGTAGTAAGGTTTACTTTCTTACAATCATAATTGCAATGAACTAATAATTGCTTCAAAAACAAGAATCATTGGATGTCTACTTACTTGTACTATTTATCTTCTGTGTGTTTGACTCACTGCTCAGCTTTCATATTGTCAAATTGATTTTGCTAGTAGTGGGGGAGAACTGTGGTAAACATTTCCTGTCAACAATCCCTTTAGAATAGACATAGTCCCTGTGAATACTGTCAATACATTAGGCACCACAATGGCTGCCAAATATACTTACTCCATGGCATTTGTCACTGCTCTGAAGAGCTTGGTTTGATGGGTCCTTTTAACAATTGAGAAAAGGTTGCCTCTTTAGTTTCCTTTGTCTCCTTGCCTGCCATAAACTCAATTATTGGACCTTACAGCTTTATGCCCAGTTCTACAGCAAGTATCTGAAGTGAGTGACACTTCTTTCCAAATCATCATACAGTGCATTGAATGTGGTGTAGGAATCCAGTATCTGGGGACCTGCAGCCTTTTTGTGTAATGAGATAATGTTTGCATCATGCATCACCTGTGGAACAGAGCCCACGTTTCTAAAAGGTAGAAGGTGATAACATTGTGAGGATAAATGGGACTTTCTGTATTGGGACAATACGGTGGCTTCGAGAGGTGCATTTTGTTCTGGTATTTGTTCATGAAGAGAGGTTTTGAGCCTCAGGCTCGGGTTGTGTCTTCAAAGCCAATAAAGTAAATGGCTTGTGAAGTCCTGTGTTTTTTTTAAAAGAACAATAGAAACAGTGTGAATAGGTGCAGTCAAGCTCCTAAGAGCCAGGGTTTTAGTTTACCTTTCAGTAGTTATTGAGGTTTTGGAAGTTGGTTATGGAAACTGCCAAAATTCTCTCTGCCAGAATTTTCTCTTGATGTTCATTCCACCTGGACTGGAGGAACACCATGCATGAGATAATCTATCATACTGAACTTGCTTTTGCCAAGAGTGTGCTATGAGATGTTACTATGTTGGAACAGTTGCTGTTTAGTAGTTAAATAATCTGTATTCTGTTAAGTTTTCCATGCTTCTATTCTTTTTACCAAAGTTCATGACCTCACACTTTTCCACATTGTACTTCATCTGACTCTTCTTTGCCCACTTTCCTAACCTGTCCAAATTCTTCTGCAGCCTCCCCACCTCCTCAATAATAATTGTCCCTCTACCTATCTTTGTAATCTGTAAACTTAACCAGAATGCCATCACTTCCTTCATCTAGATCATTAATGTATAAGGTGAAAAGCTGTGGTCCCAACACACCACTTACCACCTGAAAAAGACCCTTTTATCCTCACTCTCTACTTTCTGCTAGACAGCCAATTTTCTATCCATGTACCTTGCATCTAATACCATAGGCCCTTGTCTTACTCAGCAGCCTCCTGTGCGGCACCTTGTCAAAGGCCTTCTTGAAGTTCAGGTAGATAATATCCATTGGCTCTCCTTGGTCTAACCTGCTTGTTACTTCCTCAAAGAATTCTAGCAGTTTTGTCAAGCATGACCTTCCCTCTAGTTTTGGACTCTGTTACCCTGGGGAAAAGACCTTGACTATTCACCCTACCCATGCCCCTCATGATTTTATAAACTTTGATAAGGTCACTCCAGGGAAAACAGCCCCAGCTTATTCAGCCTCTCACTGTGGCTCAAACCCTGTAACCCTGGCAACAACCTTGTAAATCTTTTCTGAACCCTTTCAAGTTTCACAACATCCATCCTAAAGATTGGAGGCCAGAATTAAATGTAGTATTCTAAAAGTGGCCTAACCAATGTCCTGTACAGCCACAACATGACCTCTCAATTCCTATATTCAACGCACTGACCAATAAAAGCAAGCATAACAAATGCCTTCTTCACTGTCCTGTCTACCTGCGACTCTACTTTCAAGGAACTATGAACCTGCACTCCAAGATTTGTTTAGCAACACTACCCAGGACCTTACCATTAAGTGTATAAGTTCTATATTTTTGAATGTGGTGTAGGAATCCAATATTTGGACCTGCAGCCTTTTTGTGTAATGAGATGATGTTTGCATCAGGCATTGCCTGTGGAACAGAGCCCACTTTTCTAAAAAGTAGGAGAAGGTGATAACATTGTGAGGATAAATAGGACTTTCTGTATTGGGACAAAATGATGGCTTTGAGAGGTTTAACTAAATTAAGTCACATTTAACTAAATGAAACTCCACCTGCCACTCCTTAGTCCATTAGTCCATGTGATCAAGGTCTCGTTGTACTATGAGATACTCTTCTTCGTTGTCCACTGCACTGCCAAGTTTAGTGTCAGCTTCAAAATTATTATCCATTTCTTCTATATTCACATCCAAATCATGCTTTTATCTGTTTCCTCATTTTTCCTGGAAGAGGTAACTAACCTATTATTCGAAAATTAGTATATTAAGGGGCAAGACTTCTCATCTAACATGTCTAAGCAGGAGATTATTCTATTCTTAATGCCTGTCAGAGCCATATTGGAAGAATTTATAGGTTTATCCTCAAATTGATTGCCCTCAATATAAACATACTTTGTGTGGTTATCAGGCCCTGAAATGGGACTCACCTTTAGATTAGTGATCCTACAGTTTGCAACATTTGACCTTTACAACTTAAGTCAGATTTCGGCCACTTCTGTGGTTTAAAGTCCTGGAGCAGGTCTTAATTTGACCACTTGGGTTGCTGAGACACTGAATGTGCCATAAAGAGGATGTATTAGAGGTATTAAGCCGTAATGCTGATAATTTACCAGAACTGCATGAGATGCATCCAAGGATTCTGAGGGAAGTGATAGTGCAAATTACAGAGGAACTGGCGATTATTTTCGCATCATTATTCTATATTTTGGTGGTGCTAGAGGAATAAAGAACTGAAAATGTTACAGATTTCTTCAATAAAGGATATAAAGATAAGCCTATCTACAACAATTAGTTTAACCTTTGTAATGGAGAGGTGTTACATTTTGATAAGGCAAATCATGGCAGGATTTCAGGCTTAGTGGTAGGATCCTGGGGAATGTTTCAGAAAAAAAGATCTAGGGGTGCAGGTTCATAGTATCTTGAAGGTGGAGTCACAGGTAGACAGGATCGTGAAGGCAGCTTTTGGTACACTTGCCCTTATTGGTCAGTGCATTGAGTGTAGGTGGTGGGTTGTCATTTTGCTGCTGTACAGGACATTGGTTCTGGAATGCTCTGTTCTGTTGTGGTCTCCCTGCTTTAGAAAAGACGTTAAACTTGAAAGGGTGCAGAAAGATTTACAAGAATATTGCCGAGCTTGGAGGGTTTGAGCTATGGGGTGATTTTACCTAGAATGTTGGACGCTGATAGGTAACTTTATAGAGGTTTCTAAAATCATGAGGAGCATTGAAAGGGTGAATATTCTTTTTTTTTCAGGGTAGGGGAGTCCCAAACTAGAAGGCATAGGTTTAATGTGAAAGGAGAAAGATTTAAAAGGTACCTAAGGGGCAACTTTTTCACGCAGAAGGTGGTGCATATGTGGAATGAGCTGCCAGAAGAAGTGTTGGAGATTGGTACAATTACAACATTTAAAAATCATCTGGTTGGGTACATGACCAGAAAGCGTTTAGAGATATATGGGCCAAATGCTGGCAAATACGACTAGATTAATTTAGGATGCCTGATCTATCTTGTCTTTAAATGTAGTCCATTTCTCCTTTACAGTTTTGCCTGCCAATCTTTGATTTCAACTTATCTTACTCAGATCCCTTCTCATCCCAATGTTGTTGACCCTATGCCTATAAATTATTTTTACTTAGGGTTCCATGCCAACCTGACAACTTTGACATAATGGTCACCATCCCCTAAATGTTCCCTTAATGATTCATGATTCACCCCCTTCTCTAGAACTATATCCAATAATGCTTTCTTCTGCATTGGACCAAAAATATACTGGTGCAGAAAATTGTCCTAAAAGATACTCTTGAAACTCTTTCTTCTCTCTGCCCTTTACACTGCTGCTATATATTAATCTAATTAAATGCTCATTTTAACTATCTTACAGATTTTGCATCTCTTTGTAATTTCCTTACACATTTGATTATCTATTGTCCCGCAGGTCAGTGGCTTATGAATACACCCAACAATTCCTGTTATTTCTTAGCTCTAACTGAACAGATTCTGTGAAAACTGAAAGGACTGTGGATGCTGTAAATCAAAGACAAAAATAAAAATTGCTGGAAAAGCTCAGCAGGTCTGGCAGCATCTGTGGAGAGAAATCACAGTTAACATTTTGGGTTGAGTGACTCTTCCTCAGAACTGAGGAAGAGAACCTCATCCTCTTTTTACCTATGTCATTGGTACTGATGTGACTACTGATGCTGGCTGTTCACCCTCCCCCATTAGGTGCTTTTTAACTGTTAGTGTTATCCCTGATCCTGGAACCCAGGAGGTGACATCTTACATTGGATTCAAGTCTGTAGCCATAAAAATGCCTGTAAAATCATTTAATCACTTAGCACTACTACAATCCTTCACCAATGGTGTCATTGGAGGGTTGGATGCATGTGAAGAATAACAGAACTTTGGTGACTTCACTATAATGTGTGAACAGAAGGTAGCTCCACTGAACCTTGTCCAGTTTGTATGACAGCTCTCCCAATGTTGGCTCAAATCCTCAAGATTTGATTAGGATAACTTTGCAGGAATGACAGGGCTGTGTTCACCATTAACATTCCTGGTGACCTAGGTCAATGCTAGGTGGTCTGTCTGATTTCATTCTTTTTACTTTTCCCTAACTCTTCTATCACAACATCATATTTCTACATGAATATTTGCAACATGAATATACAACTCACTAATCTTGTTGATCTAATTTCATGCATTCACATATACTTACAGTAAAACTAACTCAGACCTTATTTCATTCCTTCTTACTCTTCCCCCTCCTAATACCTATTTCCTACTGCAGTGTTTTCAGCCTTGACAAAATACTTATGCATTGTAGGTCTCAGTCCAGAACATTCAGTGTTTTTACTTCCGCTGGAGATGGTGGAGTCTTTAGTGATAATAACACTACTGAAAGTTACACTGACATATGTTTAAAATTAGTGTTGTTTGGGAAACAAGGTCTTGGCCAAATGAAATAATTAAGAAGTTATTTAATTTCTGATGAAGAGTTATTGATTTGAAGTGTTAACTCTATATCTCTCCACAGGTGCTGCCTGACATTTGTTTTGTATTTTGAGTTCAAACTTCTAGCATCAGCAGTAAGTGTATTCTCTCTGTGTGGCCAGGTGGGAGAACTTAATACAATTTTGAGAACAGATATTGTGTAATAACACAAGAGGTCTGACAGTAATTGTGCAAGTGGATTAAAACATATAGTTCTTTGTAACTGTCTCCCTTAAAGTATCCTTGGGCTTTCAATGTTCTTTAAAAAAATCATTGATAAGAAAAAAAGCAGCATTAAACAATGTTATGGACCTACTGGCAGTATAGAATGTATGTAACTACATTAGATGTTATGTAATATTGGATCTGCACTGAGGTCTGTTGAGCAAGATTGCCAACCATTCTAGACTTTCCTCAAGTGTACTGCCTGAAAAGGTAGTGAAGAGCATTCAGGAGTACCCTTCAAATGGAATTAGACATAAATGTGAGAAAGAAAGGCTTAGGGAAATATGGGGGAGTGAACAGGGGAACAGCATCTATTGGATAGGCACAATAAACCTAATATGTTCCTTCTTTGTATTAAGATTCTTATTGGCAAATCATCAAGAATAGGCATAGAGGTCAATAGAAATGGACACAATGGACAGCATGTCCTCTTTTTGTGCTGTAACCAATGTTGGAGAGGAAAAATAGGTTACTTTTAGTAGTTTAGGTAGCACTGGAACCTATGTGAACAAGGTAGACAGTAAGTGCAATTACTTGTATTTGAATTGCAAAAATAATTAGTTTCAAGTCATACTTTGTTACTTTAATCAGTTCAAGTTTTCCATTTTGCTCCCTTCATCTTTTCATTGCATCGTTTCTTGAGTTCATGGTTTACCTGAAGGGAAATTATCAGTTGATTTTGGCATTGAAATGGTTGGAATGGTTAGAATTTTTTTTCCATTTGAATAATTTACCTCCTGCTGTTGTTTCTCATTGAAATGGCTTGTTAAATCCCATTCTTTTGGTCCCAGTGTCTACTGTGTGACAAGGTTAGCAATCTGAATGTAGGTTTGCTCGCTGAGCTGTAAGGTTCATTTCCAGACATTTCGTCACCATAATGGGTAATGTCTTCAGTGGCTCTCCGGGCAAGACACTGCTGATAATTCCTGCTTTCTATTTATATGTTTGGGTTTCTTTGGGTTGGTGATTACAGAGAACAAACAGTTACCCATTCTATGTCTGGAGAAAAAAAGGAATGGAAGTTAAAAAAATTTTAAACCAAAAGATAAAGAAAATGTTTACATGAAGTAACATGCTATTTGCCTTATGGACATATGGACTGAGTAAGCTAGGTACTAAAGCTGAAAATCAGATGACAAAAATTGTTCTGTGAAGCAATTTATTTGAAGCATTTCAATATAATGAACAGATCTCTTTCAAAAATTCATTTAATTACTTACTTTCAAACAACTATTTTAATAAATAATTTATTTCATACAAAGATAAAATACAAATAACTAAATTCACACAAAATTATACTCAAAATATTATTCAACAATATTCATTTCCACATGGAACTTACTTCTATTTGCTTTAGCTTACTTGTCTCGACTCTAGTTAAATTAGATTTACAATTTTTAATATATGTACCATTCTCTATATCTTCAGTGACACTGTCAAAAATCCTCAATATCAAATTCTCCGTGTTGACCAATTTCCTCAATATTTGTAAAACTATGAATAGTAAAAATCAATTTCAAAGGCGTGTCAATGCCTACATATTCAGCATTTATTGAAATGCTCATTTTTTTTATAGAACAGGTTGGAAGTTCATAGTTCTTGAATCAAAATAAAGAGATTTGTTGGTAATCCTAATGGGCTGTTATATTTTCTGATGTCTTTCAAGAAGTGTTCTGATTTATTATTTGTTCATAAAAACATTCAGTGTACAGGTCACAATCATGTTTTACTATTTGGACAATACTTTTTTTCAATTCACTGGTCAGCATGTTTTATCCACCTCTAGTTTTCTTTGAGTTGGTAGTGGTGAGCTGCCTTCTTGAATCACCACAGTCCATGTATTGCAGGTTGACTCATAATGCTGTTAGGGAGGGAATTTCAGGATTTTGATGCAGCAACATTGAAGGAACATTGATTTCTTTTTGGGCAGGTTGAGTAGGTTGGACTTGTACTCACTGAAGTTTAGAAAAATGAAAAATGATTACTGGGGACATGACAGGCAATGCTGAGAGTTTCCCTTTCCCCCCACCCCGCCCCGCCCCGCATGAGTATCCAGGAGCAGAGGACATGTCAGAGTAAGGGTTCACTCGTGTAAGACAGCTGAGTAGAAATTCTTTTGTCTCAGACGGTAGTAGTGTGTGGAATTCTTTACTGCGGAGTGTAGGGAAGTATAGGGGTTGTTGAGTATATGTAAAGCTGAGAAAGACAGACTTTTTTGAATTAGTCAGGGAATCAAAGAGGGTTACGGCAGAAAAGTGGAGTTGAAGATTATCAGATCGGCCGTGATCTCATTGAATAGTGGAGCAGACTGGGCGGGCCGAACGGCAAACTAACATGGTAAAGTCTAGCCCTTCCTCAGAATCTACTGTAGAAATAGCTGTCTACTTAAAAGCAAAAGTGTAACACTTAATTGTAAAAAGCTGAGTTGAGAAGTTGGGTGAAAAAGTGGGGAAACAATTTGCAATGAGTTCCTTAAGACGCAGGACGCAACTTAATAGAACGTCGGCACCTGGTTCCCAGGTGGGCGAGGGCGCATGCGTGCCTCCTCCTCCCGGTTATTAGGAGCTTGGCGACAGTTGAATGTTAGGCGCGGGATTTCCGGTTTGCGTTTTGCACCGTTTAGTTCAGTAACCCCCAGCATGGCGGACCCCAGGATTCGACAGATAAAAATCAAGATCGGCGTGGTGAAACGGTGAGTGGAAAACGTGATGTTAAGCGGGAAGGAGTTGTTGGTCCTTGGGGTGTGTTGTCGGCCTGTGCGGGATCACAAGGCCCGCCGAGCGGGCGGCTGCTGCTGCTATTATTACTACTCGAGGCCCAGGCTGAGCCGAGGGCCCCCCTCGCACCTGGCCCGAAAGTTGCTGAATCACTTCGGTCGCTTTTTGTTTGGGGCGAAATTTAGTTGATGGGCTTTTTGCGATCGGGAGCGATGATGCTGTCAGACAGGGTCGGCTTTGATGGAATTTGTGGAGCCGTCCGTCTTTCCAACGGTAAACATTCGAGGTTGGATTATACCTCGGGGTAAGGTTTTTGGTGCAAATGGTACACGAACCATGTTGTTTTGTTGGTATTCACACCAAAGGCATTGGCTAGCGGCGTTCTGTCGCTGTCATCTTTCAATTTCGACTGCAGAGACCTGTCACAAAGGAGACCCCAGGGTGAACACCTGAGGCATAACTAGATTCTAAAATTGAAACCAAGATAGAGAAAGCTGGGGGTTGAAGGGTCGGGGTGGTGACTGTTGTGCTCAACTCGCCTGTCTTCACATAGAAATGTATCATACCTTTATCATTCAATAATGACTTGACCCATGAGCTTTTAGTCTGGTTATTCCAAGTGTATTTGCCTTTTTCAGGAGAAGTTCTTCCTTGCACCATTCCTCAAGTTAATCTGTACCTTTGGTCCCTTGTACTGCATTTGTGATTAAAGCTGAAATAGTGCTCAAGATCAACCTTTTCATGTTTGCTGTTGTTTATCACCTTTGAAAGTAAATGTTGGCTGTTTCCTTTTAAATATTCAGCATTTCTTTTTGTTGGGAGCTGATCTGTGGACTTCAGTCTAACGGTAGATAGAGTATTAGCCATGTACAGCATGGAAACAGACCCTTCGGTCCAATTCGTCCATGCCGACCAGATATCTCAACCCAATCTAGTACTACCTGCCACCACTTGGCCCATATCCCTCCAAACCCTTCCTATTCATATACCCATCCAGATACCTTTTTACATGTTGCAATTGTACTAGCCTCCACCACTTCCTCTAGCAGTTCATTCCATACAACTACCACCCTCTGTATGAAAAAGTTGCCCCTTAGGTCTCTTTTATATCTTTCCCTTCTCACTCTAAACCTATACCCTCTAGTTCTGGGCTACCCCTACCCCAGGGAAAGGACTTTGTCTATTTATCCTATCCATGCCCTCATGACTTTATAAACCTCTAAGGTTCAGCCTCTCCCTATAGCTCAAATTCTCCAACCCTGGCAACATTCTTGTAAATCTTTTCTGAACCCTTTCAAGTTTCACAACATCCTTCCTTCCTTCCTTCCTTCCAATAGGAAGGAGACCAGAAGTGCATGCAGTATTCCAACAGTGGCCTAACCAATGTCCTGTATACCCTTTCAAGTTTCACAACATCCTTCCTTCCTTCCTTCCAATAGGAAGGAGACCAGAAGTGCATGCAGTATTCCAACAGTGGCCTAACCAATGTCCTGTATAGCTGCAACATGACCTCTCAACTCTTGTACTCTTTACTCTGACCATTAAAGGAAAGCATACCAAATGCCGCCTTCACAATCTGATCTACCTGCGACCCCACTTTCAAGGAGCAATGAACCTGCATTTCAAGGTCTCTTTGTTCAGCAACACTCCCTAGACCTTACCAATAAGTGTATAAGTCCTGCTAAGATTCGCTTTCCGAAAATGCAGCATATCACATATATCTAAATTAAACTCCATCTGCCACTTCTCAGCCTATTGGCCCATCTGATCAAGATTCCATTGTAATCTGAGATAACCTTCTTCGCTGTCCAGTACACCTCCAATTTTGGTGTCATCTGCAAACTTACTAACTATACATCTTATGTAAAATGATTTGGATGTGAGCATAAATGATGAAAAGTGGTGGACCCAGCACCACTTCTTGTGGCACTCCACTGGTCTTAGGCCTCCAGTCTGAAAAACAACTCTCCACCACCACCCTCTGTCTTCTACCTTTGAGCCAGTTTTGTATCCAAATGGCAAATTCTCCCTGTATTCCATGAGATCTAATCTTCCTCACCAGTCTTCCATAGGGAACCTTGTCGAATGCCTTACTGAAGTCCATATAGATCACCTCTACTGCTCTGCCCTCATCAGTCGTCTTTGTTACTTCCTCAAAAAACTCAATCAAATTTGTGAGACATGATTTCCCATGCATAAAGCCATGTTGACTATCCCAAATCAGTCCTTGCCCTTTCCACATACATGTACATCCTGTCCCTCAGGATTCCCTCCAACTTTCCCACCACCGATGTCAGGCTCACTGGTCTATAGTTCCGTGTCTTGTCCTTACCACTTTCCTAAACAGTGGCACCACGTTAACCAGTCCTCTGTTACCTCACCTGTGACTAACGATGATACAAATATCTCAGCAAGAGGCCCAGCAATCACTTCCCTAGTTTCCCACTGAGTTCTAGGGTACACCTGATCAGGTCCTGGAGATTTATCCACTTTTATGCATTTCAAGACCGTCAGCGCTTCTTCCTCTGTAATATGGACATTTTTTCAAGATGTCACCATCTATTTCCCTACATTCTATATAGAGTCATAGAGATGTACAGCATGGAAACAGACCTTTCGGTCCATGCCGACCAGATATCCCAACCCCAAACTAGTCCCAACTGCCAGCACCCGGTCCATATCCCTCCAAACCCATCCTATTCATATACCCATCCAAATGCCTCTTAAATGTTGCAATTATACCAGCCTCTACCACATCCTCTGGCAGCTCATTCCATGTACGTACCACTCTCTGCGTGAAAACGTTGTCCCTTGGGTCTCTTTTATATCTTTCCCCTCTCACCCTAAACCTATGNNNCTTTTCTGAACCCTTTCAAGTTTCACAACATCTTTCCGATAGGAAGGAGACCAGAATTGCATGCAATATTCTAACAGTGGCCTAACCAGTGTCCTGTACAGCCGCAACATGACCTCCCAACTCCTGTACTCAATACTCTGACCAATAAAAGAAAGCATACCAAACACCTTCTTCACTATCCTATCTACCTGCAACTCTACTTTCAGGGAGCTATGAACTGCACTCCAAGGTCTCTTTGTTCAGCAACACTCACTAGGACCTTACCATTAAGTGTAGAAGTCCTGCTAAGATTTGCTTTCCCAAAATGCCGTAGCTCGCATTTATCTGAATTAAACTCCATCTGCCACGTTACAGCCCATTGGCCCATCTGGTCCAGATCCTGTTGTAATCTGAGGTAACCCTCTTCGCTGTCCACTACACCTCCAATTTTGGTGTCATCTGCAAACTTACTAACTGTACCTCTTATGCCCGCATCCAAATCATTTATGTAAATGACAAAAAGTAGAGGACCCAGCACCGATCCTTGTGGCACTCCACTGGTCACAGGCCTCCACTCTGAAAAACAACCCTCCACCAACACCCTCTGTCTTCTACCTTTGAGCCAGTTCTGTATCCAACTGGCTAGTTCTCCCTTGTTTCCATGAGATCTAACCTTGCTAATCAGTCTCCCATGGGGAACCTTGTCGAACGCCTTACTGAAGTCCATATAGATCACATCTACTGCTCTGTCCTCATCAATCTTCTTCGTTACTTCTTCAAAAAACTCAATCAAGTTTGTGAGACATGATTTCCCACGCACAAAGTCATGTTGACTATCCCGAATCAAATCTTGCCTTTAAACCCTGTCCCTCAGGGTTCCCTCCAACAAGTTGCCCACCACCGATGTCAGGCTCACCGGTCTATAGTCCCCTGGCTTGTCTTTACTGCCCTTCTTAAACAGTGGCACCACGTTTGCCAACCTCCAGTCTTCCGGCACCTAACCTGTGAATATCGATGATACAAATATCTCAGCAAGAGGCCCAGCAATCACTTCTCTATCTTCCCACAGAGTTCTTGGGTACACCTGATCAGGTCCTGGGGATTTATCCACCTTTAACTGTTTCAAGACATCCAGCACTTCCTCCTCTGTAATCTGGACATTTTGCAAGATGTCACCATCTATTTCCTTACAGTCTATATCTTCCATAATCTTTTCTACAGTAAATATTGATGCAAAATACTCATTTAGTATCTCCCCCATTTTCTGTGGCTCCACACAAAAGCTGCCTTGCTGATCTTTGAGGGGCCCTATTCTCTCCCTAGTTACCCTTTTGTCCTTTAATATATTTGTAAAAGCCCTTTAGATTCTCCTTATTTCTATTTGCCAAAGCTATCTCATGTCCCTGTTTTTTGCCCTCCTGATTTCCCTCTCAAGTATAGTCCTAATTTCTTTATACTCTAAGGATTCACTTGATCTATCCTGTCTATACCTGACATATGCTTCCTTCTTTTTAACCAATCCCTCAATTTCTTTAGTCTTCCAGCATTCCCTATACCTACCAGCCTTCCCTTTCACCCTGACAGCAATATATTTTCTCTGGATTCTTGTTATCTCCCTTCTGGATGCTTCCCATTTTCCAGCCATCCCTTTACCTGCAAACATCTGCCTCCAATCAGCTTTTGAAAGTTCTTGCCTAATACTGTGAAAATTGGCCTTTCTCCAATTTAGAACATCAACTTTTAGATCTGGTCTATCCTTTTCCATCACTATTTTAAAACGAATAGAATTATGGTCGCTTGCCCCAAAGTGCTCCCCCACTGACACCTCAGTCACCTGCCCTGCCTTATTTCCCAAGAGTAGGTCAAGTTTTGCACCTTCGCTAGTAGGTACATCCACATACTGAATCAGAAAATTGTCTTGTACACACTTAACAAATTCCTCTCCATCCAAACCTTTAACACTATGGCAGTCCTAGTCGA
The DNA here is from genome assembly GCF_004010195.1 of Chiloscyllium plagiosum. Classification (NCBI taxonomy): domain Eukaryota; kingdom Metazoa; phylum Chordata; class Chondrichthyes; order Orectolobiformes; family Hemiscylliidae; genus Chiloscyllium; species Chiloscyllium plagiosum. The sequence continues at coordinate 31,959,011 of NC_057711.1, read as the reverse complement.
TGTTTGGAAAGTTAAAATCCCCTACCAGAACTATACTATTATTCTTACAGATAGCTGAGATCTCCTTACAAGTTTGTTTCTCGATTTCCCTCTAACTATTAGGGAGTCTATAATGCAATCCCAATAAGGTGATCATCCCTTTCTTATTTCTCTGTTCCACCCAAATAACTTCCCTGGATGTATTTCCGGGAATATCTTCCCTCAGCACAGCTATAATGCTATCCCTTATCAAAAGTGCCACTCCCCCTCCTTTCTTGCCTCCCTTTCTATCCTTCCTGTCGCATTTGTATCCTGGAACATTAAGCTGCCAGTCCTGCCCATCCCTGAGCCATGTTTCTGTAATTGCTGTGATATCCCAGTCCCATGTTCCTAACCATGCCCTGAGTTCATCTGCCTTCCCTGTTAGGCCCCTTGCATTGAAATAAATGGAGTTGAATTTATTAGTCCTACCTTGTCCCTGCCTGCCCTGACTGTTGTGAGTCACTTCTGTTCTCGACTGTGCCAGTCTCCGATCGATCTCTTTCCTCACTATCTCCCTGGATCCCACCCTCCCACCTTACTCGTTTAAATCCTCCTAAGCAGTTCTCACAAATTTCCCTGCCAGTATATTAGTCCCCTTCCAATCTTGGTGCAATCAGTCCTCCTTGTACAGGTCACTTCTACCCCAAAAGAGATTCCAATGATCCAAAAATGTGAATTCTTCTCCCATACACCAGCTCCTCAGCCATGCATTCATCTGCTCTATCCTCCTATTCCTGCCCTCACTGGGAGTAATCCAGGTATTACTACCCTTGAGGACCTCCATTTTAAATTTCTTCCCAACTCTCTGTAATCTCCCTTCAGAATCTCGACCTTTTCCCTTCCTATATCGTTGGTTCCAATGTGGACAATGACCTCTCGCTGGCTCTTCTCCCCCGGAGAACATTCTGCACCCTCTGAGACATCCTTGATCCTGGTACCAGGGAAACAACACACCATTCTGCTTTTTCTCTGCTGCCCACAGAAACGTCTGTCAGTACCTCTGACTACAGAATCCCCTAACACAGTTGATCTCTTGAAAGCTGACGTACCCCTCGTTGCATCAGAGCCAGTCTCAATACCAGAAACTTTGTTATTCGAGGTACGTTCCCCTGAGAATTCATCACTCCCTACATCTTTCAAAACAGCATACCTGTTTGAAATGGGTATATTCACAAAAGACTCCTGCCCTAGGTGCCTACCTCTCTTACCCTTCCTGGAGTTAACCCATCTATGTGATTGTATCTGAGACTCTTTTTTTTTTTTCCCCCCCCCCCCCCCCTTCCTATAACTGCCATCCATAACAACTGTTGCTGTTGCAAATTCCTCATCGCTCCTATCTGTCTCTCCAACAGATCCACTCGATCTGATAAGATTCGCATCAAAAGGCATTTATGGCAGATATAATCTGCAGTAACCCTTAAACTCTCTTTAAACTCCTACATCTGACAAGAAGTGCATATCACTGCAAAGGTAATTTTTGCTCCTTCACAATCTACAGACCCAGAAAATAACACTGTCTTATTCCTCTACAAAACACTGCACCAAGTTAATTAATAGCTATGGCTTATATTTTAAGTTTAATCAAGAGACTTGTCTCCAAAAACATATTATCAAGAAAGAACCCACTGTACTTACTACTGCAGCCTTTCTCTTGGATAGACTTAAAACAACAACTTAAATTATCTGATTCTGTGTTTGCTGCCTGACCTGCTGTGCTTTCCCAGTAACACACTCTCGACTCTGACCTCTAGCCTCTGCAGTCTTCACTTTCTCCCCTTTTTTATGAAGACTGATACAAAATAACTCTTCCAATTCATCTGCCATCTCTTAATCCTGCATTTCTAATTCTAATTATAAAAAAAGTCTGTTGTGTGGTGCACATTTTTTGTAAAAAAAAATAAAGTCCAAGGGAGTGTGGTCCATAATTAATTTCTGCCATCCCAGCAAGCCCGGCGGGTTCTCGGGCATCCAATTCATCAGTAAGAATATTGCCTGTCTAAGGAGGATAAATTCAGTAGACCTAGGAGAAGAGATATCGGGTCTACTTTAACTTTTGGTCCTCATTACCCTCCCAATCTGTCCTGCCACAGCTCTCCAATAAATACGGAACCTCTTGCATGTCCAGAAGCAATGGGTAAGAGTACCCACACTTATTTTACATTTTGGGGCACAATGAAGATGCCCCTTTTTTAAACTTGGCCAGATGAATCCTGTGCAGAACTTTAACCGTATAGTGCACTTCCAATTGCAGATTGAGATCTTTTGCACGTCCTCCCATGTTTCAGAAGAGACCTCCACCCCTAGCTCTTGCTCCCAGACGTCATAACAGGTTAATATCCTGTCAGGCGCTGCCACCCAGCAAGCGATAGAGGGCACTAACCAAGAGGGTGCTTATGGAACATACAGACGTTGTTGCTATCGAGCGTAGTCGTCTTCTGGATGAAATTCCCTAGCCTGAAAAACATGGAAAAGATCTCTGCTTGGCAGTCCATATTTGTGGCTCAATTGCTCGAAAGGCATCATAACCTCCCCCTCCAACAAGTCTCCCAAACTGGAAACTTCTCTCACTGCCTATAGTTTGAACCCTGAGTCCATCATCCCTGGTCAGAACCCTGGCATACCAACTATGGGCATAAGTGGCAAAGTCTTGGATAAACAACCCTCACTCTGACATGTCGCCATCCATGCCTTGACCATACTAATGACAATGGGGTTCTGGCAATGGTCCATAACTGTCCTCATCTTATCAGTGATCAACAGGTTAATAAGAGGGAACTTTTGCCTGGGGGGTGCCTCTCCAGCCATATTGAGCCCAGATTCATTAACTGCCCAATTGCGCACACACGACAGCAGGGAACTCAAATGATACCTCCTGATATCTGAGAAATAGACTCCTCCCCCTCCTTGAGGCAACTGCAATTTTAAGTTTGAGGGGCCACCCACTATTCCAGACAAAGGAACTAAACCAACCCCTAAGTTTCTGCTGCGTTGACCTGGGAAAACCTTATAGGGAGCATACGCATGGGATAAAGCAAATTCATCTTAATGAGGGCTATTCAGCCCAAACATGAAATTGGAAGAGCCTCCTATCGCTGGAGATCCACCTAATATTATCAACCAAGTGAGCAAAGTTAGTCTGAAATAACCGATCAAACATGGGGGTAATAAAGATACCTAAGTATCAGAAACCCACCTGTAACCACTTAAAAGGGAACCTAGGGCCACTTTCAACCTCTGGCACTTCCTTAAGGTTCCCCAAAGGCATACCTTCCGATTTTTTTTGCAAAATTGATCTTCTATCCTGAAATAGCCCCAAATGAATGATGCATTGTATCAGATGGGGTACGGAGGTCATCGGGTTCAATTAAAAACAGAAGGACATCATCCGCATACAGTGTAATCTTGTGTACCCTCAATCCCACTTCCGGAGCGGTTATGTGGATGTTCTGACAAATCGCCTTTGCCAGCAGCTCTTTCACCGTTGTTGTTTACATTGGTGATAGGGGGCAGCTTTGACGACTACCCCTACCAATCCTAAAGTTGCCAGACTTCACCCTGTTGGAGATGACTGTGGCCAGAGGGTGGCAATTATAAAACCTCCACCCTCCCAACAAAAACCCCAAGCAACCCAAACCGCTCTAAGACATAAGCGATACGGCCATTCCATCGGTCAAATGCTTTCTCTGCATCTAACGAAGTCAACAACCCTGGGTCGATTCGTCGCCAACAAACTTGGACCATATTCAGAACCGTCTAATATTATTAGAAGACGTGCGGCCCCTTATAAAGCCCGTCTGGTCCTCTTTGACGAGATCCTTTTTGACAATATGGGGCAACACCTTCTCCAATCTCAGCGCCAAGATCTTAGACAGAATCTTGAAATCTGAATTTAGTAGAAGGATGGGCCTGTATGAGGCACAATCCATAGGAACCTTTCCCTCCTTTAATATTGGCTTCTCTCAAAGATGGTAAGTATTCATGCATATAGGAGTGATTGTACATCTCTAACATTGGCCCTAACAGAATCCCTATAAACTCCTTATAAAACTCACCTGGGAGACCATCAGGGCCAGGTGCTTTCCCACTCTGAAGTTGCCTAGCTGCCTCATGTATTTCCTGAACTGTCAAGGGGGCATTAAGGAGGTCCAGCTTCTTTTCTTTATTTTTTAAAAAAAAAAGCATCCATTTTAGCCCACCTGTCCTCTCAAACCTTCGGACTGATACATTTCAGAGTAAAAGCTCCGAAAAGCTTCATGAATCCTTTTGGCATTGTATGTTAAGGACCCCGGTGCTGTCACTAATTACAGTAATGGATTGGGGAGCATGCTTTTTCTTAGTCAGATATACTAAACATTTCCCTGGCCTATCCTCCTACTCGAACAGCCTTTTGTATAGTAAAAGCCAGTTCTTTCTTTGCGGTTTATGTAAGTATTGAATGCAAGACAGCTCGAAGGCCATGATCTGCTGTAGCTTAGTCACCAAAGGCTGCGCAAAATATGCCACCTTGGTGGCTTTCAACTGCATCTCAAGTAGAACTCTGCTGTCCATCTGAGGCCCCCCCCCCGCCTCGCCTTCTGTCATTTCCAGCTAGCCAAATAGGAAATAGATAATCCCATAGCATAGACAGATTGCTAGCCGTGCCTGACTTGATGGTCAAGAACCACTGAAACTCCTTCAAAACGTATTCCACAAATTTGGGATCCTTAAGGAGAAAAGGATCCAGATGCCAGTGCCACAAACCTTGGCCTTAACCTCCAAATAACCGCTGCGTGGTCAGAGATAGCTACATTCCCAATTTTACATCCCATAATTGAATCCAGAAGGGTCGAGGGAGCTAGAAAAAGATCAATCCTCATGTGACATTTATGTGGGTTTGGGGAAAAAAAAGCTGAAGTCCCTGCTGGTAGTGTGAAAACTCTCCAAATATCCACCAGCCCTAACTCCTCACATAAGTCATCCAACTACTTGGCCTGCGAAGAAATAGTTGGGGGCTCACTAGGCCTCCTGACAACAGTTGGATCCAAAAGACAATTAAAATTCCTCCCACCCCCCGCCCCATTAACAATACCTTTTTAAAAAGAGCCCGATTAATAATAATGTGCTGTGTTCCAAAGGCACTCAACTTAGAAAAGGGCTAACCAAAAATTTGAGGGGATGCGCCGGAGGGCAATAGACATTTAAAATGCCATATTCCTCCCCATGTAGGGCCTTCGGTATCACAAACCGTCCTTGATCATCTTTCAGATGCTCTAATAATGTGAACGGAAGATTTTTCTGAATAAGTACCACCACTCCCTTACTTTTTAGTAGTAAAGGATGAAAAGAATACCCAGTCGTAACCCCCCTGTTGTAACTTCAGGTGTTCTCCACCATCAAGATGGGATTCCTGCAACAGAGTGGGTGGGGGGGACTGAGAGACACCAGGCAATGGGCACTGTGATTCAGTGGTTAGCATTGCTGTGCACGCGCCAGGGAATCTGGTTCGATTCCAGCCTCTGGCGACTGTCTGTGTTGAGTTTACACGTTCTCCCCCGTGTCTGCGTGGGTTTTCTCCGGGTGCTCCGGTTTCCTCCCACAATCCAAAGATGTACAGGTTAGCTGAATTGGCCATGCTAAATTGCCCATAGTGTTAGGTGCATTAGTCAGAGGGAAATGGGTCTGGGTGGGTTACTCTTCAGAGGTTCGATGGGGACGTCTTGGGCCGAAGACGATGGGGACGTCTTGTTACCACACTGTAAGAAATCTAATCTAATATCCCCTTTCAGAGAGCATTGAACCCCTGGATGGGAGAACCAAGCATACAATGCATCAGGCACAAGTAAATAAAGACCCCGAGTCGCAGAATTGAGAGTAGTTTTTGTACACAATCATAACTACCTGTTTGCACTCTTAATAAAGCCAATGATCTTTATGCTTTAACAACCTTCTTAGTTTATTTTGTCATTTTAAAGGGGCACATCACTGTTCTTGCACCTTTTCAAAAATTGTACCGGAGGCTCACTGATGATGTTACCTATTATGGTGACGAAACATCTGAAAACGAACCTTCCAGCTCAGTGAGCAAACATACATCCAAAAGTTGTACCATTAAGAGCCATGGTGCAATAATCATACTGCATGATTCTTCGTGGCAAGAACAGGAAGGCAGATTACTACCTAAATGGAGTCAATTTAGGTAAAGGGACAGTACAGAGATCTGGGTGTTCTTGTACACCAGTCAATGAAGGCAAGCATGCAGGTAGTGAAGAAAGTTAATAGCATGCTGGCCTTCATAACAAAAGGGATTGAGTATAGAAGCAAAGAGATTCTTCTGCAGCTGTACAGGGCCCTGGTGAGACCACACCTGGAGTATTGTGTGCAGTTCTGGTCTCCAAATTTGAGGAAAGACATTCTGGCTATTGAGGGAGTGTAGTGTAGGTTCACGAGGTCAATTCCTGGAATGGCAGGACTATCTTAAGATTGGAGCGACTGGGCTTGTATACCCTTGAGTTTAGAAGACTGAGAGTGGACCTGATTGAGACATATAAGATTATTAAAGGATTGGACACTCTGGAGGCAGGAAACATGTTTCCGCTGATGGGTGAGTCCTGACGCAGAGGACACAGCTTAAAAATAAGGGGTAGGCCATTTAGAACAGGGATGAGGAGAAACTTCTTCACCCAGAGAGTGGTAGGTGTGTGGAATGCTCTGTCCCAGAAGGCAGTGGAGGCTCAGTCTCTGGATTCATTTAAGAAAGAGTTGGATAGAACTCAAGGATAGTGGAATCAAGGGTTATGGAGATAAGGCAGGAACAGGATACTGATTGAGGTTGATCAGCCATGATCATAATGAATGGTGGTGCAGGCTTGAAGGGCAGAATGGCCTACTCCTGCACCTATTGTCTATTGGTGTGTCAAGCTTGTGGCGACCCCTTATCCTAAAACAATTGCATCTTGTTCTAGATTATTTCACAAGAGGAAACAGCTTTTTTACATCTACTTTGTCAATCCCCTTTAGCATCTTTATGTACCTTGATTAGATCGCCTCTCATTCCTCTAAACTCGAGAGTATAAGCTTAAGATGCTCAATCTCCCTTTATCAGGCAAGCCCCATATTTCTGGAATCCATCAAATCAGACCTCCTTTGAGCTGCTTCCAATGCAAAAGATGATAAGGCTGAAACATTTGCACCAATCTTCAGCCAGAAGTGTCAATTGGGCAGTTGGGTTCCGTCATGGTCTTCAGCATCGTAGATACCAGTCTTCAGTCAATTTAGTTCACTCTGTCTGATATCAAGAAATGGTTGGAGGCACTGGATACTGCAAAGGTTGTTGGCCCTGACAATATTAGAATCCCTACAGTGTAGAAACAGACCCTTCGGCCCAACAAGTCCACACCTCCAAAGAGTAAACCACCCAGGCTCGTTTTCCCCCTCCCAATTATCCTATATTTACTCCTGATTAATGCACCTAACCTACACATCCCTGAACACTATGGGCAATTTAGCATGGCTAACTCACATAACCTGCATAGATTTTGGATTGTGGGAGGAAACTGGAGCACCCGGAGGAAAAACACGCAGACATTGGGAGAATGTGCAAACTCAACACAGTTGCCCGAGGCTAGAATTGAGTCCAGGTCCCTGGCACTGAGGCAGCAGTGCTAACCGCTGAGCCATTGTGCTGCCCCAACTAATCCTGCAATAGAACTGAAAACTTGAGATCCAGAACTTGCTGCTGCCATAGCCAAGCTCTTCCGGTATATTTATGCCAATGTGGGAAAATTGCCCAGGTAGGTATCGTCCGTAAAAAGCAGGACAAATCCGACTGCCCATCAGCCTACTTTCAAAGGGACAAACCAAAATTGTTTTCGCTGCTTCAGGTGCAATCTCAATCATACCTTGTACAGTTGCAATTCCATTTGTCTTCTCTATTACCTGCTGCCTGGAGACTAGTTATCTGCAAATGCACATGGACACCTTCATATCTCTGCACTGAAGTACTCTGAAGTTTCTCTCCATTTAAAAAAAAATTATCTTTCTATTCCTTCAATCAAAATGGATAAGTCTATACTTATCCAACTATTTCAGTGTCATCTGTAAACTTGGCTATAGTGCCTTCTATTTTTCTGATTAACCTGTTCAGTGATGTTATTACAAACTTTTGGAGAAGATGGGATTTGAACCCAGGCCTCCTGGTCCAAAGGTAGAGATAACATCACAGCACCACTAGAGTATCTTCTATTTCTGCGTTCAAGCCGTTAATCAAGATTGTAAGTAGTTGTGGCACCCTATTAGTTACATCTAACCAACTAGAAAAGAACCATTTTTCCAACTCTCTACTTTAAGACCATATGACACAGGAGCAGAAATTAGGTCGTTCAGCCATCGAGTCTACTCTGCCATTCAATCATGGCTAAGTTTCTTAACCCCATTCTCCTGCTTTTTCCCATTAACCCTTGACAATCCAGAACCTATCTTTCTCTCTCTCAAATATACTCAAAGGCCTAGTTCCACAGCCTTCTGTCTGGCAGTGAATTACGTAGATTCACAACTCTGGCTGAAGAAGTTTCTCCTTATCTCCATTCTAAAAGGTCTTCCCTTTTACTCTAAGGCTGTGCCCTCGGGTCCTAGTCTCTCCCACCAATGGAAACAACTTCCCAACATCCACTCTGGCCAGGCCATTGAGTATTCTGTAAGTTTCAGTTAGATCCCCCTCGTCTTTCTAAACTCTATCAAATATAGACCCAGAGTCTTCAAATGTTCCTCCTCTGTTAGGCTGGTCATTCCTGGGACCATTCTCATGAATCTCCTCCTGAAGATGTTCCAGGACCAGTACATCCTTCTTGAGATAAGGGGCCTATTGATTATTTGATTAATTAATAAATTACCCCTCATACTATGTGATCTAATTTTGTGGTGTTTTCCAAATGGATGAATAATAGCAAGTTCTCATATTCTGCCATATTGTAAACCTGAAGTTAGGTTATCCAAGCCATGTGATACATTTGCTATATGAAATACATCTGATTTTTGGAGAGCAATTCCATTTGACTGTCTTAATTATATCAATGAGGGGCTAAATTTTTTCCCTTTTTAAAATTGTGCAGCATTTTGTTTTTATTTGAAAAGTGTGTTTGGCGCAGTGATAGTGTATGATTCTGCCTTTGAATGAGAGGCCTTGGTTCAAGCTCTATCTGTTTCAGAAGTGTATGATAACATATCTAGACATGTTGATTAGGAATTTTTTTTAAAAAGGGGTTAGTGATCACAAAATGCATAATTGGCCAAAGTAAAAGGTAATTCACTGAATTAATAGAATTGGAAATAAAACTTTACATCTTATTAATTGCAATCTCATGTATATTGTTTTAAAATTAGCTGAAACAATATTAGTTGAGTCTAGATTGGGTATGATTCAGACAAATTGTTAATGATCTGCACAGGTTTTGGAATCCATAAGTGTAAGCACAAGGTTTTTAAGGAAACAAAAAAGCTGTCAATGTGGTGCTAATTTAGGCTGATCGTTTAGTGTTGATTAAACCAAACTGACAACAGTAGATTAGAATAAGCCTAAAACAATTCACAGTGCAATCCTTTTAGTTTATCTGTAACATTCTTTTAACACTCATATTTAAATGTTGTTGGCATACCATAATTACACATCTGAGCCTTGACTATGAAAGAACCTTTCGTTATATACCAATGGGGAAAAGGTATTGATTAATAACAAAGAACCCTTTGCCATTTTTAGCATCACTGGAAGAAATAAGATTTTTTTTTTTTTCTCCTGTCCCTGTGGAATCTATATTTCTGTCTCAATGAGGATATTCTTTAATGTGTTAGGTAGCAGTATCAATGTGTTTGGTGGGATAGATTAGGAATATAGCTTGCAGTTCAAAAATAAGCATCTGTGAGATGCTGTGCAGAATCATATACCCGTTTCGATTTACCATCTCATGACCAAACTTCATGAATACCCTCGTCCTAACTGAAGAAGGAAACCAAGGAACAAGAGTTGTGCTTTTAGCCTCTTGAATCTGCTCTGCTAATGTGAGATGTCTTGTTGATTTGTGATCTAACTCAACCTACGCACACTTGTCTCTGTCCCATAATTCCTTAATATCTTTGGATAATAAAGACCTATCAAACTCAGATTTAAAGTAAGCAATTGATTTAGCATTATTTGCTGTTTTAAACCCAAACCTTTATAATTCTTTGTGTGTAAACATATTTCATTCCTAAAATGTCAAGCTCTGTTTTTGAAAAAAAATTAATGATAGTATGTATCTCCTCCACTGTTTTTATACCGACCAATCACCTTGATCTTTCTCAATTTGAAGGAATATGCTGCTTCGTATAAACTGTCAAAATAATTTAACCCTTGGGGTCCAGGAATAATTTTAGTAAACTTGTATTGTACCCTGCAGGCCACTATGTCGTTCCTAATATTTAGCGCTCAAAACTGGTCACACTACTTCACATAGTCTAATTACAATTCTGCATAGGTAATGCCTAACTTCTGCAGTTTAATTCTGGACCACTAGATATAAAGGCCAATATTCCATTAACCTTTTTGATTATTTTCTGTATCTTCTCTTGAGGTTTTAACAATCCTTGTACATATGTAGCAACATACTATGAAGTTGATTGTCTTTTAGAAATAATTTGTCACATCTTTCCTTGATTAACTGAGATTTGATTCCAAGATAGACTTTCAAAATGCTCATGGATATTGAAGTACTTTATCAGTTATATGATTTGTCCAGTCCTGTAAAGTGTAAAGTTACAGTATTAGTGTTATATCCATCTAAGCAAATGAGAGTATTGTGGAATGAGCAAACATGATAGGGTTAAGTAATAATTTCTCATTCCATGATTATGGTTTGAAATGATTGGCACTTGAAAAAATTCCAACTTGAACATAAACGAATTCACATTAGTGTCAATTAAAGAAAACCATTACAAATGTTCAAAAAGTACAACGCACTGTCCTAAGTTGGCAGCACCTTTCTGAGAGCTTTGAAACTGCTTCAGTGTTTTAATGCATGAATATATTAATACAAATCTTACTAAGAAGCAATTTCTGACTTAAACAAAAGAGCTAAATTTAAGAGATGAAATGGAAGAGACTGCCCTTCATATCAAAATAGACAAGCAGGATGCTGGAAGAATACAGCAAACTAGCCAGCATCATGAGGTGGAGAAGTCAACGTTTCAGGTATATCTCTTCTTCAGGAAGGTAGCAATTGATGAACTGTAAAAGTGAAGTCACTGGTAACTGAAGAAAGTGATTCACTAGTTGGCGTCATACGTTGGACAAAGGAAGATAGTTCAGGTCGTCAGAGGCCTATAACCTTAGACATTATTGTTGAAGGCTTATAATCTAGGAGCTTTCCTTTATTGGTCAGAGTATTGAGTACAGGATTTGGGAGGTCATGTTGCGGCTGTACAGGACATTGGTTAGGCCACTGTTGGAATATTGCATGCACTTCTGGTCTCCTTCCTATCGGAACGATGTTATGGAACTTGAAAGGGTTCAGAAAAGATTTACAAGGATGTTGCCAGGATTGGAGGATTTGAGCTATAGGAAGAGGCTGAATAGGCTAGGGCAGTGTTGGAGGCTGAGGGGTGACCTTTATAGAGGTTTATAAAATCATGAGGGGCATGGATAGGATAAATAGACAAAGTCTTTTCCCTGGGGTTAGGGAGTCCAGAACTAGAGGGCATAGGTTTAGGGTGAGAGGGGAAAGATATAAAAGGGACCTAAGGGACAACTTTTTCACGCAGAGGGTGGTACGTGTATGGAATGAGCTGCCTGAGGAAGTGGTGGAGGGTGGTACAATTGCAACATTTAAAAGGCATTTTGATGGGTATATGAATAGGAAGGGTTTGGAGGGATAGGGGCCGGGTGCTGGTAGGTGGGACTAGATTGGGTTGGGATATCTGGTCAGCATGGACAGGTTGGACCAAAGGGTCTGTTTCCATGCTGTACATCTCTATGACTCTACTATTTGTGTCACAAATCTTGGATAATGATCTCCAAGATTAGAGAATCCAGCCATCATTGCTTAATGTTCAGCAGCATTGCCATTGCTGGATCCCACATGATTAATAAATTATGGATTAGCATTGACTTGAAACTTAAACCTGACTATCTATATTAATACTATGCATTGAGTAGCTCACTTCTGTCTCTCCAGATTTGTTCACTATCCATAAGGCACAGGTTAGGGGTGTGATTTGGTACCCTCCAGTACTCTACACTTGGCTGAATGTAGCTCCAATGACATTCCTTAAGATGGACACCTACCAGGATAAGTTGTTAATTAGCATCCCACCCAGTAATTTATGTGATCCCTTCCTCTGCCATGGGTACACGGTGATGTGAACCATTTACAAGCTGCTTTGGAGTACCTCAGCGTTCAAGAAAGTTGCGGCAACACCCTTCAACTCATGATCCCTGTTAACCTGGGCAACATGACAAGTTTCCTTCCACGTCTCAGACCAATCTGGTCTGGAAATATATTGCTATTGCTTCACTGTCATTGGGTCAAAACCTTGGCACTCTTTCCTTGTTGGCCCTGTAGATTGTCTATACAGTCTTTATGGTGGTGTAGGTAATCGAGGAAATGGCTCATCTCCACCTTATTAAGGGCAATTTAAGATGGGCAATAAATGCTGAGTTTGCCTGTGATACCTAAATCAGTTACAAGAATCATCCTCCATCGCCTTCTGTGTGGTTGAAGAGGTACTCCCTGGAATCATACTGTGGATTCTGGATTTCCTAATTTACTTTGCTCCCAGTCAAGTCATTCTCAAATTTAGCTCTCTGTGGAAATTAGTCCTCCCTCTTTGACTGCTACACAAAAGCTTGCAAATGTGATTCTCACCAGTGGATCCACTAAAGAGCCAATACAAGTGCATCATTGTACTTCGTCATCTTCCACATAAGAATTTCACCTCCTATCCATGTACTTCCTTGCTGATCTGGAGTTTTTCTTCAGGTTGAGTGGGGAAACAGTTAAGTTTGGCCTCCAATACAGAACAAAGTGCATCCTAAATTCTTAGTGTCAAGCAGCAGTATATAGATTAAGCTTCTGTGTGCACTCGGGCTGACCTCTAAAACATTATTACCATCATCATCATCATCATCGCCTTAATGGAGACATTTGAAAGGATGGTCCTTGGGCTAAAAAGATCCTCAATCAGCCTGATCCTGCCATATTGCACCCCTTACCCCCATCTCAAAAAATGATCCTGAGGGCCTCTTTTCTGTGAGGGAGACATTGATGATGAAATTCAACATTGTCTCCAGTGTGCCAGTGTAGCCTTAGGCCATTTGTGGAATTGAATGTTTGTTGAAAAAGTGTCAATTTCATGGTCTGTATGACCTGCCTTTCTGTGTGCCTTGGAGGCATGTACAGTGTACAGTGGCCACCTCAAATTTTTAGAGAAATATTAGCATTGATATCTTTACAAAATCTTGCAAATGCAATGGCAGGATGGACATTTCCGTTCTGGTATCCTTCTCAGGCCAACATCCCCAGCATGGAAACATTGGTTACATTAATTAGCTGTGTTGGTGGGTCGTGTCTCCATGTGGCTGAGTCAAGTCTTTCAAAATGGAGGAATGCGAATGCTGGATATCAGAAACTGAAAAAATGGCTGGAAAATCTCAGCAGATTTGGCAGCATCTATGCAGAGAAAGCAGTGTTAACATCTTTTGGTCTAATGACCCTTCAGAATTGTGGATGTAAAGCATTTGGCCAGTCCTGTTATATCTCCACAATGTAGAGCAGACCATATTGTGAGAAGCCTACATTCTGTCAGGAAAAGTGACCCTGAGCTTCCTGTCGCCTACCACTTCAACACACCATGCTCGCTGGCTAACCTCTTTGTCTTGGACTTCAGTGCTCCAGGGAAACTCTGCGCAAATTGGAAAAACAGCATCTCATTATCCACTTAGGAACCCTGCAACCTTCAGGACTCAATATTAAGTTAAATAATTTAGGCCCTGAGCACCTTATCCCAGGTCCTTACCCACCCCATACAACCTGGCCTTGTCATCACACAGGCTACTACCACAACCAGCATATTGTTAGCTACTAATGGTCCCTGTAAGCAGCTTTTGCTCCACCCAGATTTACCTGTATCCATTTCTTTGTCTGTCCAGTTGTTGTTCTTTCTATCTGGGTTCCATCTCCACCTGTTGTTTACTCCTCCCTTCCTCCACCCCATTGTCAGCATACATATTAGCCTTTTTCTATCTACCGTCAATTCTGAAGAAGGGTTACTGGACCTGAAATGCTCACTCTGCTTTTTCTTCATAGATGCTACCAAACCCTCCAAAATAAACTCTATTCTGAGCCCACTGATCAGGAGGGCAGAGAAAATGCTAGAAGGATGTTTTTTGAAGCCTTTCTGCAAAATACTTCAGCATCTCCAACCCCTGAAAGTTTCTTAATATTCAGGTGACATCTAGGGAGGAGTACAAAAATAAGAGCATGCCACCTACTTGCTTCGTCAACTGGTATGCACATCCAATATTGGACTATTTAGTCACCTCAGGACCCACAGCTACAAGTAGGAGAAGGTCATCCTTATCCAAGGGATTGCTTAAGGCAACACCCCTTGATGATCTTTAATTAAAATGGCCATGCTTAAACCAGTTTTACGAAGGATTATATTTAAAAATAAATCTTTTTGCAGAAGTAATGACAAGTGGTATTCTTAAACCTGTTATGTGATCAAAGGCTAAAAGTTATTAAAGCTGTTTGCTATGAGCTATCATTAAATTTGCATTTCCTGAATTTGAGAAGCTTTCATTATGTGTATGTTATTAAACCATATTGAGACTAGCGCTTTGCAAAGTAGCACAGTGTTCTGATGGTCATCATTGTAAATGATAGTGGAGCATTTAAAACTGCATTATATGCATTACTTCTCTAAGTTGAACTTTACAATCTTAGAAATGTACAGCACGAAACAGACCTTTCAGTCCAACTCGTTCGTGCCAACCAGATATCCGAACTTAATCTAGTCCCATTTGCCAGCACTTGGCCCATATCCCTCTTAAACCCTTCCTATTCATATATTTATCTAGATACCTTTTTAAATGTTGTAATTGAACCAGCATCCATCACTTCCTCTGGCAGCTCATTCCATACAAGCATCACCCTCTGAAAAGTTTGCCCCTTCGGTCCCTTTTAAATTTTTGAGTATACTTACAGGACATTTTCACGGCAAAAGTTCCATTAGGTCTATACTTTATATGTCAATTTAATACCCCCTTCCAGATCATTTGAATCAAATATGAATGGGTTCTAGACACAATTCGATGTTTCCAGAGGAAAGCAAAAGTTTTGACATTTGCTGAGCACGCAAAGTAGGATTGCAGTCAAGAATGAAGAGTCGAGTTGGTTACAGTCAGTTTAACTTTTCTTGTTCTTGATATTGTACACAATTGATTTTCAGTAAGTTTAACTGTTGATTTATTACCAGGAAATTATAGACCAGTTAGTCTGACCTCAGTGGTGGGAAAGATGCTGGAGTCTATTATAAAGGATGAAATTACGACACATCTGGATAGTAGTAACAGGATAGGTCAGAGTCAGCATGGATTTATGAAGGGGAAATCATGCTTGACGAATCTTCTGGAATTTTTGAGGATGTAACTCTGAAGATGGACGAGGGAGATCCAGTAGATGTAGTGTACCTGGAATTTCAGAAAGCTTTTGATAAAGTCCCACACAGGAGGTTAGTGAGTAAAATTAGGGCACATGGTATTGGGGACAAAGTACTAACTTGGATTGAAAGTTAGTTGGCTGACAGGAAACAAAGAGT
>NC_057711.1:31933482-31942887 GCF_004010195.1 Chiloscyllium plagiosum | reverse complement strand
TAGGTTCACAAGGTCAATTCCTGGAATGGCGGGACTACCTTACACTAAAAGACTGGAGTGACTGGGCTTGTATACCTTTGAGTTTAGAAGACTGGGAGGGGATCTGATTGAGACATATAAGATTATTAAAGGATTGGACACTCTGGAGGCAGGAAGCATTTTTCCGCTGATGGGTGAGTGCCGAACCAGAGGACACAGCTTCAAAATACGGGGTAGACCATTTAGGATAGAGATGAGGAGAAACTTCTTCACCCAGAGAGTGGTGGGTGTGTGGAATGCTCTGCCCCAGAGGGCAGTGGAGGCCCAATCTCTGGATTCATTTAAGAAAGAGTTGGATAGAGTGCTCAAGGGTTATGGAGATAAGGCAGGAACAGGATACTGATTAAGGATGATCAGCCATGATCATATTGAATGGTGGTGCAGGTTTGAAGGGCAGAATGGCCTACTCCTGCACCTATTGTCACTGTCACCAAAGGTGGGAGGAGGTAATGTTTCTGTCCCTATTTGTTACTCTGGAAAGAATATATCTCAAACAAATGGATGAATTTCAACAAAACATGGTGTCAAGGGAGAATGGAGTAGATTTTGGCAAACGAACAAATTAAGATCTGGATGTGGAGGTTTTTAAGGGTCTATTAACATTGGGATTTGAATGAATATTCTTGTTTGAAAGAATAGTGTGGATTTTATTCAGAATGTTAGAGATTGACGCAGCTATGAATATATTAAGAGTCTTCTGAGCAGACTTTTATTTATTTCTTCATTCAAGGATATGGGCATCACAGGCCAGTGTTTAGTACCATTTCTTGTTGCCTTTGAGTAGGTGAAGATGAGCTGCCATTTTTAGCTGCTGCAATCTGGGGCTGGCAGACAGTTCCAGGATTTTGGCCCAGTGACACTGAAGGGGCAGGGAAATATTTCCAAGTCAGGATAGTGAGTGGCTTTTTTGAAATTGCTGTTTAAGGATTCCTAAAGCATATTTTAATATATGGTACAGACTGCTGATATTGAGCATCAATGATGGAAAGAGTGGAAGTGTATCAGTCAAGCAGGCTGATTTGTTCTGGATGATGTCCAGCAATTGAGTGTTTTTGGACCTTCCATTATCTAGGTAAGTGGGGAGTAACCCATCACACTTCTGACTTGTGCACTGGGGAATCCAGAGAAGAGTTACTTGCTGCAGGCTTTCTAACCTGTAGTCACTGTATATATTTATGGCTAGCCTAGTTCGATGTTTGGTTATTTAGTAACTTCTAGGATGTTGAAAGTGGAGATTTAAGGATGGTAACACCCTTGAATACCAAGGAATGTTAGTTAGATTTTCTATTGTTGGAGATGATAATTTCCTGGCGCGAATGTTTTCAGTCACTTATCAGCCCCAGTCTGCATGTCCTCAAGGGATTTCTGCATTTCGACATGGACTACTTCAGTATCTGAGGAGTGACGAATTGTGCTGAATATTGTGCAATCATCAGTGAACATCCCCACTTCTGACCTTTTTATGATGGAAAGAAAGTCATTGTTGAAGTAGCTGTAGATGGTTGAGCCTAGGACACTACACTGAGGAACTCTTGCACCTGGAACTAAGGTGATTGGCCTCTACAACCACAACCATCTTCCTATTGTGACTCCAACCAGCAAAGAGCTCTCTTCCCCCCCCCCGATTCCTATCGACTCTAGTTTTGCTGAGGCTCCTTAGTGCAGTACTCAGTCAAATGCAGCTCTGATATCAAGGGCAGTCATTCTCCCCCTCCCTCAGGAATTTAGTTTTCTTTATCCATATTTGAATTAAGGTTTTAATGTGATTGATAAATTCTTGATGTCACAAGTAATTAAGGGCTATGGGGAGAATGTGGGTAGGTGGAGTTGAAATGCCCATCAGCCATGATTGAATGGCGGAGTGGACTCGATGAGCCGAATGGCCTTACTTCCGCTCCTATGTCTTATGGTCTAAGGTCAGGAGCTGAGTAACCCTGGCAGAACCCAAACTAGACTTCAGTGAGCAGGTTCTCACTAAGCAAATACTGCTTGATAGCTCTGGTGACACCTTGCATCTGAATTTCTTGTCATCTATACTGATGATCTAGAGGAGACTGAGAGATAATTGACCAGATTAGTTTTGTTTGTTTTTGTAAAGAGTATACCTGGGTGGATTTTTCCACATTTTGTTGGTTAGATGCTACTGTCTTAGGTTGGCTAGAGATGAGGCAAGTTCTGGACCACATGCCTTCAGTGCAATGGCTGGAATGTCATCAAAGTTCCACAGGCATTGCAGTTTCCAGTGTTTCTCAATATCACACGCTGTGAATCGAATTGACTAAAGAGTGAAAATTGTGGATCACTGGAAGAGGCAGAAGTAGGTCATTTTGTCAACATTTCTGGCAGAAGATTGTTGTGAATGCTTTAGTCTTGTCATTTACACGGATGTGATGGGCTCCCTACTGTTGAGGATGGATATCACCTGTTGAGGAGCTGCCACCTCCGGTAAGTCATCTTGTTTCCCATTAACCATTCATGACTGGATGTAGCAGAATTGCAGAACCGAGATCTGATCTGTTCATTGTGAAATTGCTTAGTCTGGTCAGTCACTTTCTATTTGTTGTTTGGCACATAAGGAGTCCTGTTTTGCAGTTTCACTGTGTTGATGCCTCATTTTTAGGTATGCCAGGTATACTCCTAGCATGTCTTCCTGCAGTCGTTGATGAACAAGCAGTAATCCCCTTTTTTGATGGTGGTGGTGGTAGTAGTAGATTGGGGGATGCGCTAGGTAACACCATGATGTATGCTATGGGGTGACAGATTGTGATGACTCACATCACCTCATGGATTCCCAGTCTTGTTGCGAGGAGTGACTATCTCCAATAAGAGAGAACCTAGCCAATGGCCCTTGATATTCGGTGATGTTACCATTGGTGTCCAGCATCACAGGTGCCGGTCTTCAGTCAATTCAATTCCCTCCACATGCAGTTCAAGTCTATGTGCACCAGCAACATTCCAGTAGTAGTATTGAAGAATTTTGCTCCAGATCTTGCTGCGCCCCGAGCCAAGCTGTTCAAGTACAGTTACAGCACCAGCATCTGCCTGACAATGTGAAAAATTGCCTAAGTATGCTCTCTACACAAAAAGGAGGACACATCCGAACCAGCTAATTCCC
This sequence comes from Chiloscyllium plagiosum, assembly GCF_004010195.1. NCBI lineage: Eukaryota > Metazoa > Chordata > Chondrichthyes > Orectolobiformes > Hemiscylliidae > Chiloscyllium > Chiloscyllium plagiosum. Next base: position 31,939,733 of record NC_057711.1, on the reverse strand, counting down.
GCTCCATCAGTCTACTCTTGATCGTCAATAAAATGAAGGAAGGTGTCATCAACACTACAATCAAGCATCATGTGCTCAGCAATTGCCTATTTACTGAGGCCCAGTTTGGGTCCTACCAGGGCCATTTAGCTCCTAACCTCATTACAGTCTTTAATTCAAACATTGTCAAAAGATAGATTCCAGAGGTGAAGTAAGAATGACATCAAATATACATTTGATCAAGTTTGGCATTGAGGAGCCCAGCAAAACTGGAATTGGAGTCACATCTAGCACGTAGGAAAATGGCTGTGGTTGTTGAAAGTCAGTCATCTCCCCTCCAGGACATCTCTGCCAGAGTTCTTCAAGGTTGTGTCTGAGGCCCAACTATCTTCAGCTGTTTCAAAGTCTATCCCTCTATCATAAGGTCAAAAGTGGGGATGTTTGCTGATTGCACGATGTTCAGCACTAGTCACAACTCCTCAGACACAGAAGCAGATGTTGTTCAAATGTAACAAGATCTGAACAATATTCAATTTGGGGCTGACTGGTAGCAAGTAACATCCATGCCAAACAGTGACTATTCCAGGAAGAGATAATCTAGCCAATGGTCCTTGACGTTCAATGGCATTACCGTCACTGATTTCCCCCACTATCAACATCATAGAGGTTACCATTGACCAGAAACTCAACTGGACTCAGCATATTAATACTGTGGCTGCAAGAGCAGATCAGAGGCTAGGAATCCTGCAGCAATTAACTCCATCCTTGAACAGCCCCCCCACCAAAAAAAAGCCTGTCAACCATCTACAAGGTCCATAGTCAAGAATGTGATGGAATATCTCCCACTTGCCTGGATGAGCACCAACAACACTCTAGGCCTGACACCATCCAGGACAAAGCCTGTTTTATTGGTACCACATGCACGGCATGCACCCCCTCCCCAAAGTAGCAAGTGTGTACCATCTACAAAATACATTGGCAACTTTCTGCAATGTTTCTTAGACAGTACCTTCCAAACCCTCCCTTGTCGAAGGACAAGGGCAGCTGGTACATGGGAACACCACCACCTTCAAGTTCCCAACAAAGCCACTCACCATCCTGACTTGGAGATGTATTGATATTCCTTCTCAGAGTCTTGGAATTCCCTCCCTTATGCCATTTGGGTCAAAATAAAGCTCATGGGTTGCCGCAGTTCATGAAATCAGCTCATCGTCACCTTCTCAAGGGTAACATGGACAGGCAACAATTGTAGGCCAGCCAGTGATGCTATCGACCCACGAGAGGAGAAAAAACATTTTGGCACTTGCACCAAACATTTGTAAGGAAGACTTTACTGTTAACCAAGCTGAGTTTGTTGACATTGTTTTTGGTGCCTTAGTCGATTCCATGTAGTCTGACTAGTTTTATTTCCTTTTTAAGCAATTGATGCAACTTGGTCACTTGCTGGACCATTTCTGAGAGCAGCTGGGAGCTAACCACTTTGCTGTTCGTGCTTGATCTGGCCCACATGTGACAAGATTGATGATAATGTGATTGCCCAGAAGGCAGTTAAGAGCAAATGAGGGATGGGCAATAAATGCTGGCCTAGCCAGGGATGACCTCTTGCTGTGAGCAAATGAAAAACATCCATTGCACTGTGATTGGCACTTGTTGCCACCTCAGACAATTGCTGCTGAAACTCTAATTTGAATCTTTGGTACCTCCCAGGCTTGATTGATTGATTTGTTTGTTTGTTTCTAAATTGGCTTCCCATCCTATCTTTTGTATAAAGTTTAGCTATGCTAGAATCATGTACTAGTTTACTTATCATACCACCTTTGCTGACTTGTGGTCCCTCAATTTAACATGATCTTCTTTTAATTCACTAAGGCCTAATTTATAACTGAAAATTATGTATTGTGAGTACTATCTCGTTCCTTCCTCGGGCTTTCGTGATTTCTAACCTTCATTTAAAACGGTTTCTGTCCATGATAGTATATTCTATAGATGCTGAAATTGAATTTGTTGAGCGACAGTTCACTTTCTGAACCATTTATAAAGTCAGAAGCTACTAGGTGCAGATCTACCAGTATGTGTGTGACCTTGTGCAAGATCTGTAGTCCTAGTGCAAAGTAAAATGAAGCACTGATTCATCTTCCCTCCACTGTTTGGTCATTGAAAGTACAGTGCATGGTTTTCCTGCAATTTTGCACATTTGAGTTAGTGCCAGATGCAGCGGATGCTCTTAATAAAATGACAACAGTAATTTAGTTTTGTCATTTGAACTGGCACTAGCTACATGGCTCAAAAATGCAGTATTAAAGCAGTTGAGTGTATGTCGAGTCTAATTCTTTTTTCCATTTTCCAGAGAGCTGCGTTTCCATTAACTTCAGGAAAATGCACTGGCAGATTCATTTAAAATAAGCTCAGCTCCACCCTTCATATAAGTGACTTAGCATACAAAATACAAATTAAGACTATAGAATTGCTTTTCATTAGCTTGTCATTTATTTATTTTATTGCACCCTAAGACAGCATGACTAAACACAAGCATAACTGTAAGACAAGTGATCTCCAAGAAGCTTAAAATTCTTGCTGTAGCATATGCTAACTATTACAAGATGCTTTGATGGAAGGATATTAAAATTACTGGTAATTGACATAAAATATGACAAAGTGTTTTAAGCTTTCTGAGCAAAGCAACACACATTACAGAGGATCGGCCCCGTAATGTAACTGATTAATGAAGGATTGCTCAGGCACATGCAGCTGATGTTATGAAAAATGAATTCTTTGTTGTCTTGCCGACAACCAGGCAACAGCAGCCGGAAGAAACTATTAATGGGAATCATTATCAATAGCAATATTTTCAAACTCTATTATGGCAATCAGGCAGGAATTTATTCAATAGATTTAGTTCATTTGGTGGTAATTGACAAATAATCAAAATTTATCAATGTACTTGCACACATTTCACTAACAATCAAGCAAAAGTGGTCCATTTACCACCTGACTTGATCCAAATTAGGACTAAATTGATGATCAATTAATCTTAGAAGGGGCAGCGTTGTATTTTGTAGAGGAGCAGCAGCAAAAGTGGCAAACAAATGGAGTAAAGACAGGAGATTAGTGGAATGAACAGAAAGGAGCTCAACGCGCCACGGATCGCAGCTAATGAGCATGCAGTTAGATTACAAATGGTTGGATTTATGGTGTCTGCCATTTTTATGCAATCTAAGGAAAAGGTGGGCAAGTTTTTCCATGTTAGTCATAAAGGAAACAAAAGTGCATTCAGTAATTATGCTATTAGTGCCAATATGTCAGTTTGTCCTTTGAATATTAAAACTTTTAAAATAAAAGTTTAACCCTAGGAAAGATATTATTTATGATGTATGATTTTAGATGTACAGGAGAAATCATGACTCAAGTAATGAATTGATACTCTGGGAGTGTCTTTAATACGACATTGATGTAATAAATGTATCCCTAAAGCTTTTAATTATATACATCTGACTTGACTGTCATTGTAATTATTTTACACAGGCTAGCAAAGGAAAAGCTCATGTATGAAAAAGAAGTAAAACAACAGGAAGAAAAGGTTGAGAAAATGAAAGTCGATGGGAATGATCAATATTTGGTTAAAAAGCAGGTGAGTTGCTTCTCGGTTTTAAGTTGTACTTGGAATAACTTATTGAGCATAACAGCTCCAAGATACTATGCCCTTATTAGTGTTTATCCCAGATGAAACAAATCATTAAAATATCAACTCCTTTTTGGAAACTGTAGTAACTTAACTGATTAGTAATCCAGATGTCTACACTCGTGATCTGGGGACCGAAAGTTAAATCCACCCCCTGAAGATTTTAATTATTTAGTTAATTATTATAATTATTTATCAGTTAATGTGGCATTAAAAGTCTAATTGGCATCAACTTAGGCACTGGAAAGAACAATGGCTTACCCTATTGACCCTATAAAGTCATTCATGCTAACCTCAGTGAGCCTGTGCTGAAATTGAGGGGTGTCCCATAGACTAGTTGAGCAACATTCTGGCATAGTTATGCCTATTGTCTATAAGGTATTACTGCTATCACCATCCCTGAGAATGTCCTGTTCGACGAAAAATACAAATCTGCCAGAGATTGCATACAGTCAGGGGGAAGTTACCTTCCCAGTTCACACCAATGACTGGATCTCAAGAAGTATTATGGCATCGGGGCAAACATGGGAAGGCAACCTCCTGACTGCCACCTAATATTCTGTTTCAGCTGATGCAATTTACCCTCCATTGGAAGAAGCGCTAAAGGCAAGAGCACCACATGTACCTTGGGTTATAGTTTTTAGTGTCCATGAAAAAGAGTGACTTGACATTGAAATTTGTGTATGATGTTACTGAATTGTGTGGTATACAGAATGACTAGCGATGACATTAGCTACCAAGAATGTCATTTGCATTGTCACTGCATTGTAGCAGTGTAAAACAACTTGCTTAACTTGTTCAAGTTTATGAGAAACTTTGTTTTTTAAGTAACTTGAGGTAAGCCAGGTACTCTTCAAATCCACAACAGGTAATTTTTCTTTTATTGAACTGTTTTGTGAGTTTGTTGATACTGTCTGCTTTTGATTCTATGACTGGGGCATACTTGCTGGAGTGTGATGATAGTTACACTAACAACCAGCTTTAGATGGTCATTCGAGCTTATTTACACTTGTTGGGTGCAGCATAAATTTATGTTGAGGCACCTGTTCTATGCAAACAAAAAGGATGTTAATTTCTCGTGCCACATTTTGAGCTACCCACGTGCTTGGGGAAACTTAGTTCCCTTTGTTTTTTTCAGTGACAATGCCTCTGCCTATCAGAGTTATAGTGTCATAGTGTTGTACAACAGAGAAATAGACCCTTTGATCTAACTCATCCATGTCGACCAGATATCCAAAGTTAATCGAGTTCCACTTGTCAACATTTGGCCCATGTCCCTCTAACCCCTTTCTATTCATGTATCCATCCAGATGCTTTTTAAATGTTGTTATAATTGTACCAGTCTCCACCACTTCCTCTGGCAGCTCATTCTATACATGCACCACCCTCTGCATGAGGAAGTTGCCCTTTAGGTCCCTTTTATTTGTTTCCCCTCTCACCGTTAACCTGAGTTTTCGACTCTCCTATCCTGGGAAAATTTCACCCTATCCATGCCCCTCATGATTTTACAAATGTCTATAAGATCACCCCTCAACCGTGACGCTCCAGGGAAAATAGCCTCAGCCTATTCAGCCTCTCCCTGTAGCTCAAACCCTGTAACCCCAGCAACATCCTTGTAAGTCTTTTCTGAACCCTTCCAAATTTAACAACATCTTCAACACCATTTTCTCCTGTTGTATAAATTGTGATTCGCTGAGACCTCTCTACTGCCCTTTTTTTAAACATTGCAAATACTAATGTGACCATTACCAAGGTCAGTATTTATTGTCCATCTTTTAAAGGGTAGCTCATGGTGTAATAGTAATATCAATGAATTACTAATCCAGAGGCCCAGGCTAATGTTTAAGAGGCATAGGTTCAAATTCCACACTGGTAGTTGGTGGAATTTACATTGTTAGCAAAATCTGGAATTATAAAACAAGTTTCTGTAATGTTAACCATGAAGTGATCATCAATTATCATTTTAAAAAAAAAGCACCCTACTCAGTTCATATCCTTCAGGGAAGGAAATTTGTTACCCTTGCTTAGTTTGGGCTAGATGTGAATTCTGATAATGCAGCAATGTGGCTAATTCGTAACTGACCTCTGAGATGGCCAAACATGTCACTCATTCAAGAGCTATTAGGCCTTGCCAGCCACCCCTTACATTCTATAACTGAATAAATCCTTTTTAAACTCAGATCAGTTCCTGCGGATTGGAGGGTGGCTAATGTTATACCACTTTTTCAGAAAGGTGGGAGAGAGAAAACTGGAAATTAAAGACCAGTTAGTCTGACTCCGTGGTGGGAAAGATGTTGGAGTCTATTATAAAGGATAAAATTACGACACATCTAGATAGTAGTAACAGGATAGGTCAGAGTCAGCATGGATTTATGAAGGGGAAATCATGCTTGACTAATCTTCTGGAAAATGTTTGAGGATGTAACTCTGAAGATGGACGAGGGAGATCCAGTAGATGTAGTGTACCTGGACTTTCAGAAAGCTTTTGATAAAGTCCCACATAGGAGGTTAGTGAACAAATTTCGGGTGCATGGTATTGGGGGCAAAGTACTAACTTGGATTGAAAGTTGGTTGGCTAACAGGAAACAAAGAG
>NC_057711.1:31918664-31933057 GCF_004010195.1 Chiloscyllium plagiosum | reverse complement strand
CTGAAAGACTGGAGCGAGTGGGCTTGTATACCTTTGAGTTTAAAAGTCTGAGAGGGGATCTGATTGAGACATATAGGATTATTAAAGGATTGGACACTCTGGCAGCAGGAAACATGTTTCCGCTGATGGGTGAGTGCCGAACCAGAGGACACAGCTTAAAAATACGGGGTAGACCATTTAGGATAGAGATGAGGAGAGACTTCTTCACCCAGAGAGTGGTGGCTGTGTGGAATGCTCTGCCCCAGAGGGCAGTGGAGGCCCAGTCTCTGGATTCATTTAAGAAAGAGTTGGATAGAGCTCTCCAGGATAGTGGAATCAAGGGTTATGGAGATAAGACAGGAACAGGGTACTGATTAAGGATGATCAGCCATGATCATATTGAATGGTGGTGCAGGCTCGATGGGCAGAATGGCCTACTCCTGTACCTATTGTCGATTTAAAAATTCCCCTGAAAGAGTGATGTTGAGCTTCATTTTTGAACCACTGCAGATATGGTGTGACGATCATACAGTCATAGTATCCCTACAGTGCAGAAGCAGGCCATTTGGTCCATCGACTCTGTACTGACCCTCCAAAGAGCATCTCTCCCAGATTCTGCACCCCCACCATTCCAGAACAATAGTCATCCAGGCAAGTTGAGAATATATACATTATATGCCTAAGTTTTACTTTTGTAGGTAGTGCCCACCCCGTGGCTCAACACTTCAACTCCCCCTCCCACTCCAACAAGCACATGCAGGTCCATGGACGACTCCATTGCCAGACCATAGCAATACGACGGTTGGAGGAAGAGCGCCTCATCTTCCGCCAAGGAACCCTCCAACCACAAGGGATGAACTCAGATTTCTCCAGTTTCCTCATTCCCCCACCTTGTCTCAGTCAAATCCCTCGAACTCAGCACCGCCTTCCTAACCTGCAATCTTCTTCCTGACCTCTCCGCCCCCACCCCCACTCCGGCCTATCACCCTCACCTTGACCTCCTTCCACCTATCGCATTTCCATCTCCCCTCCCCCAAGTCCCTCCTCCCTACCTTTTATCTTAGCCTGCTGGACACACTTTCCTCATTCCTGAAGAAGGGCTTATGCCCGAAACGTCGATTCTGCTGTTCCTTGGATGCTGCCTGACCTGCTGTGCTTTTCCAGCAACACATTTTCAGTTTTGTAGGGATGGACAAGTTTTAAGGAGTCAGCTGATCTATTTGCCACAGAATTACTCTGCTGTTGTAGGCACAGTATTTATATAGCAGGTCCAGTTAGTTTCTTATTAGTGGTAACTCCCAAGATGTTTTTGAATGGGTTTTCAGAAATACATATATCATTGAGTGAGTGTCGAGGGAAGAAGGTTGCGTCTGTCATTCGTAGCGTGATTGTTTGCCTTCACTGTGTGGCATGAATATTTCTTGCCATTTGAGCCCAAGCCTGAATCTTCTCTGGGTTCTGCTACATATGGACAGACTGTTTTGATATCTGAGGAGCTATAAATAGCACTGAATGCTGTTCAATTGTCAGCATATATTCCCAATTTTGACCGTATGCTGGTGAGAATGTCATTAATGAAAAAAACTGAAAATAATTGTATTTAGGATACTACCTTAAGGACACTCCTACAATAATAGTCTTGGAGCTGTGATAATTAGCCATCAATGCCACAATCACTTTTCTTGCACTAGGTGTAACTCCTGACTCCTATTGACCAGTGTTTCTGGAATTTCTTGATAGTAATCTCATTTAAATATTATCTTGATGTCCAGAGCAATCATTCTTGCCTCTTGAAAGTAACCACTTTTGTGCATGTTTGGGACAAGTCTGTAATGAGATCAGAACTGACTCTGGCAGAAGCCAAAATAAGTATCTGTGTGGATGTTTGTCTAAGTACTGCTTATTGACAACACTTTGCTTTGGACTTTTTGAGGTGGTAATCGGCCAGGTTAATTTCTTTTATTTTTCATGGACACTTTCCTACACTGTTGGGTTGCTAGACTGGAACAGTGTGACTAGGGGCTAGCGGAGCAAAAGCAGGTGTTTGATACTGCAGCCAGAATGTCACTATGACAGAAGCTTTGCTATGTTCTGGGCCTTCAGCATTTTTTTGGTATCATGCAAGTTATCTGAAGACTGGCATCTGCAGTGATGAGGACTCTAGCAAGAGACTGAGATGGGTCATCCCTCTGCATCTAGTCTTTCCCACAAGTGAAAACAACCACTCTGCATCTAACAACCTTACATGTTTCAGTCAGGTCGTTTTTTTGCCATAAGCTCTAACCAAATACTCTCTCCTCGACAAAAGTCCTTCCATGCCTTGAGTCAACCCAGTGAGCCTTCTCTGGAATGTCTCCAATGCCAGTATATTATTCCTTGGATAAGGGAACCAAAACTGTTCACAATATTCTAGGTGTGGTCTGACTAATGCCTTACATACTTTTAACAAGACCTCCTCTTTTTATCATTCATTCTCTTTCGAAATAAAGGCCGACATTTCATTTGCTGCTAGTCACTGAAGTTGTGTGCTAGCCTTTTATAGATGATTTAGATGTTACCTAATCCTAGCTGCTCTTTTTGTTTATTCCTTCCTTCATTTATTACTCTGCTGATCCTTACTTTCAACTCGATGTTCTCTTAACGTTCTCAATGAGCAGTTATTGCCTCATTGCTTAAGTGCTTCCTTACTCTGATAACCTTATCTGTATCAGGATCTGACTTAAGTGGAATTGTTTCACCATGTCAGATTTTCCTGAAGTTTTCTTTACCCCCCCCCCCCCCACCTCAGCTTTCTATCGGGGGAATAGGCAGAAATTACAGTGAAAGCAGATTTTAAAGCACTGCGATGGACGGAGGCCCTCTGTGCACAGTTGTTGCTGTTAACATCATTTTGGACCAGCCTCTTCATTCCCCTACTTACTCTGTTCTTCTCTGTTCCATAAGCATGCTTATGGAACAATGTCTGTCTGGTTTCCAAACACCTTGCTTTTGGATATGTGTTGAAGTTTCAAGTGGGCTTCTCAAGGTCATTCTACTGATCTCAAAATTTAGAAATCGCTTGGGCTTACCTCCCTTGTATAGTCTAACTTTTAATTTCCAAGTCAGGTGATCCATTATCAGTATGTTGTGATAATCTTGTTGCTTTAAATCTTGATGAATCCTATCTTGATGTTTTACCAAAGATTTCTTTGGTATAAAACAGAAAATGTAAGAGAATCTCTGGAGATCCAGCAGCATCTGTGAAGACTGAAACAGTTAATGTTTCTTCAGAACCGATTTCTTTTATGTTCTTGTGTGAATGTTAATACCTTGGATCAGGGGGTCTTTAGTTAGGAGAATTATCACTGGGTGGATTTATTGGTTTTGCTTCATTTTACCCTTCCTTAATCTTAAATCCTATATTTATACAGGCACGGTAATATGGAGTTTGTGCAATTGAATCTAATTACGTCTTTGACCATTTCAAGAAATTTTGTTGCAGATCCATCATAGAAGCAAATAACAAAATCCTTTGAAATCAATGAAAAATTGCTTTTACCAAATGAGTTTGAGGTAGATTAGTAGTGAAGATAGACTTTGGTTATTGACCTTGGCAGCTAAATGTCTGTAATCTGTCTTCATTATGTCTGTTTGCATAGTGTCATTGGATTCTTAGAAAATTTCTAGTTGGTTGTAGAAGTACTCACTGTATACTTTGCATTTTATAAAATACAATTGGAACCCAGTGTATCATTCTTAAAAGAGATTGATTTGGTTTAATGTGTGATGTAGTATAATTTATTGTTTAAAAACTGGAACTGGACTGGTCCATTACTCAATTGCATCAGGTTTGTTTAAAATACAGATGTCTTAGTAAAATATCCAAATGATATTTTGGCACTGTTGTATGTGCAAATATAACAAAAATCACTTTATTTTCCATTACTTTCTTTGTTTGCTTTTATTTTGTTTATTCATGTAACCTCAGTTTGAGTCTTGTGCTTGTTCCTTGCTGGAAAGCAGACAATCAACCTGCTTCATAATCAGACCCATGTTTCAGCTTTGAGGAAAGCCCAAGTATTGGTAAGAGTTGTGATATTGTGATGGTAAAAGAGAAATGAAGCAAGGATAGTGGTGAAGGTACTTATAGTAATTTAAAAAAATAATTAAACTTATGACGGGATGTAGTCATGTATCTTTTTTCTGTTAACTTAGCTTTCTTTATTTCTTTATATCCAGTTCCTTTTCACTTTACTTATGCCCTTCTCTCTACATCATCTTCTGCACCATTACTAGTTGACAATAAATTAGCAACGCAAAAATCAAATAGCACAGGTGTTGGAAATCTGAACAAAAACAGAAAATATTGAAAAAATTCAGGTTTGACAGCATCTCTGAAAAATGAAATGAAGTAAACTTTATAGGTGATGACCTTTTGTCAAGACATGGAGAATTTAGGAAATGACATGTAAATTTTTGGTTGTCTATTTAAAATTCCAATCTCTGGCCAAAAGGAAATGTGAAACCAAGAGTATAACTTCAGTTTTTCATACTTAAAGTGAGAATGAGCAATGTTACTGTTGGCTTCTCTGCCAAAACAAAAGTCAGTGAAGAATTTCTGTGCTGCTTTTTAATGTCCCTCCAAAACAGTATAGCTAGGGATGCTTTTCTCTTCGATCTTGTGTCCCGTTGCTCTTGTGCCCTACGTTAGTGTTCAGACGTACTGTGCCATTCTATCATTCTCCGAAGTGATGTTAAATAAGGGATAAATTATGTTGATTTCAAGCTTTTTTTTTCCACATTGTATGAAATCTAGAGTATAAATATTACTTAATATTTGTTCTCTCTTCTGACAGGAATTTGAGCATTCGTGTACATAATTTTGACTAGTTTTTAATGGATCACTATGTTGCTTGAATAGTTGGAAGATGAATTACAAGTAAATTGGATTTTGTCAGTGGAAATAATTTAGTGTGTCGTCAGTTTTTTTTCTAATCTGTTGCTTATGATGTGGAAAAGGCAGACTTTCTAATTTGTTTATTGTGAACCCTTCTTGGTGTCAGTAAGCTTTAGTCTGGTAACTTTGTTTTGTGTTAATTCAGTGATTCACATTAGTTACTCAGGCTAGTGATCCCCTTGGATTGATGATTCTCCTTTCTAGTTACCATTAAGTTTTTAGTCAGAAAATAAATGGAAAATTGTTTAGTGAAATAAAATACAGGTATCTTAGATGTCATTGCTTTTCCTGCCAGTCTTTGACTGTTATGCCTGTCCTTTCAAGATGGAGTAAAACAGCAGAAAACTTTGATTCATTGTTGATATTCATTTCCATACTCAATATTTAACTTGGTCATAGAGATGTACAGCATGGAAACAGACCCTTCAGTCCAACTCGTCCATGCTGACCAGATATCCCAACTTAATCTGGGCCCATTTACCAGCACTTGGCCCACATACCTCTAAACCTTTCCTATTCATATACCCATCCAGATGCCTTTTAAATGTTGTAATTGTACCACCCTCCACCACTTCCTCTAGCAGCTCATTCCATACACGCAGCACCCTCTGTGTGAAAACGTTGCTCCTTAGTTCCCTTTTTATATTTTTCCTCTCTCACCCTAAACCTATGCTATCTGGTTTTGGACTGCGCCACCCCAGGGAAAATACATTGTCTATTTATCCTATCCATGCCCCTCATGATTTTATAAACCTCCTATAAGGTCACCCCTTAGCCTCGGACGCTCCAGGGAAAATAGCCCCAGACTATTTAGCCTCTCTCCTTAGCTCAAATCTGCCAACCCTGGCAACATCCTTCTAAATCATTTGTCAACCCTTTGAAGTTTCACAACATCCTTCTGATAGGAGACCAGAATTGCATGCAATATTCCAAAAGTGACCAAACAAATGTTCTGTACAGCCACAACATGACCTCCAACTCCTAAACTCTATACTCTGACCAATAAAGGAAAGCATACCAAATGCGCTTTCACTATCCTACCGACTTGCGACTCCACTTTCAAGGAGCTATGAGCATGCACTCCAAGGTCTTTGTTCAGCAACGCTCCCTAGGACCTTGCCATCAAGTGTATAAGTCCTGCTAAGATTTGCTTTTCTGAAATGCAGCACCTTGCATTTAGCTAAATTTAAGGTCCATCTGCCACTCCTCAGCCCATTAGCCCATCTGATCAAGTTTGTACTCTGAGGTGACTGCTCCTCGGATGCTGCCTGAACTGCTGTGCTTTTCCAACACCATTCTAATCTAGACTCTGGTTTCCAGCATCTGCAGTCATTGTTTTTACCTTCTTCACTGTTCACTACACTTCCAATTTTGGCGTCATCTGCAAATTTTCTAAATATACTTCCTATGTTCACATCCAAATCATTTTATATAAATGATGAAAAGTAATGAACCTAGCACCGGTCCTTGAGGCACTCCACTGGTCACAGGCCTCCAGTCTGAAAAACAACCTTCCACTACCACCCTCCGTCTTCTACCTTTTTGAGCCAGTTCTGTATCCTAATGGCTAGTTCTCCCTGTATTCCATGAGATCTAGCCTTGCTAACCGGTCTCCCCGGGGAACCCTTGTCAAACGCCTTACTGAAGTCCATGCAGACCACCTCCACTGCTCTGCCCTCATCAATCCTCTTTGTTACTTCTTCAAAAAAACTCAGTCAAGTTCATGAGACATGATTTCCCACATACAAAGCCATGCCTAATTAGTCCTTGCTTTTCCAAGTACATGTAAATCCTGTCCCTCTGGATTCCCTCCAACAACTTGGCCACCACTGACGTAAGGGTCACTGGTCTGTAGTCCCCTGGCTTGTCCTTATCACCTTTCTTAAATAGTGTACCATGATAGCCAACCTCCATCTTCCGACACCTCACCTGTGACTATCAATGACACAAATTTCTCAGCAAGGGGCCCAGCAATCTTTTCCTTAGCTTTCCACAGAGTTCTAGGGTCACCTGAGCAGGTCCTGGGGAATTATCCACTTTTATGCGTTTTGAGACATCCAGCACTTCCTCCTCTGTAATATGGACATTTTTCAAGATGTCACCATCTATTTCCCTACATTCTATATCTTCCTTGTCATTTTCAACAGTAAACACTGATGCAAAATACTCATTTAGTATCTCCTGTGACTCCACACACCGGCTGCCTTGCTAATCTTTGAGGGTCTTCTTCTAATGAAACTGTTCTATTCTATACCTGAAGGCAGATCCTTTGTTCAGCATCTGCTGGTGCTTCAGCCTGAGCAGTTCTTTCATATGATAGCTTACTATTTTTTAATCATTTTTGGGACGTGGATGTTGCTGGCTGACCAGCATTTATTGCCTGACCCTGTTGCCCTTGACGATGTTGGTGAGCTGCCTCATTTAACCACTGCAGTCCACGCGATGTAGGTTGATTCATATATTACCCTTAAGGATGGAATTCCAGGATTTTGACCCAGCAACAGTGAAGGATCATGAGTGGCTTTGAGGGGAACTTGCAGGCGGTGGTGCTTCCATTTACCTGCTATCTTTGTGGTTCTAGATGGCAGTGGTCATGGGTTTGAGAGGTGCTGTCTAAGGATCTTTGGTGAATTTCTAGAGTGCCTCTTGTAGGTAGTACATGCTACCCACTATGGAGTGTCAGCGATAGATGTTTATGTATATGGTACTAATCAAGCGTGCTGCTTTGTCCTTGTTGCTCGAGATTCTTAAGTGTTGTTGGCGCTGCACTAATCCAGGCAGCTAGTGAGTATTCCATCACACTCCTGACTTATGCCTTGTAGATGGTGGACAGGCTTTATGAACTCAGGAGGTAACTTACTTGCCATTAATATGGTGACTCCAGTTGAGTTTCTGATCAGTGGTGACCCCCAGGATGTTGATATTTTGTGCTGCCTGAGGGAGTTCCCATAATCATGCCTTACTATTCCACATAGCATTGGAAATATGCAAATGCACAATTAAATCACCAAAATGATCAATTTCAAATAAAAACAGAAATACATTGACCAGGATGTGATAGCACTGGAGAGGCTGCAGAGGAGACTGATGAGGATATGATAGTGTGGCAATGGCACTAAGATTCTACCTTTTAGATAAGGTAAATAGCAAAGATCTTTTTCCTAGCATGGGGGAATTCAAAACTAGGGGCATATTTTAAGATGAAAAGAGAAAGTTTTAAAGAGGACATGAGGGACATTTTTATACAGCGAGTGGCTCGTGTGTGGAATGAACTGCCAGAGGAAATGGTAAATGCAATTACATTTACAACATTTAAAAGACATTTGAACAGGTACGTGAATAGGAGCGGTTTTGAAGAATATGGGCCAAATGTAGGCAAATGAGACAAGTTTAGTTTGGGAACATGGTCAGCATGGACTATTGGACTGAAGGTCTGTTTCTGTGCCATTTGACTCTGACTCTAAACCCAGCAGGTCTGGCAGCACCTGTGGAAAGAGCCAACGTTTCCGGTCCTTCAGAACACTGATCGGTTTGCTTGACAAATGGAGTAGGGGTAGGAAGAGACAGATGGTTCTTGTCTGAAGATCTTCTGGATGTCTGGGCATTGCCTTACAGGTCCATGTAAAACTGCAACTTAAAAAGCAAACTTCAAGGCTCTTGCTACATTGTTGTTGTTCCTTAACTCAAAAACTTCTCATACCAGTCCATCTCGCAACTCTGAAAGGTAACATACACTTGTGAAGCAGAAATGTATGTCACCAAAATACCAGGACTTTCAGGTTGCAAAGAAAAAAAACTCTCCTGGCTCTTTTTAGTAAGTCCAACTTCCACTTTTCAGTTTATAGTCCAAAAGGAAAGCTATATAATCTTCACAATAGGAATGAGAAAATGACGTCCAGTTTAGCCTTTCATCTAGATCCATGCAGATTTCTTTCACAAAAAGCTGAGAAAAGTAATAATTATGGAAAGTAAGGAAGAGTACTTCCATGTAACATATATCCAGTTTTAGATAAAAGACAGGATGTGAATCACCCTAGCAGAAATCAAAAGTTTTAATAGAGCATTTAGAAAGACCTTTTGAAAAGTTGAACATCTTTATTTGATTAACATTCAGTATGTATTTCTATTTTCAGTTGAAATTTTATCAACTAATCTTAATTGCCAGAAAAAAATTCTACCAGCATCATGGTATGTGGAACGTTAATGGCAATGTATAAATTAGAGTGCCTATGCCAACCATAAACACTGGATTAAAGGAGATAAGCATTTCTCCATTGATTTTTCGAATGAGAAGCTTCAATTATACGGACAGATTTGAAGAAATTGGGATTGTTTTCCATGGAGAGAAGAAGGCTGAGAGCAGATTTGACAGAGATTTTGTAGTTATGGGGAGCAACTGTTCCTGTTTGGAAAAGGAACAAGAGGGCTCAAGGATTCTGGGTAATTCAAGATGGAGGATGGCAAAAATTTCTGGCTGTAACAGCTGCTCCTTTTTTTTTGAGGTATTTTAGATGTTGGAGGTGATTTCCTCGAATTCCAGGAGCAGCAATTACTATTTTATATGCTGGTGCATTGTTTTGGAATTTCAGAGGAAAAAAAAAGTCAAACAATAACACTTTTTTAAAAGGGAGAGAAACAGACAAAGGAAGCACATGGTGAGGTCAGTGCAGGAGAGAGAAAGAAACCCACACTGCTAACTGACACAGCAGTGAACCTGCACAGTTACTGCCTTTACTGATCAAATTGATGTATCGCTGGACATCGGAGTGTGTCTGGGAAAATTTAACAAACAGTGAAATTCACAACTGATCTTGGAGGAACCTGTTTGGGAGAGGTCACAGCACAGAAACAGATAAGTGAATATTTTAAGCGTGGCCTTACAGTAAGTCTGCAGTAATGAGTAGAGTGGGTTTTATTGAGATATGTCTCTTCATTAAACTTAAAATATAAGCCATAAGTATTAATTTAGCCTGGAGCAGTGTTTTGTAGAGGAATAAGCGAGTGTTACGTTCTGGGTTTGTGTATTTGAGAAAAAAAGCAAAAATGTCCTTTAGTAGAGTGATATGCTCCTCTTGTCGGATGTTTGAGTTTACGGGTTACCAAGGATTAATCCGCAATAAATGCCATTCGTTGCAAATCCTGTCGGATCGAATGGATTGATTGGAGAGACCGTTGGAGGCAGGTGAGGAATTTACAAGAGTAGGGGATGTGATGGATGCCAGTTATAGGAAGGGGGAAAAGTCGCAGATACAGTCACATAGATGGGTTAACTCCAGGAAAGGTAAGAGCGGTAGGCGGTTAGTGCAGGAGTCTTCTGTGGCTATCCCCATTTCAAACCAGTATGCTGTTTTGGAAAATGTAGGGGGTGATGGATTCTCTGGGGAACGTAGCACAAACAGCCAAGTTTCTGGTAGTGAGACTGGATCTAATGCAATGAGGGGTACGTTGGGTTCCAAGCGATCAATTGTGTTAGGGGACTCTCTAGTCTGAGGTACAGACAGACACTTCTGTGGCCAGCAGGGAAAAAATCAGGATGGTGTTGCTTCCCTGGTGCCAGGATCAAGGATGTCTCAGAGGGTGCAGAATATTCTCACGGGGGAGAGGAGCCAGCAGGAGGTCATTGTACACATTGGAACCAACAACATATGAAGGGAAAAGGTTGAGATTCTGAAGTGTGAGGTAGGCAGGAAGTTAAAAAGGAGGTCCTTGAGTAGTAATATCTGGATTACTCCCAGTGCTACAAGCTAGTGAGGACAGGAATGGGAGGATAGAGCAGGTGAATGCATGGCTGAGGAACTAGTGTACGGGAGAAGGATTCACATTTTTGGATCATTGGAAGCTGTTTTGGAGTAGAAGTGACCTGAACAAAAAGGACTGCACCTAAATTGGAAGGGGACTAATATACTGGCAGAGAGATTTGATAGAGCTGCTCAGGAGGATTTAAAGTAGTAAGGTGAGGGGGGAGGTATCCAGGGAGATAGTGAGGAAAGATTTCAATCTGAGACTGGTACAGTTAAGAACGAAGGCGAGTCAAACAGTCATGGCAGGCTGGGACAAAGCAGACAACAAGGTAGGACTGATAAATTAAACTGCATTTATTTCAATGCAAGAGGC
This sequence comes from Chiloscyllium plagiosum, assembly GCF_004010195.1. Taxonomy (NCBI): domain Eukaryota; kingdom Metazoa; phylum Chordata; class Chondrichthyes; order Orectolobiformes; family Hemiscylliidae; genus Chiloscyllium; species Chiloscyllium plagiosum. The sequence continues at coordinate 31,922,028 of NC_057711.1, read as the reverse complement.
CTAACAGGGAAGGCAGATGAACTCAGGGCATGGTTAGGAACATGGGACTGGGGTATCATAGCAATTACAGAAACATGGCTCGGGGATGGACAGGACTGGCAGCTTAATGTTCCAGGATACAAATGCTAAGGAAGCACAGAAAGGGAGGCAAGAGAGGAGGGGGAGCGGCCTTTTTGATAAGGGATAGCATTACAGCTGTGCTGAGGGAGAATATTCCTGGAAATACATCCAGGGAAGTTATTTAGGTGGAACTGAGAAATAAGAAAGGGATGATCATCTCATTAGGATTGTATTATAGACCCCCTGCTAGTCAGAGGGAAATTGAGAAACAAATTTGTAAGGAAATCTCAGTTATCTATAAGAATAATATATAAGAATAATAGGGTAGTTATGCTAGGGGATTTTGACATTCCAAACATGGACTGGGACTACACTTAGTGTTAAGTGTGTACAAGAAAATTATCTGATTCACTATGTGGATGTACCTTCCAGAGAATGTGCAAAACATGACCTACTCTTGAGAAATAAGGCAGAGCAGGTGACTGAGGTGTCAGTTAGGGAGCACTTTGGGTCAGTGACCATAATTCTGTTTGTTTTAAAATAATGATGGAAAAGGATCAACCAGACCTAAAAGTTGAAGTTCTAAATTGGAGAAAGGCCAATTTTGACGGGGTATTAGGCAAGAACTTTCAAATGTTGATTGGGGGCAGATGTTCACAGGTAGAGAGACTGCTGGAAAATGGGAAGCCTGAAGAAATGAGATAACAAGAATGCAGAGAAAGTATATACCTGTTAGGGTGAAAGGAAAGGCTGGCAGGTATAGGTAATGTTGGATGACTAAAGAAATTGAGGGTTTGATTAAGAAAAAGAAGGAAGAGTATGAAAGGTATAGACAGGATAGATCGAGTGAATCCTTAGAGTATAAAGGCTGTAGTAGTATACTTTAAAAGAGAAATCAGGAGGGCAAAAATGGGATGTGAGAGAGCTTTGGCAACTCAAGTTAAGGGATATCCAAAGGGTTTTTACAAATATATTAAAGACAAAAAGGGTAACTAGGGAGAGAATAGGGCCACTCAAAGATCAGCAAGGCAGCCTTTGTGTGGAGCTGCAGGAAATGGGGAAGATACTAAATGAGTATTTTGCATCAATGTTTACTGTGGGAAAGGGCATGGAAGATATAGGGAAAAAGATGGTGATATCTTGAAAAATGTCCATATTACAGATGGGGGATGTCTTGAAATGCATAAAAATGGATAAATCCCCAGGACCTGTTCAGGTGGGAAGCTAGGAAAGTGATTGCTGGGCCTCTTACTGAGATAGTCATAGGTGAGGTGCCGGAAGACTGGAGGTTGGCCAACGTGGTGCCACTATTTATGAATGGTGATAAGGACAAACTAGGAACGGTATCCAAAGAGCCTGACGTCAGTGGTGGGCACATTGTTGGAGGGAATCCTGAGGGGCATGATGTACATGTATTTGGAAAGGCAAGAACTGGTTTGGGATAGTCAACATGGCTTTATGCATGGGAAATCATGTTTCACAAACTTGGTTGAGTTTTTTTTTTTGAAGTAACACAAAGGATTGATGGGGGCAGAGCGGTAGACATGATCTATATGGACTTCAGTAAGGCGTTCAACAAGGTTTCCCATGGGACACTGGTCGGCAAGGTTAGATCTCATGGGATACAGGAAGAACTAGCCATTTGGATACAGAACTGGCTCAAAGGTAGAAGACAGAAGGTAGTGGTGGAGGGTTGCTTTTCAGACTGGAGGGCTGTGACCAGTGGAGTGCCACAAGGATCGGTACTGGGTCCACTACTTTTCTTCATTTATATGAAATAATTTGGATGTGAGCATAAGTGGTATAGTTTGTAAGTTTGCAGATGACACCACCATTGGAGGTGTAGTGGACAGTGAAGAAGGTTACCTCCGATTACAACAGGATCTTGATCAGATGGGCCAATGTGCTGAGAAGTGGCAAGTGGAGTTTAATTTAGATAAATGCAAGGTGCTACATTTTGGGAAAGCAAGTCTTAGCAGGACTTCTACACTTAATGGTAAGGTCCTAGGGAGTGTTGATGAACAAAGAGACCCTGCAGTGCAGGTTTGTAGCTCCTTGAAAGTGGAGTTGCAGATAGGATAGTGAAGAAGGCGTTTGGTATGCCTTCCTTTATTGGTCAGAATATTGAGTACAAGAATTGGGAGGTCACGTCGTGGCTGTACAAGATGTTGGTTAGGCCACTGTTGGAATATTGTGTGCAATTCTGGTCTCCTTCCTATCGGAAAGATGTTGTGAAACTTGAAAGGGTTCAGAAAAGATTCACAAGGATGTTGCCAGGATTGGAGGATTTGAGCTATAGGGAGAGGTTGAATAGGCTGGGGCTGTTTTCCCTGGAGTGTCGCAGGCTGAGGGGTGACCTTAGAGGTTTATAAAATCATGAGGGGCATGGATTGGATAAATAGACAGTCTTTTCCCTGGGGTGGGGGAGTCCAGAACTAGAGGGCATAGGTTAAGGGTGAGAGGGGAAAGATATAAGAGACCTAGGGGGCAACGTTTTCACGCAGAGGGTGGTGCGTGTATGGAATGAGCTGCCTGAGGAAGTGGTGGAGGCTGGTACAATTGCAACATTTAAGAGGCATTTGGATGGGTATATGAATAGGAAGGGTTTGGAGGGATATGGGTCAGGTGCTGGCAGGTTAGGTTTGGTTGGGATATCTGGTCGGCATGGACAGGTTGGACCGAAGGGTCTGTTTCCGTGCTGTACATCTGTGACTTTATGATATGGATTTAAAGTGGTGTGCAAAACAATCAATGGCGGCGTGAGTTTTTTTTTCAACAGAGCGAGTAGTTAGTTTATGGAATGCACTGTCTGGATATATGGCAGTTTCAAATCAAGCATTCAGGAGGGCCTTGGATGATGATTTTGCATCAAAATAGTGTCAAGGATATAGTGAAAAGGCAGGAAATTGGCACTAGATAACACTCATCTGCAGAGCTGGTGCAAAGCACAATGTGTTGAATAGCCTCCTTACCATACAGTTCTGTTTGTCTGAAAAGGCAGGTAATACCTGTTTGATAAAGCTGGAAGAGGCTGTTCCTGAGTCTTTGAGGGTTGACTGATATTTGTCTCAGCATGCTCCTGCTCCACTGAACTCATCTCTACCGACCTCGACACTGTCCTATTCCCCCCCTAGTCCAGGAACTCCCCATATACGTTCGAGACACCACCCACGCCCTCCACCTCCTCCAAGACTTCCGTTTCCCCGGCCCCCAATGCCTCATCTTCACCATGGATATCCAATCCCTCTACACCTCCATCCGCCATGACCAGAGCCTCCAAGCCCTCCATTTTTTCCTCTCCCGA